>NC_053023.1:221477923-221828215 GCF_003073215.2 Triticum urartu | reverse complement strand
CAGCCAGAGTGGAGGAGCCTGATCTTGATGCCCATGCGCCGCCGCCTCTGGCGGTACACGGTCTTGCCATGGCGGTGCCGGAAGCGTGCGTGCTTCCCCTTCGGGCATCTGCACCACCTAGCAACTTTCTTCATCATGTGTCGGCGCCCTGCGCGGCGGATCGCACTAGAACGCCTCATGCCTCTGCTCGGGGTCCACGATGTACAGGGGAGGAGGGGGAGGCGCACCGTGAGCCACGTTGCCCGCCAGGGACGACGGAGGACGAGGCGAACAAGACAGCGTAGGGGCCTCACCACGGTGTTGAAGAGCTCGGCGATGCGGGCGAGCCAGTCATTGTAGACCTCGTCATCCGGATGATAGCGCAGGAGCTCGCGTGCCATGAGCAGCCTAGCCTACGCGTTCTCCAGCACGCGACATGCGTGGGAGGATGACACCGTGACCGGCATGGGTGATGGAGTCATGGTGCGGCCGACGCGCCACACGGATGCTGGCAGCAAGGAGCCCTGATGTTCGCGGCCAGCAGGGTCGGTGGCGGCATTGGCCACCAGGGAGGCAGAGTGGCGAGGCATGCCATTGCCCACGGGCACCGTCAGAGCGACACGAGCGGCCCGACGCTCAGCACAGACACAATGAGTGTCAGCCATGGGAACGATAGAACATCGGCGGAGTGATCGACGGAAGAGAGGCTTTGACACGCCCCTACTTGGCGCGACAAATGTCGGATTCAGGGCTCTGTAGACCCAAGAAAGGTTCGATCTCTGGGGTGTGTGGGAAGTACTCAACCTCTCTAGGCAACCAGTTCGTCACCCCCATGGCCTAGCTCGATGAACAAGGAAGGAGATGGACTTGACAGTTTACCCAGGTTTGGGCCAACTTGCGGTGTCAGACCCTACTCCTGCTTTGTGGTAGATTAGCCTTGCGATGGGCTGAGGATGAACTTGTAGAAGGGAAGAACAATGTCGCGAGGTATGCTCTGGTGTGGGACTGAGTCGATCCAGGGAGAGATCTCCTCTACGATGGTGGCTAACATATATTTATAGTGGCCTCGGTCCTCTTCCCCCAAAACAAAGCCGCGAAGGGATCGCATAGGGGCCAATTTGAAAGGGGACAAGTAGTACATCTTATCATGAAGAAAGGTGGTCTTTTCCTGCAAAGTTTTTGGTCGTGACGCTGCGGTGGGCTCAGTGATGACATCTGTCCTGCCAACCTACCGGTCTTGGTCTCGTTGCACGGGAATGGAAACCTTTGGCTGATTCCTCAGGACCCTGCAAGCTTCTTGCCTCCTTATTAGCACCAAAGAGGAAACATGGTCCTCTCCGCGCGCTGGCGCCCGCATGGCCTTGGTCATCATGACTTGCGTCACCTCAACCTCATGAAATAGGCACCTGCATAGAAATCTTCGCTCCTCAGGAGGCAGCCAAGGGGGGGGGGCTCCCTTCGGATATCTTTATGTCGCCGGCCTCACGAGGCTTGGCCCCTCGCGATAGTCTTGTATTGACGTTGTTGTAGATGGGCTATACCAGGCCGTCGGTGGAGCCACGCCGTGGGCCGCAGGCAGCCAAGTCTAGGTACCCTAGTTCCCAGAACATCGACAAGGCTGCTGATGAAGTCTAGGCTTGCTAGAGTCGCTTGCAGTTCTTGATTGACCCGCCTCCACTTGTTGGCAGCCCCGTTCTCCACCTCCGGAGTCTCCTCATCAGTGGCGCTTTCTGATAGAAGTGGGAGTATAGGGAATATTTAGTTAAAACAAGGCAACAGAAAGTGTATTGGTAAATAGAAGTTAGAAGGTAGGAATAGAGTAAGAAAGTTGCATAACAACTGGTTGCTTAAATACTACACAATTCCATTGATATTGCTGGGTAAGTAAACATGCAGAAACTTGAAAAGAACACTTACTTTAAACAAAGTCTGGACGGATGATATCGCTAGGGAAGTTAGCATATATCTCATGGCCAGGCTCTTTTATGTGTAGTGCAATTTTAGTGCCAGGTTTCAGTACATAAAACTTAGAAATTTATGTCCAAAGGCCTCATGGCAAAATAGGAGTGACCACATTCATCAAGTCTACAGAAGCAACAATCATAAATCCATGGTTTTTGTTTAGTATGACATCCTTGGAGTCTTGATTTATGTAAAGGGCAAGATTGTGTACTACAGATTTTGTTGCATAGCAAGGGATGCGCTGCAGAAAATGGTAGGACTGTTAAAGAATATGTTAACAAGCAAATATGGGCGAAATTGAAAGAACTATACAACAATTGAAATCGAAGGACAAAAATCTATAATTAAACAGATAGGGTAACCATGATGTCATGGAAACATGAGAGTAATCGAAAAAACAATACATCATTAATTTGCCTAATATAGAAAGAAGAGGGAAAAAATCCCCTTTGACGTATATGTTGCATGTGGCACCTTTTGTCCAAATGCAACAATATATAGTATATGTTCAGGAAAGTAGGCCATGCCAACCGACTTAGGGCGATATTGAACATACCGCACACATCCTCAAGTCATCTGGTATGGTGACATGGAACTCCATGGATGTCTAGCCGAGGCCGCAAAGTCCTTATGTGTTTGCGCACTGTACACTCTATGAATGAAATAAAATCCTCAAATTAGCTTGAATAAAAATGAATTCACGACAATTTTCGTCGGGTGATTAAAGGAGGAAGATGAACTAGGATAAGAGATGAGATCTTCCCATACTGCGGCAGCGAGCAAGTTGCGAAGGCCCTAGCGCACCTGAGCTTGGTCAGCGAGAACGGCGGGCACCGTAGATCAAGACATACTGCCTCGACAACATCAAACAGAGAAATGATGTATAACTCCCCTTTCAGCCGACGAACAGGATGTGGCCGGATCAATGACGAACGGTGAGAGAGAGAGAGAGAGGCCACTGCCGCCTTGTGTGAGATAGTGTGACGAGAGACAAACCCCAGCAGGCAGGCTCCATTGTATATAGTGGAGTGGATTTCTTTTTTCTCCATGACAATCGTTTTATATTCTGTAGGTGCCATTGAGGAATATAATGTTATTTAATACTAACGCGTCAAGTCGAACTTTGTTCCGTGCACGCTTAGTACACGGCCCTCCTTCAAGTGAACAAGCACTACACGTGTCAAATTATCACGTGGGTTGCCTTTTCATACAGAAATAAGCTTCACCGTGTACCCGCGCGGGTGTGCCCAGGAATGAGACGTGAGTACGTGTGTCATGCGTGCACCTCTTCTTCACATGCAGGTACTTACGTGGGTGTGCGTGAGAGAGATGGTTTGTGCGAAACAGAGGCAATGTGTCGATGATATCTCAAACAAAAAAATGTAAGTGTGTGAAACAGGGGCCTGGATATATCATATATAGAGGGAGCCATCCACGAGAAGAGAGTTGAGGGATCATCGGTGTGAGATATCAATATAATTGAAAACATGGATGAAGTGTGTGGGTGCGCGATCGATAAAGAGTAACATCGAATTTGTGTTTGCCCACGTCAAAGATACAGGGCGGTTGGCCTACTGGAATGTGAGAGGGCAGAGGTGTAGTTTGTCTCAGTGGCATGGATACCTACCTACAACGTTTGACTATCAGTGTGTGTGTGGGTGGGGGGCCAGAGACCTAACTATACATATATATATATATATAATGGCTGGTATATGTGTGGAGGAGGAGAGAGACCTACCTGATGTATTGAGGGAGATAGATCGGCATCCATGCATATGTGTATGAGAGGAATAAGGTCGGAAGAGAGACACAACTAGAGTGTCGGAGGGGTTGTTGGTGGAGTTGTTTCTCACAAATGGTGGGAGAGGCCTAGTAGACAAACAGAGGGCACACCTGCAATATCAATAAGAGAGGGGATGCCTGCCTGTCTGTGCACGTGTGTGTTAGAGATGGGTTAGGAGGCATGCACGAATGATGAGGGAGGACGATATGGCTGTCATAAGAAGACGTAACTACATAGGAAGATCAATCGTCTTTTGTCAGAGAAAGGGATAGACATAACTTCTGAGGTACATCGGTCGATGCGTGGGAAAAAGAGTTATAGTCAACCTAGGTATATGTAGTAAGATCGATAAGTATACATGCATGAATGTGTTAGAAGAAAATAAGGCCTGGAGAGAAGGATAGAGAGAGAGAGAGGGATGCAGCTAGGATGTGGTGTGAGAGGCCTACTATATCAAGGGGGAAGGAGTGTGCGAGTATGAGATCGATGAAAAGAGGGGCGGGAGTGTGCACGTGTGTGGAACCGTATTAGAGAGGGGGGCATGGACGGTGAGAATAGAAGAGGGAAAGCTTGTGTTTGTGGTAGGCACACCTGGATAGAGAGGTATATCGATCGGTGTGTGCCGGAAAGAAGGATCTGGGGGGGCCAACACACACCGTGGGTGAACGGCATAAAGAGAAATGACGAATGTGCATGATGGAGGCGGGCGTGTGCATGCACGAGAGAGAGTTAGTGCTAGCTACAAAGATAAGAGGATTGTGTGGGTGTAAAAGACGAATAGAGATCATAATTCATTATAAAAGTTGATTCGGATATTTGAAGAAGGTATCATAGTGTTTTTAACAGACGCATGCATGAATGAATATATATATATATATATAATGGTGATACGCATGGTGTGGTTATCAACATGCTATACTACATATAATATGTAGAACATTTATTTTAATTTGTGATAATGTGTGGCTTTTGCAGCTCAGGGCTAAATACTTGTCATAATGTAGGGGGCGGGGCACTATACTTTGTGTGATAAACACAGTGTACGCATGGAACATAGTTTAGATTAGGAATATCTAGTTAGTACATCAAATGTACTATTATTTGAAATCAACATCAAGTGTATTCAGAATTTTGAATTCGAGTTCATATAGTACACATAGTTCATATATATCTCTATAGTAATCATGTGGTGTGTTGTTAAGACAATATACGAATGATGGTTTAACTTGGCAACAATCATGATTGTAGGTTCTTATTCAAATAGAGAAACGAATTCAAATTAGTTCGAATTGCAGCGGTAGTATATACATTTAGAATGCCCTAAAATTTTCGTATGAGTAGGTTACATGCATTATACAGCCAGCAAAAAAATTTAATTGGACATAACATGGATTCATGGCTTTGAATAACATTTGTACAGTAAAACGGGACAAGACTCTCTCTTTGAGTGATGCAAATATTTTTTCAGATTTTTCATTGAGGGAAGTGCGAATAGATTTGGTACATACATTATTACACGTTAGGCTTGTCCCTAAAATTCAACCCGCGCCTTGTTACCTCGAAAACTAAGATATCGTGCTCCCATGTCTCGCACCTTCACAACGCATGCCTTGCTATCTTGAAACTACAACGCGTGTGAAAACTCCCTCCAGCTGCCAAATCCCGACACGCGAAATCCCCCTTCTAACTCTGAGCCGAAAGGGCTGCTAGTTCCAATCGGCGGGGGTACTTTTGTAGCACACCCAACATTTTGGACAAGTGGGTCTCTAAGTCATGGTTCCCGCCCTCCCATCACCTCCTTTTCACCATTTGAAATGCTAGACTGTCATAACCTCTATGCTCCAGCCGCGAAACCCCACCCTCCTCCGTCCACCATCCCACCACTACCTAGCCAAAGCCTCTTCCCCGACAATGTCGTCCACCGCAACAACTCGATGTCCCTCATCCACCTCCAATAATGAGGATCGTCATCGATCTCGTCGTCACGTCGGTTCAGCCGGCCCGTCCTCCACCTCCAAGGAGCTGCTCCGATGATCGCCTCATCTATCACAGCTGATCCATCCCCACAACGCCACCTTAACCTACTCCACCGAAACCGCAACATCCTCGCCGACTCCTCGGACGAAGCCGAGGCCTACTCGCGGCCACCAAAGTGGTTGTACACTCATCACATCACATCTTCTCCTTAACTCAACCTCCCGGCGTCGATGGTTGCCGGTGCAACAAACCTTGGGTCCATTGCCCAGACTATGCATTGGCCTAAAGATAAGATTGCAGGACCCAAGATTAGACCAAGCACAAGAGATCAATTCTCTGAAGAATCAAAGTGCAGATCAAGAAGACCAAGACGAGCCATAGAAGCAAGATATCACCAAGTGAAAAACCTCCTTTGCCGGGCAGGCGAGCCAGGCAAGGACGAGGATTGCCCCAATGACAAGCCACCAGACCGGCCCTGCAGGCTTGCCAGGCACAGCAAGGGCGGACTACCCCGCCAAAGCTTCACCGCTCCACCTCACAGCGACGCAAGTCATCAATCAATGCGCTGTCAAGCGCCTAAGTGACTAAGTGGCTCCTTCCTACCACATGGCAGCCACTTTCTACGGAAAACACATCTAGACGACACCCGTACTTAGACGTGTGAAGCAAGCAGGCGCGAAGCTGGCAAAATAGCCCAACAAGGCTTGTCGGGCATACTATGATGTGACACTGAGCGGCACATGTAATGCGCTCTGTCTGCCTGTAGAGTTAGGTACAATTGCATTGTTTTCTATCTAATCAGTGTGTAAAAGACAAATTTGCCACTGTGGTGACCCCTTTATCTATAAAAAGAGGCTTATGGCAACGATAGAGAGGACTCGGACCCTCGCATATTCATACGCACGTGGCCACTCTCGCCCCGAGGCAACCCTGTTGGACAAGACTGTCCCGTTCTCTACCATTATCCACCATCAATCAACCAAAGCAGGAGTTGGGTTTTACGCCTCACGGCGGTTCGAACCTGGGTAAAATCTGCCGGGTGATCTCTGCCGTGTTGTGTTATGCTTCTCCGCTCTTTGTGCAACATGCCCATCCCCCCGCTGAACCAAAAGGGGCTCATGGCCCCATAGGTGGTCGAGGTTTCCCACGACATCTTTGGCATGCCTAGTAGGGGGAGTCATTTGCGCAAACCAGAGAGCGTAAGCAGCGCGTCACCTTTATCGCCATTTTCATCATCAACGGTTGCATCAACTATGGGAACCAAGAATAACCCAGTGTCGCAGCTCACCCGTCCACCTCAAAGGCCCCACCACCCGCGACTGCCGATGCCATAGGGAATGCGGGGACACATGAGGATGTGGACGCTACAAGGGACGTGGTCGGCACATGCGGCGTTGTTACCACCTCCCCCGCGGCCGAAGCAGGAGCGAGAGGCACCGGAGAAGGACAGCAGCAATAACATCCCGGCGACCATGCTCCGCGAGGTACGACTAGAGAGATTATTCCTTATGTCCCTCCCTGCCCAGTCGAGTGGCACAGCCAAAGTGGTGACACCCACCCTGAGGCGAATCACAATCCTCCGGCCACCCTCGCCGTGGGTGAGGTCGCAGACATGCGCTACCCACTAAGCAAACTGGCCCAGCCAATGCTCCGAACAGGGTCATTAGTGCACACATGCCACCACCTCGTCACCATGCCATCCAAGCAACTTGCTCCCAACGGTGGGAGCCTGGCGCAGCCACTGCCGGCATCGTCAGGAGCCGGGCGACGCTGCGGTCTACATCATCCTCACCTATGCCAAGTACCGCTTTGGAGGCCATGGTGCGGGCCTAGCTGTTGCTAAGATTTCCGCCGGCAGCTGATCGGATGGATGAATGGCGAGCCACCATTCAGAGCCTAATTGGCTTTGCCAAGGCTGGAGGTTCACTGCGAGCTAGCCCGCCATAGCCACCCCAAACGATGACGGCATCCCACGCTGCTGGCCATGCGGAAGGAGGCACCCCCATGGTGCAATCCCCACTGTGGCAACAGCACGAGGACCGCACGACCAAGAGCTTGATGATGTCTCGATGGATTCATCCTATCCTTGAGCATGCCAAAGCCGATGGTGAGCCCCGAAGGACGGGCAGAGGAAGGGCACGCACGTCACCATCGAGCGACACCGTGACAACCACCACCAATCTGATGGGCGCGATAGCCCCAACGTCGACGAGCCTGCACTCGGCGGAGGCGGGTACCTGCCTTTCGAGGCTAGGTGCCATGCCTTCACCCGTGAGCTACGACAAGTCTGTTGGCTGTCTGCTCGCACGTTCAAGCTAGAGATACCAGAGAAGTATGATGGGATACTGGACCTGGCATAATTCTTGAGCATCAACACCATCGCTTTTCAAGCTGACGGGGAAGAGATGAGAAGGTGTTTGGAAACTACTTCCCTTTCGCGCTCAAGCCAAATGTGAGGTCTTGGCCGATGCAGCTGCCGGAGAACTCCATCTCAACCTGGGCTGACCAGTGCCATGAGTTTGTTGGCGCCTTCACGGGCGGCCATCAAGAACCAGGGTGGCCTAGTGATTTGCAGCTTCTCCCGCAGAAGGAAGGAGAGAATCTATGGAAGTACATGCATAGGTTTAGCCGAGTCCATAGAAATATTCCAGACATCCACCCGGCAGCTATGATAGCTGCGTTCCAATACAACATGCACAACTGTCGAATACATTCCAAGATGAATGTTCGGTTTGCCCAAGTCTATGAAGGAGATTTAGACCTTGGTGGACAAGTGTGCTCGGGTGGATGTGGGGAGGAAACTCCCTAGAGAAGAAGATGGCATTGACATCGACTTAGAGGATGATGACGAGGCCACTAGTAAGAAGAAGAAGAACGAGAAGCACAAAAAGAGGCGCAAGGATAAGGCAGTAATGACCGTTGATGGATCAGGCATGCCTAGTACTGTCGGATTTCGGGTTCCGGCAAAACCCATGAGGTTCGAACTCTGGGGTGCACACGAAGATATCTCCTCCCCCTAGCTCACAGTCTCACCACAATCTCAAAGCTCAGCACGTCGAACTCACAGAATAATGGACACGGGGTTTATACTGGTTCGGGCAACCGATGTGGTGTAATACCATACTCCAGTGTGGTGTGGATTGCTTCTTGGGCTGAGGATGAACAAGTACAAGGGAAGAATAGCCTCCTAAGGAGAGGCATCCTTGAGCTCGGAGAGCTTGGGTGGTTGAGGATGATCTCAATGGTTTCCCCCTAGCTACTATGGTGGCTAGCCCTATTTAGAGAGGCCATGGTCCTCTTCCCAAATGTTGGCGGGAAGGGATCCAACAACGACCAAATTCGAAGGGAGACAGCTAGTACAAGTTATCCTGACAAAAGGAGGTATCCACCTGCCAAAGGCTCTGGTGGTGACACCACCTGGGCTCCATGGTGACCTCTGTCCTACCGTCCCGCTGGTCTTGGTCTTGTTGCACCGATATGGAACCTCTCCCTGATGCCTCAGGACTCTTCGCCTTCACTTGCCTCTTTAGCACCAAAGAGGAAACGAGTACGCTACGTGCGCTGGCGCCTGCCTAGCACCTGCTTCCCTTGGTTGTCATGGCTTGCGTCACAGGGACCTCATGAGGTGCCCCTCGCCTTGATCTCTCCGCCCCTCGTGAGCCAGCCTGGTGAGGCCGCCCTCGAGGAGGTCTTGTGTCGTACGCCTCGTGAGGCTTGGCCCCTCGTGAGGGTCTTAAGTGTTCGCTGATGAAGATGGGTCGTACGGGGCCGCTGGCGGAGCCACGTCGTGGGCCGCAGGCAGGAAAGTCTAGGGACCCCCGTTCCCAGGCTGCCGACAGTAGCCCCTAGGCCCATGGCGCGCTCAGACTTGGCTTCAAGGAGAAGCCAAGGGGCAAGTGCAGAGCGTCATGGGCCCCAACAGCCTGCGGCCTTGGCTGATGCTTGGCGATTGATGGGACGTGGGCGTCTCCGCTTCCCCATGCTGCCTTGATATCCTCCTAGCTAGGCGGCCACTGTGGCCTATAGAGTTATTCCCTCGTTGTTGGCGATGCACTTCTCCAATTCTTCCGCCTTCTGAAGCAACAACCTCCTCTCCCAACTCGACCTGAGAAGGTGAAGAAGAAGTCCCAGTCTTCAGCCTAGCCACCTCCGGGCATTGAACCTGCCGTTGGTCAGTCGTTGGTGCTTGACCAGGAAGCCATGGACAAGGTCGGCCTAGCACTCGCCACCGGCTTCAACGAATGTGGGGCGACGGTGTCCTGGCCTGCATCACATGCCTCTGTTGATAGGACAGCAACCGAGGTCCAATTCCTCATTGAAGCCCTGTGGGCTGGCCTGGTTCCTCCCTTTTCCACCTTCTTCAACGCCGTGCTTTCCCACAATCAGATCCATATGCTTCACCTAGATCCCCAATCTATCTCCCTTCTTGCCGTTTTAGCCTTCGTTTGCGAGGCCATGGTGGGCATTGCTCCTTACGTGGCCTGTCGGTGTCAAAACCGGCGGATCTCGGGTAGGGGGTCCCAAATTGTGCGTCTAAGGCGGATGGTAACAGGAGGAAGGGGACACGATGTTTACTCAGGTTCGGGCCCTCTTGATAGAGGTAATACCCTACGTCCTGCTTGATTGTTCTTGATGATATGAGTAGTACAAGAGTTGATCTACCACGAGATCAAAGAGGCTAAACCCTAGAAGCTAGCTTATGGTATGATTGTCAGTTGTCCTACAGACTAAAACCCTCCGGTTTATATAGACACCGGAGGGGGCTAGGGTTACACAAGGTTGATTACAAAGGAGGAGATATACATATCCATATTGCCTAGCTTGCCTTCCACGCCAAGTAGAGTCCCATCTGGACACGGGACGAAGTCTTCAATCGTGTATCTTCATAGTCCAACAGTCCAGCCAAAGGATATAGTCCGGCTGTCCAGAGACCCCCTAATCCAGGACTCCCTCAGTAGCCCCTGAACCAGGCTTCAATGACGATGAGTCCGGCGCACAGTATTGTCTTCGGCATTGCAAGGTGGGTTCGTCTCCAAATCTTGAATATATGTTAAGTAGTGTCCGGCTCCCATAAATGTTCGACTTATTGGCTTCTGTGCCCAATAGGTGCCACCCTCCACGCGTCGAGTGAATGCGAGGAGCCAGGGCATTTTTACATTCACCCCCTAGCCAGGTAAATAAATTGTCTATTAAAGGGATGGGGATTCTTAGATCCAATCCACACCCTCCTCCCCCAGCGAGAATCCATCGGAGCGCGCTCGGAAAAAATCCATTCCATCATGGCCGACCACCGCAGCTCCTCCTCTCGCCCCCGTAGCCCTAAGCCCGGTGATGGGGAGAGGTGTTCCGTCCCGCACAGTCGTTTGGTAGATCTACAGACCCAGGGATTTCTCCCTCCAGTGTATTTGGTCCCCATCCGAGCCAGGCTCGCCACCTATAATGGCGGGGAGCAAGCAGAGAGCTTCCCCAGCCCCTCCAAGGGGGAGCGGGTGTGCCTTCTCCCTTACTTACTAAGGGGACTCAGATTTCCAATTCATCCGTTCCTCCGCGGGCTCCTGGAGTTTTACGGCCTCAAACTGCACAATTTCACCCCTGCTTCCATATTACACATCGCCGGATATGTTGCCCATTGCGAGCTATTTCTGGGCTGCGAGGCTCATTTCAGCTGTGGAAGAGGTTATTTTTCCTTGTGCCCCGCACATAGAAGGGGTCAGTTTATCAGGTGGGCGGAGCCGAAATATGGCGCATCGCCGAAACCGGTACCTGTCCGGTACTCCGAAGAAGACGTCCAAAGATTGGCCTTCGGAGTGGTTTTATATGGAGGACGTCACCCTTCCAGACCCTGTTCGGTGGGGTCTTCCTGAGTTCAACAATGCTCCTCTGAAGAAACACCGAAGCTGGCGCCCACGGAGCCCCCACGAGGAAGACAACGGAGAAGTCCTTTACCTGATGAACCGGATTAAAGCGCTGGCTCAATCAGGATTGACAATAATCGAGGTTATGTCAATATGCATAATGCGGGGAGTGCAGCCACTTCAATATCGAGGGCACCCCCTATGGTGTTTTAACGGGGAAGATGATGCCACCCATTGAGGGCGTAAGGGACTGGATTCCGCTGCTGCTTTAGCAAAAATTCTGTCCGAGTTGTTCAAGGGAGAGGAAGAGGAGTTCATCCATATCAAGACACAGGATGGATTCTCCATGTACAACCCTCCAAGATGGGTGAGTTATACCTCTTTACTCCCATTCTTCCCGCATCCTTCGTCGTAGGTACTAACCTTGCCATTTTACGACAGGAACTGCGATAAGCCGTAAGGGAGATCAATAGCCCACCTCCACAACCAGAGGATCCTGTTAAGGCCCTCGGTCCCGGACTCGAAGAGGATCCGGACATATTCGTGGAGCTGATAGATAGCCAATTCTATCAATTGAGCTGTAATGACGCCATGGTGGCCATAACGGCCGACTATCCCGGACTACTCCCTGCGTCCTATCTAAGAAAAACCAAATATCCCAACTCCCAAAAATAGGATCGCCTTTTATACACTTCACCTACCGTACACGTATGGTGTTTTATAGGGAAGGCATTCGGGACGCCGTGCCGAACCCGCAGCAACTCGCCAACACGAGGCACCGAAGCCGGGTAGGCCAAAAAGGAAGGTGGTCAGGACGGAGACGCCGGCGCAGAGGTATGACACAAAACCTCGCTCCGTGGTTGTCGCCTTTCTCAAAATATAATGACGTCCATGTTTCTTTAATAGAAAGAACGCTCGCCGGACTATATCCGAAGAGGCTGCCGATCACGCCTCCACCAGTCGGGCTCCAGGTCCGGACATAGAGGCGGAAGCCAATATGGGGCGGACGCCGGATGCTCCTCCTACAAAGGATGCAGATGGACTGTCCGCTACAAATTCAGAATTGGAGATCGCCATGAATCACAGGCGTCGCCGAGCCATACTCCGTGACACTTGTTTCTCACCAGAGGCATTTCATGCCTTCAATTCCGGAGACGCGTACATCCGTGCCGCTCAAAATAGTCTAGCCAGAGCCACGGACCAGTATGTAAGGGATATATGGTTAAGCAAATCTGGTGATTATATGTATCAGTAGCCCCAGATACTTGAAACAGTTGATGCAACTGATTTAAGGATCATTATTTGTGCAGGTTCTTACGGAGAAGAATTCCCAATTGTCTCAAGAGCTGGACGAGTGCAAGGCCCAGCTGAAAGCCACTGTTGCCACATTGAAGGAGTCCAAAAAGGGTCCCCCTGGTAACAATTTTGACTATTGCAAAGAATATGGGTACCAGGTAGTATGCGGCATGTATGCACACCTAACAATAGATGTTGCAGGTGGCCCCAGAGTGAATCCGGAGGCCGTGGAGGCGGATACGGCACGTGATGATCGGCAGTCAAATGCTGGCAAGCGCGTGCTAACGCGAGTTAGGCAGGAGAAAAATGATCTCCAAGACGCCAATATCCGGTTGGGCGTGGAACTGAAGGATGTCCGAGCCCAGCTTGCGGACTCCGTGAAGGAGAATAAACGGCTTTGACACGACATTTTTAGTAAGTGCTTGAACAAACTTTTTAAAGGAGTTAGGTGAAGAAGCGTGCTAACAGCGTTATGTCTATAGGTATGCTGATGGGTCATCCCGTGGAGGAGATGCCCGGGTCTTCGGGTGATCTTCTATGAGAGCTCTCACAACTGCACGAACAAGTTCGGCAGGTGATGTGTATTGCCCAAGCCTTGTGGCCATCCGCGTCCCCGCCAGGAGGCATGGGTGTAACACCCACGATGCGGCTATATCTCCCACGTGTCGGAGCATGACTTAGAGGCATAACCGCATTGTAGGCAATGTCACAAGAGGGGTAATCATTACACATCCCATGTACTGAATAAGAAAGAGGTACAAAGTTGGCTTACAATCGCCACGTCACACAATACATAAATATAGCATTACAATCATCCAGATACAATCAAGGTCCGACTACGGAACCAAAATAAAGACAACCCCAAATGCATAATGTCCCCGATCGCCCCAACTGGGCTCCACTACTGATCGTCTGGAAAGGAAACATAGTATCGTCCTGAGTCCTCATCGAACTCCCACTTGAGCTCAGTCGTATCTCCTGGAACGGTAACATCGGCACCTGCATCTGGTTTTTGGAAGTAATCTGTGAGTCACGGGGACTCAGCAATCTCACACCCTCGCGATCAAGACTATTTAAGCTTATGGGTAGGTACAAGTTATGAGGTGGAGCTGCAGCGAGCACTAGCATATATGGTGGCTAACATACGTAAATGAGAGCGAGAAGAGAAGGCAAGGCACGGTCGAGAAACTATGATCAAGAAGTGATCCTAGAAATACTTAAGTTCAAGCATAACCCGAGACCGTGTTCTCTTCCCGGACTCTGCCGAAAAGAGACCATCACGGCTACACACGTTGTTGAACCATTTTAATTAAGTTAAGTTTTAGGTTTTCTACAACCGGACATTAACAAATTCCCATCTGCCCATAACCACGGGCACGACTTTCAAAAGTTCAAAACCCTGCAGGGGTGTCCCAACTTAGCCCATCACAAGCTCTCACGGTCAATGAAGGATATTCCTTCTCCTAGGATGACCCGATCAGACTCGGAATCCCGGTTACAAGACATCTCGACAATGGTAAAACAAGACCAGCAAGACCACCCGCTGTGCCGACAAATCTTGATAGGAGCTCCACATATCTCGTTCTCAGGGAACACCAGATAAGTTAAGCGTACGGGAGCCAACGTAACCCAAGTTCCCAAGGGACGGCCCCACACGTTGCTCTAGGTTGGACCAACACTTAGAGGAGCACTGGCCCGGGGGTTTAAAATAAAGATGACCCTTGAGTTCGCGAAACCCAAGGGAAAAAAAAGGCTAGGTGGCGAATGGTAAAACCAAGGTTGGGCCTTGCTGGAGGAGTTTTATTCAAGGCGAACTGTCAAGGGGTTCCCATTATAACCCTACCATGTAAGGAACACAAAAATCAAGGAACATAACACAGGTATGACGGAAAACTAGGGCGGCAAGAGTGGAACAAAATACCAGGCATAAGGCCGAGCCTTCCACCCTTTACCAAGTATATAGGTGCAATAAAGTAGACAAGATATAATAGTGATATCCCAACAATAAACATGTTCCAACAAGGAACAAACTCCAATCTTCACCTGCAACTAGCAACGCTATAAGAGGGGCTGAGCAAAGCGGTAACATAGCCAAACAACGGTTTACTAGGACAAGGTGGGTTAGAGGTTTGACATGGCAATATGGGAGGCATGATAAAGCATGTGGTAGGTATAGTAGTATTGGAATAGCTATAGAGCGAGCATCTAGCAAGCAAAGATAGAAGTGATTTCGAGGGTATGGTCAGGTTGCCTGCAAAGTTCTCCGAGTTGACGTGAGCTTGATCCTCGTAAGCGCACTCAACGGGTTCCTCGATCACGTACTCGTCTCCCGGGTGTACCCAAAGCAAGAGCACAAGAAAAGTGAGACACAATCAACCACGGTGCAATGCGCAAGCAACATGATGCAAAACATGGGATGATATGCGGGATTTGATATGCAATGCATATGCATGCTCCGGAAGGAAAAGATTGAACCAGGCCTCAACTTGGAAAACCAATAGTTCCACTGGAAAGATGAGTTGATTTCGGTCGAAATCGATATAAAGATCACCGGAATCGGATGCATGGTTTGCAAATGGCAAGCAAAACAATAATGGCACCAATCTGCCATTAACAGCACGAAGCCATCCAGATGCATCAAGAAAAATAAGCTACTGCACTCTAACATAGCAACAAAGCACATGGCAGTGATTCACTCAAGATGCTTGACAAAATATGAACACTGAGCTATGGCTAATTCACACCATAGAAGGTTCAAATAAGCATGGCAAAAGAGCAAAAGATATCAGGTTCACAAACTTAGTGAAATAACCAACATGTCAGGATTTAACATCAGGAAGCAATGTTTAGAGCAAGAAAGCAATATGCTACAGGAACATATCATGGCAAAGCAAGGCATGGCATGAAACTACACAAATCATATAACAAAAGTCCCTTACTGACCATAAGCCAAAAGGGATCAGAAAATACAATGGCAACCATGTAAACATAGCAAGTTTCGTTAACAGATTTAGACTTAGCAAAAAACTGGAACATGGCAAAAACAGAATTACGTAGGCATGTTTGCAAGCTCGATGCACTCACCACAAGGCATCGCCTGACAAACTAGGCATACACCCAGCAAGAAGACATGATAAATAACCTAACGATGGCAAGAACAACCTCATAGCATGCATGGATCAACTACAACAACGTCGACAAAATTGATTAACATGTAAACAATCTGCCAGGAACATTTTATAGCGAAAGTAGAGCAAGATTGAGTCATGCTAGGGTACTCCATAATTGGAAAAAATGACAAGGATGGATAGAGCATAACAATATCTCAAAATCATCCTTACTGAACATGCTCAAAAGATTCATGGACCACTCTGTAGCAACATGAATACATGCCATAAAAATATCATTAGGGAAATGACTTAGAAGAATTATGTCCCTGAAATCAGCAACATCACGAGAGCTACTTTGCGTGCTTGTGCTAGTCACCACAATGATCACAAAAATACATGGCATACACCCCGGTAGAAATTGCATGGCATAGCCCAAAACACATGTAGGGCTCATGTTCATAGGAGGCACACATTAAACATGGCAAAAATGACAAATGTCCATAATCTGTTAAGAATCAGAACCTAACCTTACATAGCACTCTTGCAACAGCATTTAGGGCATCAAGATGAACTCAAATGAACATCATGCAATGGAATCAAATGAAGTGCACATCCAGACGAACAATTTGATATGCTACATGCCTAACACTGAGCTGCAGATGCAAAGATATGACATGATGAAGTTGCATAAAAATAATGCAAATTGAGGACTAAGGGATAATCCGAAGTCAACCTAGGTTACTGTAGCGCTGGATCTAGATCGGGGCACTCTTCCAGAGGCGGCCGGATCCTCTCGTCGGAGAAGACGGGGCGGTGGTCGGAGCTGCCAGACCTGCCGGATCTGGCGCCGGCGGAGTGGTGCGGTGACGAGGGGCGGAGGAGCAGGCGCTGGAGAGGTGTTGGGCTGCAACACACACGAGGGCTTTACGGTTCCTCGGTTAACCGTTGGAGTATCAAACGAAGTCCAAATGGCACGAAACTTGACAGGCGGTCTACCGGTAGTATACCAAAGCCGCTTGGCAAGTCTCGGTCCAATCCGAGAATGTTTAACACCCGCACATGAAAAGAGGCAAAAGGGGACACCGGAGGACATAGGAGTGCCGGAATGCAAAACGGACAACGAGGAAAATGCTCGGATGCACGAGACGAACACATATGCAAATGCGATGCACAAGATGACATGATATGAGATGCATGACAAGACAAAATGCAAAACGAAGACGAAACCCAACAACGAGGAATATCATAACTTAGTGCCAAAAATGGCAAGAGTTGGAATACAAATATGGCAGGTTACATACGGGGCGTTACAACAGTCCACCACTACGAAAGGATCTCGTCCCGAGATCTAGGACAGGAAAAACTCCGGGTATTCGGAACGGAGGTTGTCCTCGCGTTCCCAGGTGGCTTCACGGTCGGAATGATGTGACCACTTCACTTTCATGAATTTGATAGACTTGTTGCGAGTCTTGCGCTCAGTTTCTTCAAGAATAGCAATGGGATGCTCATGATAAGACAAGTCTTCTTGGAGATCAATCTCTTCGAAGTAGATGGTGCGATCAGGAGTCTTGAAATACTTGCGAAGCTGATACACGTGAAACACGTCGTGCACGTTTGCAAAGTTGGATGGAAGCTTAAGTTGATAGGCGAGGTCGCCTCTTTTGCCAATGATCTTGAAAGTACCCACGTATGTAGGAGCAAGCTTCCCTTTGATACTGAAGCGACGAGTACCTTTCATTGGAGAGATGCGGATGTAGACATGGTCTCCGATCTCGAAAGCCAAGTCACGATGCTTGCTATCATAGTAACTCTTCTGGCGCGATTGCACGGCTTTGAGATTTTCACGAATAACTTTGCACATTTCTTCAGCCTCTATGATCAAGTCATTTCCGAGAAGTTGGCATTCACCAGTCTCTGACTAGTTAAGAGGAGTACGACACTTTCTGCAATAGAGAATCTAGAATGGGGCCTTGCCCGAACTCGCTTGGAAGTTGTTGTTGTAGGAGAACTCAGCATATGGAGGACAATCTTCCCACTTCATACCGAAAGAAATGACACAAGCCCTAAGCATATCTTCAAGAATTTTAATGACTCGCTCGACTGGGCAACTAGTTTGAGGATGACAGGCTGTGTTGAAGCGAATGTTGGTGCCCATGGCCTTCTGAAAGGAGTCCCAGAACTTAGAGGTAAAGATGCTTCCATGATCTGAAGATATCAACTACGGAATGCCGTGCAGAGAGACAATCCTGGAGGTATATAGCTCTGCCAACTGAGCTGCTATGATAGATTCTCTGATAGGAAGAAAATGAGCCACTTTAGGGAGCTTGTCGATGACAACGAAGATAGCATCATTGCCACACTTGGACTTTGGAAATCTAGTCACGAAGTCCATCTCAATATGATCAAACTTCCATTCTAGAAAGGCAAGAGGTTGGAGGAGACCAGCTGGTCATTGGTGTTATGCTTTCACTCTTCTTCAGACATCACATTCATTCACGAACTGAGCAATCTCGTGCTTCATTTGAGTCCACCAATACGACTGCTTGAGGTCATGGTACATCTTTGTACTTCCAGGGTGAATAGAGAGGAGTGAATTGTGAGCCTCGTTCATAATGAATTTACGAAGGTCACCCTTAGGAACAACAATTCGATCCTCGAAGAATAGAGTATCCTTGTCATCAAGGCGATAGCACTTGTACTTGGGTTGGCTCTTGGCAATCCCAATCTTCACCTTCTTCACCATAGCATCAAGAACTTGAGCCTAACGAATCTGATCTTCCAAAGTAGGAGAGACTTGGAGGTTGGCAAGAAATCGTTGAGGAACAACTTGGAGATTAAGTTTGCGGAAAGCTTCACAAAGCTCTGGTTGGTAGGGCTTGAGAATCACACTGGTGCAGTAAGCCTTCCTGCTCAATGCGTCAGCAATAATATTGGCCTTTCCTGGAGTGTATTCGATACTTGGATTATACTCTTGAATCATTTCGACCCAACGAGTCTGCCTGAGGTTGAGGTTGGGCTGAGTGAAGATGTCCACTTTCCTTCCCAACAAGAGATGTCTCCATGTTAATAGAGCATGGACAACTGCCGCCAACTCGAGGTCATGAGTGGGGTAGTTCTTTTCGTTGGGCTTCAACTGACGAGAGGTATAGGCCACAACTTTCTTCTCTTGCATTAACACAGCACCAAGACCTTGCAGGGAAGCATCACAGAAAACCTCGAATGGTTTGGATTCATCAGGAGAGGTCAGAACTGGAGCAGTGACTAACTTCTCTTTGAGGGTGTTGAAAGCCACGTCACATCCAGGCGACCAGCCATACTTCACATGCTTCTGGAGAAGGTTGGAAAGAGGCTTCGTGATCTTTGAGAAATTCTCAACGAACCTTCGACAATAGCTTGCGAGCCCAAGGAAGCTGCAGAGTTGCTTCACATTCTGAGGCGGTTCCCAATTCAACATTGCAGACACCTTCTTAGGATTAACAGCTATGCCCTTGGCAGAGATGATATGCCCAAGGTAGAGAACCTCATCGAGCCAAAACTCGCACTTTGAAAACTTCGCATAGAACTGATGTTCTTTGAGTTTATCCAGCACCAATCTCAAGTGCTTGGCATGATCCTCCTTGTTCTTGGAAAAGACCAAAATGTCATCGAGATAGACCAAGACGAAGTCATTTGTGTAGGGGTTGAAGATGAAGTTCATCATGCGAGAGAATGTTGGAGGAGCGTTGACAAGGCCGAAAGACATGACAGTGTATTCATATGAACCATAACTTTGTCCTGAATGCTGTCTTGGGGATATCTTGTTCACGAATGCGAATCTGATGATAGTCCATACGAAGGTCAAGCTTGGAGAATACTTGAGCACCTTTGAGTTGTTCGAAAAGCTCATTGATGTTGGGAAGTGGGTACTTGTTCTTTATGGTCTTCTTGTTCAATGGACGATAGTCAGCACAAAGTCGATCCGTTCTATCCTTCTTCTTGACAAAAACTTGGTCTGATGAGACACATACGCTCTTGTATATCGAGTTGTTTCTTCAGCTCCTTCAACTCTTCTGGTCCAAGCTTGTAAGGACGTTTGCAAACAGTTTCCGTGCCAGGCTCAAGATTGATGACGAATTCAACTGGCCGGTGAGGAGGCATTCCTAGAAGCTCTTCTGGAAGGACGTCTTGATATTCGCAAACGACTGGAATCTGAGAGATGGCATCCAACTCGCCCTTCTCATTGAGAGAAAACAGTCGAATGGCATCATCACGAGTGGCAAAGACAATCACATCCTCAGACGAGTGTGTCAATTGAATCTACCTGGAAGCACAATCAAGCTGAGCCTTGTGATTAGAAAGCCAGTCCATTCCGAGAATTAGATCAATATCTGAGTCACCAAGGACCATAGGAGAAGACAGAAACTTATAGTCGCCCATCATGATAGTAACATCTGGGACCATCATGGTAGCCCTCATAGACTTGGCCGGAGAAACCACTCCCATAGGTTTACCCATCATTTCCGAAACGAAGTCATGCTTTGAAACAAATTATCTTCACATGAAACAATGTGATGCACCAGTATCGAAAAGGACTTTTGCAGGAGTAGAGTTAACTGGAAAGTTACCCATGATCACTTCTGACGAGTCCTTTGCCTGAGCTGCGTTCACCATGTTGACCTTTGCAAACTTGAGATTATGCTTGACCACTGCGGTACTGGCAGATCTCACAGGAGGAGGAGGAGGAAGACGCCTCTGGTAGAAGCATTTGTTTTAAAGTATCCTTTCTGCTGACACTTGTTGCACGTGACCTCTGAGAGCGGACGGTGATACGGAGCACTTGATCTTGCAGCATGAGACGAAGCCTTGTTCTGAAAGCCTGGGTTGGGTGGGTGCGAAGATCCATTGCCAGCTTTGCTCTTCTGCTGATAAGGTTGACGGAACAGAAGAGGAGGCAACCAATACTTTTGCTTCTTAGCTACCACTTGAGTTGAGGAAGAAGGAGTTGCATCCCTGACTCTCTTCTTGGAAGCATCGCACTTGAGCTGAGCGGCCTCTTGCTTTAGTGCCATATTGTAGAACTCATCGTACTTTTTCGGCTCAAAAAGCACGAGAGCTAGTTGCAGATCTTCTCTGAGGCCACCTGTGAACTGATAAATCATGCTCTTCTCGTCAGGGACGTCTTGCTTAGCAAAATGAGCGAGCTTCTGGAACATGATGTTGTATTGGTAAACAGACAATCTGCCTTGCTTCAGATTGCGGAACTCCTCACGCTTGCTCTCAACAACACTCTGAGGAATGTGGTGAGCTTTGAAGTCTTGGCGGAATTCATCCCAGGTAATCACATGACTTCCTCCAGAATCTTTGTATTGCTGATACCACTCTACGGCTTGGTCTTTGAGTTGGGACGAAGCAAACTTGACAAAGTCCTCAGGCCTGACGTTGCGGCACTCGAAATGTTTGCAGATATCCACAAGCTAATCATCAACGTCTGTGGCCTTGACACAGTTACTGAAGGTCTTTGGCTGGTTTGTGAGGAACTGGTTGAGTGTAGCAAACTGATTCTGATTGTTGCCATGGGCTTGATTTCCTTGGTTGCGCTCTTGCAAGAGTTGCATAAGCATCTGCGTGTTGGCGTTGATAGCGGCCATCACAGCTTGCCATGCCTCCAGAGGTGGAGGTGGTGGCGGTGGATCCGGATTCAGACGCGTTGGAGGAGCCATCCTAAAGAGGGTGACATCCGTTAGCATCTTGACAGACAAAAATTCAAGCTGAATCAAATGGATCAAAATTGCAACATATAGCCTTAACATTTGAACAAGAATGAACGAATGAATTCCAGATTAAATGGTCACACTTCCATAAATTGAGAAGCCACTTAGATAGAGGTAGATGAATAAAATAACAAGGTACGGACAAGAACAAATACTTGGTAAGGATTACCCAATCACAAACCAAATATCTGCGGAAGAAATACTAGAGCTACATGAATTCCCACCTATGAAACTCCCGAAACTTTCTGGTTATGCAATCAGGTGTTGGGGATACAGGGGAAGCATAATATCTCACCCAAAACTAGCAAATCCTACATCCAGCTGTATCCATCCTTCAACACATAACCAAGAAACCTTCGGAAATCATTTACCTCAACCTTCGAAAAGCATCCGTTATATGAGTCATGGAAATACTCCTGAACTCCCGCCCTAGTACTGGGTGGCGTCGAGGTTATCTCACCAAGAACTTCATAAAAGAGATTTTCGATGTCGGTTAAACTCAGGTATTCCAGAATTGCAACGATAAAATTGTGACGACAACACCTCAGAGCTCAACTCCCTGGGACACTGCCACAACCCCTAAATGTCAGGAGGCACCAAGAACAATGTTCTCGTCACAAAACCATCGGAATGATTCCAAGATACCCGCGTGATCCAAATTTTTTTAGTGAAATTTGAGAAGAGAAGAGTCAAAATCTACATCAGGATGCCTCACTAGAGCGACGAAGGGACTGGGGAGTAAATAGAATCCTACTCTCCAATATATATAATCCTAAAAGACTCAAAACATTTTTCTAGACTCAACAACGCCAACTATTCGATCAACCAGGGGGCTCCTAAGTCGGGGAAGGCTATGATTACCAACTTGTAACTCCCACGATGCGGCTATATCTTCCACGTGTCAGAGCACGACTTAGAGGCATAACCGCATTGTAGGCAATGTCGCAAGAGGGGTAATCTTTACACATCCCATGTACTGAATAAGAAAGAGGTACGTAGTTGGCTTACAATCGCCACATCACACAATACATAAATATAGCATTACAATCATCCAGATACAATCAAGGTCTGACTACGGAACCAAAATAAAGACAACCCCAAATGCATAATGTCCCCGATGGCCCCAACTGGGCTCCACTAATGATCGTCTGGGAAGGAAACGTAGTATCGTCCTGAGTCCTCATCGAACTCCCACTTGAGCTCAATCGTATCTCCTGGAATGGTAACATCAGCACCTGCATATGGTTTTTGGAAGTAATCTGTGAGTCACGGGGACTCAGCAATCTCACACCCTCGCGATCAAGACTATTTAAGCTTATGGGTAGGTAAAAGGTATGAGGTGGAGCTGCAACAAGCACTAGCATATATGGTGGCTAACAGACGTAAATGAGAGCAAGAAGAGAAGGCAAGGCACGGTCGAGAAACTATGATCAAGAAGTGATCCTAGAAATACTTATGTTCAAGCATAACCCGAGACCGTGTTCTCTTCCCGGACTCCGCCGAAAAGAGAACATCACGGCTACACACCCTGTTGAACCATTTTAATTAAGTTAAGTTTCAGGTTTTCTACAACCGGAAATTAACAAATTCCCATCTGCCCATAACCGCGGGCACGACTTTCAAAAGTTCAAAATCTTGCAGGGGTGTCCCAACATAGCCCATCACAAGCTCTCACGGTCAAGGAAGGATATTCCTTCTCCCAGGACGACCCGATCAGACTCGGAATCCCGGTTACAAGACATCTCGACAATGGTAAAACAAGACCAGCAAGACCACCCGTTGTGCCGACAAATCTCGATAGGAGCTGCACATATCTCGTTCTCAGGGCACACTGGATAAGCTAAGTGTACGGGAGCCAACTTAACCCAAGTTGCCAAGGGACGGCCCCGCACGGTGCTCTAGGTTGGACCAACACTCAGAGGAGCACTGGCCCGGGGGTTTAAAATAAAGATGACCCTTGAGTCCGCGAAACCCAAGGGAAAAAAGGCTAGGTGGCGAATGGTAAAACCAAGGTTGGGCCTTGCTGGAGGAGTTTTATTCAAGTCGAAATGTCAAGGGGTTCCCATTATAACCCGACCGTGTAAGGAACGCAAAATCAAGGAACATAACACCGGTATGACGGAAAACTAGGGCGGCATGAGTGGAACAAAACACCAGGCATAAGGCCAAGCCTTCCACCCTTTACCAAGTATATAGGTGCATTAAAGTAGACAAGATATAATAGTGATATCCCAACAATAAATGTTCCAACAAGGAACAAACTCCAATCTTCACCTGCAACTAGCAACGCTATAAGAGGGGCTGAGCAAAGCGGTAACATAACCAAACAACGGTTTGCTAGGACAAGGTGGGTTAGAGGTTTGACATGGAAATATGGGAGGCATGATAAAGCATGTGGTAGGTATCGTAGCATAGGCATAGCAATAGAACGAGCATCTAGCAAGCAAAGATAGAAGTGATTTCGACGGTATGGTCATCTTGCCTGCAAAGTTCTCCGAGTTGACGTAAGCTTGATCCTCGTAAGCGCACTTAACAGGTTCCTGGATCACGTACTCATCTCCCGGCTCTACCCAAAGGAAGAGCACAAGCAAAGGGAGACACAATCAACCACGGTGGAATGCGCAAGAAACATGATGCAAAACAAGGCATGATATGCGGGATGTGATATGCAATGCATATGCATGCTCCGGAAGGAAAAGATTGAACTAGGCCTCAACATGGAAAACCTAGAGTGCCTCTAGAAAGATGAGTTTATTTCGGTCGAAATCGATATAAAGATCACTGGAATCGGATGCACGGTTTGCAAATGGCAAGCAAAACAATAATGGCACAAGAAAAAATAAAGAAAAAAATAAGCTACTTCACTCTAACATAGCAACAAAGCACATGGCAGTGATCCACTCAAGATGCTTGACAAAAGATGAACACTGAGCTACGGATAATTTACACAATAGCAGGTTCAAATAAGCATGCCAAAAGTGCAAAATATATCAGGTTCACAGACGGTGAAATAACCAACATGTCAGGATTTAACATCAGGAGGCAATGTTTAGAGCAAGAAAAACAACATGCTACAGGAACATATCATGGCAAAACAAGGCATGGCATGAAACTACACAAAGCATATAACAGAAGTCCCTTACTGACCATAAGCCAAAAGGGATCAGAAAATACAATGGCATCCATGTAAACATAGCAAGTTTCGTTAACAGATCCAGACTTAGCAGAAAACTGGAATATGGCAAAAACAGAATTACGTAGGCATGTTTGCGAGCTCGATGCACTCACCACAAGGCATCGCATGACAAACTAAGCATAGACCCAGCAAGAAAACATGATATATAAGCTAACCATGGCAAGAACAACCTCATAGCATGCATGGATCAACTACAACAACCTCGGCAAAATTGATTAACATGTAAACAATCTGCCAGGAACATTTTATAGCGAAAGTAGAGCAAGATTGAGTCATGCTAGGATACTCCATAATTGAAAAAAAAGACAAGGATGAATAGAGAATAACAATATCTCAAAATTATCCTTACTGAACATGCTCAAAAGAGGCATGGATCACTCTGTAGAAACATGAATACATGGCATAAAAATATCATCAGGAAAATGACTTAGAAGAATTCTAAGTCCCTGAAATCAGCAACATCACGAGAGCTACTTTACGTGCTTGTGCTAGTCACCACAATGATCACAAAAATAAATGGCACACACCCTGGTAAAGATGGCATGGCATAGCCCAAAACACATGTAGGGCTCAAGTTCATAGGAGGCACACATTAAACATGGCAAAAATGACAAATGTCCATAATCTGTTAAGAATCAGAACCTAACATTACATAGCACTCTTGCAACAGCATTTAGGGCATCAAGATGAACTCAAATGAACAATTGTGCAATGGAATGAAATGAAGTGCACATCCAGACGAACAATTTGATATGCTACACGCCTAAAACGGAGCTACAGATGCAAAGATATGACATAATGAAGTTGCCAAAAAATAATGCAAACTGGGGACTTAGGGAAAATCCGAAGTCAACCTAGGTTACTGTAGTGCTGGATCTAGATTAGGGCACTCTTCCCAAGGCAGCCGGATCCTCTCGCCGGAGAAGATGGGGCGGTGGTCGGAGCTGCCGGACCTGCCAGATCCGGCGCCGGCGGAATGGTGCGCCGAAGAGGGCCGGAGGAGCAGGCGCTGGAGCGGCGCGGGGTGACTCAGGGAGCTCCGGGCGGCGCGGTGCACGGCGATGGTGGCAGCATCGGCCGGCGACGTCGGGCGACGGCTCGGCGAGGTCAACACCGGCTCGGGCGAGCGTGAGGCGGCGGGCGCAAGGAGGCGGGCGACTCGGGCGGCGGGGTCGAACCGGGCCGGGAGGGCCTCCCACGGGCTCGGGCGGGCCGGCGGTGATGTGGGCGCGGCTCGCCCACGTTGCAAACCCTGGTTGGTCCGGGCGGCAGTGCGGACGCGTCCGGCCATCTTGGACGTGTCCGGCGGCGGCGGGAGGAAGAGGAGCTAGGGTTAGGGGTGGATTGATCCGAGATTTTTGGGGGAGATGCCTATTTATACATAGAAGGAGCTACAAGACTCCAAATTGAGCATGGTTTTCGGCCACGTGATCGTGATCGAACGACCGAGATGATGGAGGAGGTTTAGTTTGGTTTTGGGCCACTTTGGAGAGGTGTTGGGCTGCAACACACACGAGGGCTTTACGGTTCCTCGGTTAACCGTTGGAGTATCAAACGAAGTCCAAATGGCACGAAACTTGAGAGGTGGTCTACCGGTAGTATACCAAGGCCACTTGGCAAGTCTCGGTCCAATCCAAGAACGTTTAACACCCGCACACGAAAAGAGGCAAAAGGGGACACCGGAGGACATAGGAGCGCCGGAATGCAAAACGGACAACGGGGAAAATGCTCGGATGCATGAGACGAACACGTATGCAAATGCGATGCACAAGATGACATGACATGAGATGCATGACAAGACAAAATGCAAAACAAAGACGAAACCCGACAACGAGTAATATCATAACTTAGTGCCGAAAATGGCAAGAGTTGGAATACAAATATGGCAGGTTACATACGGGGCGTTACAATGGGGGAGCTTATAGAGAAGCTCAAGGGAGCATGGCGGCGCTTCCAATTATGGAAGATATCAGCCTGCCGGCAAGGTGCAAGGGAAGCCTGGGCTATGGTGAAGGCACGATATACCAAGGCGGACCCAAACCACATGGCTGAGGTCGGACCTGTGGGGCCCGATGGGAAAGAGATCCCTGTCAGTTTAGTGTATGACCAAGTAGAATTAGCCGCAAAGTATTCCCAACAGGATTGTAGGCTAGACAGCCTGTTGGATGGTATAGAGGAAGAATTTAATCAGTCTTAGAGACTGTGTACTTCAACTGCCATATGTAATGTCCCTAGCCGGATTGTAAATCATTTGTCATGGCAGACCTTTTCGCTTCGACCTCTGGACCCGATAGTCCGGAGTGTATCCGAATACCCACTCGGGTATGTAAAAACCGGGATATGCATGGAAACCAGGCGTAGGGGTCATAAGTGCTTGAACAGACAAGTACCCAACTAGATATGTTATATTACATGGATAGTAAGAAACATCTTCCAGGGAGAATAGTTCCGTTAAGGGTTCCTTTCCCTGGGTACGCATGCCCTAATGTGCATATCCGAACTGTGAGACGAAGGCTAAAAAACATCCGGGGGCATGTAGTAAATTAGATGAAAGTCATCTTTTATTCCCCGACCGAATATTCCCTTAAGAACACTAGCTTTCGGCTTCACCCAGTCTGAGGTAGACATCCGGCTTACCCGGCAGTAAAAATCGCAGAGGTGCTCCCCTTATGCCCTAGTCGAATTAACGGGAACGTAGGGCATAAATACAAGAGCGAGGCAACCCAGCTTGGCCAAAATTTAAGTCATATCGATGCATATAATGGCGAAAAAAGGTACATGCGGAAGAATAACACATGCGCGGGGCATGAAGCCCGGAAAGATAATTAGATTCAGCTTCTGTATAAGAAGCCCCCGGCTATATTGAGCGCAGTTAGCGCATCAAGATTGTGTAATCAAGACACAAGTGTAGCCTTTTAGGACCGTGAAGAGAAAAAGAGAAAGAAAGAGAGAAAAAACATATGTGCAAAAAATTGATGGAGGTAAGGAGACGAACATAGAGTCCGACGCTAGGCGTAGAATCTTCGGAGTCTGGCTGCGTTCCATGGGTTTGGCTCGAGTCGATTATCCGATGCATCCCGCAGACGGTATGCTCCACCGGTCAGAACCTAGTTGATAATGAAGGGACCTTCCCATTTGGGTTTGAGCTTGTTCTTTTTCTTCTCCAGCAGGCGTAGAACTAGTTCGCCAACGTTATAGGTTTTGGCCCGTACTTCTCTGCTTTGATACCTTCGAGCCTGTTGATGATAGAATGCGGAACGGGCCTTTGCTACGTCGCGTTCCTCCTCCAGGGCATCCTAATTGTCCTGCCACTCGAGCTCGGCCTCTCTTTCTTCGTACATGCGCACTCGAGGTGAGTCATGAATTATGTCGCAAGGTAGCACTGCCTCAGCGCCGTACACCATAAAAAATGGTGTGTATCCGGTAGTGCGATTCGGCGTGGTCCGCAGCCCCCATAGTACGGAGTCGAGCTCCTCTACCCAATGGTTGTCTGATTCTGATTCCTTCAAGGATCGCACTAATCTGGGTTTAATGCCGCTCATGATAAGACCATTCGCTCGTTCAACTTGACCGTTAGTTTGCGGATGATAGACAGAAGCATAATCGAGCTTAATGCCCATGTTGCTGCACCAAAGTTTCACCTCGTCGGCTGTAAAGTTCATGCCGTTGTCAATGATGATGCTGTGGGGGATGCCATAATGGTGTACAACCCTGGATATGAAGTCTATCCATTTGGCTTCTATCCATTTGGTGAATTTATCCAGCATGACCAGTAAATATTTTTTCTTATGGGTTCCCCTTTGAGGGGTCAGACCATATCAAGCCCACAGACCGCAAAGGGCCAAGTAATGGGGATTGTTTGGAGGGCGGTAGGTGGCATGTGGCTCTGGTTTGCAAAAAGCTGGCAACCAACACAATGTTGGACCAGATGCTGTGCATCTGCACGGGCCGTCGGCCAATAAAAACCTGCACAGAAGGCCTTGCTTACAAGGGCCCGGGCTGCGGCGTGATGGCCGCCGAGTCCGGCATGGATTTCTACCAAAAGCTTCCGCCCTTCCTCTTCGGAGATGCACCTTTGAAGGACTCCAGTTGTGCTTTTCTTATAAAGATCTCCCTCGTGGACCTTGTAGGCTTTAGATCGCCGCACTATGCAGCGTGCCTCATTTTGGCCTCAGGTAGTTGCTGCCTAGTTAGGTAGGCCAGGTATGGTTCTGTCCATGGGGCGATGACGGCCATTATCACGTGGGTTGAAGGTGTTATTTTGTTGGCGGAACCTCCAATTATGTCAGAGTGTTCGCTATCTGGGGTTGTGGCCGGGTCCAGACTATTTTTGCCGGTGTCCCCTTCCCATACCACGGATGGTTTGAACAGTCTTTCCAGGAAGATGTTCGGTGGGACAAGGTCTCGTTTAGCACCGATACGGGTGAGGATGTCCTCCGCCTTGTCGGATTTCGGGTTCCGGCAGACCCTTGTGGTTCGAACACTGGGGTGCGCGCGGAGATCTCTCCCCTACCGATCTACGTCCGATCCACTTGTGCGAACGAAGATGAAAATGATGAACAACACAAGAGACACGAGGTTTATACTAGTTCGGGCCACTACTGTGGTGTAATACCCTACTCCAGTGTGTGGTGTGGTGGATTGCCTCTGGGGCTGATGATGGACAGTACAAGGGAAGAACAGCCTCGCGAGGGGTGTTCTTGAGCTGCTGCGGTGAGTTCTACTTAGTCTCTACTGGGTTTTCTCTCTCTCTGCTAGGGTTCTACCAGATCTCTCCCTCTCTTCTTTTTCATCCCCCCCTTTCCTTTGTGGAGGCTAGCTCCATTTATAGAGGCCCTGGGCCTCTCCTCGAATAATTGAGCAGGAAGGGCGCCAACAATTGGCCATTTTGAAGGGGAACATCTGGTACAAGTTATCCTGACCAAAGGTGGTCTTCGGCTGCCAAAAGCACTGGTGATGACGCCATCTTGGGCTCCATGGTGACCTTCGTCCGGCCGTCTGGCTGGTCTTGGTCTCGTTGCACCGGAATGGTAACCTTTGCCTGATACCTTGTCCTGTGCTTGCCCCCTTTGCACCAAAGGGGAAACAAGGACCCTGTGCATGCCGGCGCCCGCCTGGCCTTGGTTGTCACGGCTTGCATCATGGGATCCTCGCGAGGTACCCTTGCATTGATCTCTCCGCCTCCTCGCGAGCCTACCTGATGAGGCCGCTCTCTTGAGGAAGCTTCCTGTCGTCCGCCCCACGAGGCTTGGCCCCACGCGAGGGTCTTGAGCTTGGGCTGATGAAGACGGGCCGCTTTGGGCCCCTGCCTGAGCCACGCCGCAGGCTGCAGGCTGGCAAGTCTAGGGACTCCCGTTCCCAGAACGCCGACAGTAGCCCCCGGGCCCAAGGCGCGCGTGGGCTTGGCTTAGCAGAGAAGCGAAGGGGCAAGCACGAAGCGCCGCGGACCCTAACAGCCTGCGGCCATGGGCGCCGCGTGGCGGTTGATTGGACGTGGGCGTCTGTGCCTCCCACGATGCCTCGGCAACCGCACGACTCGACGAGTCCCTGCATGCAGAGATATGGGTCATGATTACCTGAGGTCATGGTGCTCGGCGGTTGGCCTTCCCCGGCTATAAGTACGGGGCCGTGTGGGCTCCGCCAGTTCACCCCTTTCCGTTACTCCTCTTCTTCTTCTTCCTCATCCTTGCTTCCTCTTGCACCAATGGCACCGATCCGCCGGTTTTCACTTGATGAGAAGGGAAAGGCCCCCAGAGAGGGTCCTGACCCCCTCCCGCCAAAGAAGCGGCCAATCCTCTGTCACCGGGATGAAGGCGCCTGACAGGTGGTGTCGAGGCCGTGGTACGAGCAGCCGCCGCCTGGGTTTCCGCTGCCCTTGTACACCCGCGTAGGCCCCAGAGGGGAGGGCGCCGAGCAACACCGACAGCGTCGCCGTCGACGCCGGTGAGTCACGGTGGTGCATGTCTTTCCCCCTGGAGTCCACGCAGAGCGCTCCTCTCGCGAGCTTGTGCTCCACGCCGCCATGCCTCCAACTTTGTGGATCCGCCTTCCTCCCTTCTTCGCCTTCGAGATGCTGCCGAGCGGGGCCCTGGAGCTCTGGCTGCAGCACGCCGACTGTGGCACCCCTGCAATCGGAGCGGAGGTCGCGGTCATCGCTCCGGGCAAGGTCTTCATGACCCGGGGCTGGGGTGAGATTGCCCGGGTCTGTCGCGCGGACGGCGCCTTGGTGATCGATCTTGAATACGATGACGCCTCCTTGATGTTCTTCAAGGTCTTTGATGCAGAGGGACGCCGGCTGGAATGCTTCCCTAAGGGAAGCGGCAGTGGTGACGAACTGGCGAGGACCAGCCCCGCCCGTTAGTCCTCATGCAGCTCCTCAGGCAGCAGCGAAGGTTCTGAAGGCTTCATCGGCTCCCCCGAACTCCTCGCGATCCCGGAGATGAGCGACGACAGCTACGAGCCACTGAGCTCGCGCTGCGCTCGGAGTGGGGCAGCTGCATCGGGCCACCGGGGCCACTGATCTGGATGGGATTGGCACCATCACTGGGCAGCCCACTGTTGATGATGGCGTCACTTGGGGAGGTGCTAGCGAGTAGCGTTCCTTAGGGTTAGCACCTTTTGTTCCCTGCGAGGAATTAAAGCAACACCCCGCGGGGGTATGTAAGGCATCTGTCGTGCCTTCTGTAAATACTATATCCTTAATATGAATTGGCGTGAGGTGTCCGTTCTGTCCCGGCTAAGCTCCCCCTTTCTATCCTCACGACGACTTGGCGCCCTACGCTGACAGGTCCCAATCCCCAGGCAAGCTTCAGCCGTCGCTGGTATGCAAGGTCGCGATGCCGTGGTCAAGGCCAGGAGGTGAGCGGCCCGAGTTCCGGTAAGATCCCCCGAGTCGCGATGCTCGGGAGGTCCCCTTTAGCGCTCAAGCAATCCTTGCTGGACGAGAAAGGAAGGTAGCGTCGCTGTGACAGAGTTGCACTGGGCAAGGATTTAGCGCTGCGTTGGTCTAGCTCTTGCGAGGGCACGACTTATCTTGTGCGTCTGACGTAGTTCCTCGGAGAGGCGCCCGGCCCGAGAGCCGGTGGCCGAATACTGCTGGGTGAGGCCCTCGCGAGCTTCTTCCTACTCCCCCACACTTTCCCTAACGCTCTACGTCCTCAGGTCCCGGCCCTCGAGCGAGCTGAGCCGCTGCTGGTATGACAGGTCGCGATGCCGTGGGTCAAAGCCAGTGGGTGAGGGCTGGAGAGCCAGTGAGAGCCCATGAGTCGTGATGCTCAGGCACCCCCCTTTTAACGTGCAAGCGGTCCGTGCCGAAGAGTGGGAGAGAGAGCTCATGATGCCCCTAACATTGCTCCTGGAGTAGATCCTGCACACCAATCATGAGGAGAAACAAGGCATGTCGTTACGGTCGCCGGCCAACCTATGGTCACTCCGAGGGAGCGGTCAGGGCACTAAGGGCCTAGTGAGGTGGCGCCTTGTGGGGCTGCCGCGGCTAGAGCTCGACCACTCAGGTTTATCAACGCTGCAGGGACGGACCCGTGCGCACGCGCCGTGCCAGAGCGAGCGGCTCTTCAGATTGGCGTCGATCGAGCAGGTGTTTAGGTCAGGTATGTTAAGCACATAGGAAATCCAATTTCAAGCAAGCGCAGGTAAAAGCAACCGCCGCTGGGCCGGGCCCAAGCGGCATGGGGATGATGCAGCCTGAGGGTCGCCCCCAACAAGGTAGGTAAATAGCATAACCAAAATGGATACATGCCGCGGGGACGGACCCACGCGGCCTGGGAATGGTGCAGCCCTGTGGGCGCTCCTAGCTGAAAGTAGAACTCTGAAAGATGTCACCTGGTGCTGTCGAACATGAAGTGATGCTGAGGAAGTGAGCGATGCGCGGTGAAGATGTCGGCCCTCATGAGCCCCCAGGCCCAGGGGCCTCAGGAGGCTCCGGTGGCACGTGCAGGTCTTCGGGGACCATCGCCACCTCCGCCAGGACCGCGTGATGCCTGACCTCATAAGCCTCTAGGATACTCCTCAATAGGCGCTGATGTGCGGCGACCGCGCTCGGCAGGCCGAAGGGCATGCGAACGTAGCTATGAGGTGGTCCCTCGCACCTACGGCCGAAGGCCATAGGCGCTCCTGGGACGCAGCTCAGTTGAGCACTGGTACATCGACGCAGACGTGCAGTCCTCCATCCTTGCCTGGATGTGGGGCCACGGCAGGTAAGCGGCGGCTGCCGCGCATGACTCTGGACTCTTGTAGCTCATGGGTGTTCCTTGCGATGAACTCCTGGGGGTTTGGTCTCCTTTGACTTGTACCTTCCTGAGGGAAGCGTGCTTGAAAGCACCCCTCCAAGTGGTGCCTGAGCACCTCCCCCGCGACCTTGGCATGGTCGGTGGTTCTCCAAGAGAGAGCCCCCGAGCCCTGCCTGAGGAGGGCGCCGGGCGCGCCTTCCTATGCGTGAGAGGGTGGCGCTCCCTGGTCGGGCGTGAATCCTGACGCGATACCTCCGGAGGTGCCTGCCTCCTTGTGGCTCGGGCCAGGTGAGGTCTTCTTCTTCTTGAGGGTCGCCTTGGGAGGCCTCCCGCTCCCGTGATCTGGGTCTTCGATTGCTGCGGCTTGGAACACACGCTCAAGCGAGCACACTGCGTCCCTTTCTTCACAAGGTACGGTGATGACTCCACCGCTTCCCAGCATCTTGAGGACATTGTAACCATGGTAAGTCACTTCCATAAACTTGGCAAGGGCTTGGTACCCAAGGATGGCGTTGTACGGCAGGCGGATGTGAGCGACGTTGAAGTCGATGAGCTTGGTGCGGTAGTTGTTGCGTTGCCCGAAGGTGACCGGAAGGCGAACCTGCCCAATTGGAATAGTGGAACCATCGATGACTCCTGAGAAAGGATTGGTCGGCTGAAGCTGGTCGTATGGCACTTGGAGATTGTCGAACGTCTCGACGGACAGGATGTTGAGTCCTGCTCCGCCATCGATGAGGGTCCTGGTGACCTGCACGTTGCTGATGACTGGGGAGCAAAGCATCGGGAGAACTTCGGCCATTGCCGCACACTTGAGCTGGTCCGCGGAACTGAATGTGATCGCGCACGAAGACCATGTGAGAGGGCGCGTGGCCTCAAGCTTGGGAAGGACTGCATTCACCTCGCGAGCAAACTGCTTGAAGATGCGCTGTGAGGCTGGGGCCTGGGCGCCACCCAAGATGCAAGCAATTGCACGCGGCTCTTGGAAGCCCCCAGCCCCATCGTCTTGGTGTTGGTCTTCGTTCCTCCTTGGTGGAGGCGGCAGAGGAGGGAGGCCTACATTGCCGTGCGGGTGGCCCTCACGAGGCTGGTCCCTCCAGCCTCCCTCGCGAGGCTGGTCCGGCCAACGGTCCTCGCGAGGGCGGTCATGCCATCCCTGGCGAAGGCCACGGGCTTCCCATCGTCCGCCGCCTCTTCCTCCTCCTAGGCCATAGCCCATGTCTTTGCGCTCTGGGCGTCGGCCGATCGTCCCATCTCGCACGACTCTGAGCTCTTGACATTCGTTGGTGATGTGGATGTGGAGGTCGTGGTACACGCAGTACCGTCCGCCCTTGGATGACTCAGGCTGGTCCCTGCCTCGCTTGGTGTCCGGTTCTGCTGCTAGCACGGCAGCCCCCTTGCGCTTCACGTCTTTGGCCTTGAGCTTCTTTTCTTCCGGGTCGGCTGCCGGGAGCTCGAGGAGGGAGAGACGCCCTTCCTCAGCCCTGGCGCACTTGGTCACCGAGTTGAACAGCTCAAGGGATGTGCACAGGTCTTCATGGATTGCTAGCTCTTCCTTCATCTTGACGTCACGCACGCCATCGGAGAAGGCTGAGATGATAACTTCTTCAGTCACCTTGGGGATCTTGAGGCGAGCGTAGTTGAAGCGCTGGATGTACTTCTGCAAGGTTTCTCCCGGCTGTTGCTTGATGCGGCGCATGTCCTCCTGGCCGGGGGCCGGTCGCGAGTGCCCTGGAAGTTGGCGATGAAGCGGGTGCGCATCTCGCTCCAGGAGGAGATCGTGTCGGGTGCCAGGTTCAGGAGCCAGGTGCGGGCGCCGTCCTTGAGCGCCATGGGGAACCAATTCTCCATGATGTTTTCGTCTCCGTTGGCGGCTAGTATGCCCAGCTCGTAGAGTTGTAGGAACTCCGCGGGGTCCGCTGTGCCATCGTAGCGGGGAGGGAGGTCAGGCTTGAACTTGCCTGGCCATGTGACGCCTCGCAGCTCGGGGGTGAAGGCGGGGCAGCCCACCGTGGCCACCGGCGCCCTTTGCTGGTGCCGGACTTGTTCTTGTGGGTCACCACGCACCGCCACTGGGAGTAGCGCGGGGTCTCGTCGTGGGGGCGCTGGGGCGCGATCTTGGCGTGCCGGCGCTGGGAGCGCGTGAGCACCTTACCGGGGTCATGGGATCTCTTGGCAGCTCCCTTCTTGCTGCGCAGGTGCAGGACATGGAGGGTCCCGCCCTGGGGCTGCGCACCTTGGAGCCAAGGCACCTTCTTGGGGAGGAGGCCACAGAGGCGCCTCCTGATCCTCGCCCCCTGCACGGGACAGAGGGTGAAGCAGCGAGAGGGACCGCAAGGGGGAGCCCCCTGCGGCACTGACGAGCTTGGTGATGCGGGCGAGCCGGTCCTCGTAGAGGTCGTCGATGGGGCGATAGTGCAGGAGCTCCCGCGCCAAGAGCAATGAGCCGTGCACATCCATGGGTGCGCGACGGGCGTGGGACGACGAGCCAGCTGGAGTCAGCGACGGGGTGGCGGTGCGGCCATCCCGCCGCACCAAAGGATGCTCGGACGAGGCTTGCCCCTCGTTCCCCGCCGGGCCGGTGGCGGCGTTGGCGGTGGGCGACGGGGAACGACGTGGGGGGCCGCCGACGGGCGCCGTCTGGGCGACGCGAGTGGCGCGAGCAGCCCGGCGCTCGGCGCGAGCCCGGCGAGCGTCAGCCATGGACACGACGGAAGATCACACGAGAACAGCGGAAGAAAGATTCCGGCGCACCCCTACCTGGCGCGCCAAATGTCGGATTTCGGGTTCCGGCAGACCCTTGTGGTTCGAACACTAGGCTGTGCACGGAGATCTCTCCCCTACCGATCTACGTCCGATCCTCTCATGCGAACAAAGATGAAAATGATGAACAACACAAGAGACACGAGGTTTATACTAGTTCGGGCCACCGTTGTGGTGTAATACCCTACTCCAGTGTGTGGTGTGGTGGATTGCCTCTGAGGCTGATGATGGAAAGTACAGGGGAAGAACAGCCTCGCGAGGGGTGTTCTTGAGCTGGTGCGGTGAGTTCTACTTAGTCTCTACTGGGTTTTCTCTATCTCTGCTAGGGTTCTACCAGATCTCTCCCTCTCTTCTTTTTCTTTCCCCCTTTCCTTTGTGGAGGCTAGCTCTATTTATAGAGGCCCTGGGCCTCTCCCCTAATAATTGAGCAGGAAGGGTGCCAACAATTGGCCATTTTGAAGGGGAACATCTGGTACAAGTTATCCTAACCGAAGTTGGTCTTCGGCTGCCAAAAGCACTGGTGATGACGCCGTCTTGGGCTCCACGGTGACCTCGTCCGGCCGTCCGGCCGGTCTTGGTCTCGTTGCACTGGAATGGTAACCTTTTCCTAATACATTGGCTTGTGCTTGCCCCCTTTGCACCAAAGGGGAAACAAGGACCCTGTGCGGGCCGGCGCCCGCCTGGCGCCCGCCTGGCCTTGATCGTCACGGCTTCTGTCAAGGGATCCTTGCGAGGTACCCTTGCATTGATCTCTCCGCCTCCTCGTGAGCCTGCCTGATGAGGCCGCTCTCTTGAGGAAGCATCTTGTCGTCCGCCCCGCGAGGCTTGGCCCCTCGCGAGGGTCTTGAGCTTGGGGTGATGAAGATGGGCCGCGCTGGGCCCCTGCCTGAGCCACGCCGTAGGCCGCAGGCAGGCATGTCTGGGGACCCCCGTTCCCAGAACGCCGACACGCCTGGTTGTTTTCCAGAGCCACATGGTGGAATTCAAGCCCCTCGAACCGAGCTGACATTTTGAGGACGGCGTTGTGATATGCCGGCATTTTCGGATCATTGGCATCGAAGTCTCCATTTATTTGGGATATTGCGAGGTTCGAGTCCCCGCACACCTCCAGGCGTTGAATGCCCATGGAGACTGCCATCCGGAGACCGTTTAGAAGGGCCTCATATTCGGCCACGTTATTGGAGTGTGTGTATAGTATTTGAAACACGTATTGTACTGTATCTTCGGTGGGAGACGTCGGGACCACGCCAGCCCCGAGACCAGCCAGCATTTTTGAGCCGTCAAAGTGCATGATCCAATTGGAGTATGCGCCGTACTCTTTAGGGATTTCGGCTTCCATCCATTCGGCGACGAAATCGGCCAATACTTGCGACTTAATGGCTCGCCGTGGTTTGTATGTTATGTCAAACGGGAGGAGCTTGGTGGCCCACTTGGCAATCCGGCCCGTGGCTTCGCTGTTTCTTATTATGTCATTGAGTGGTACTTCTGAGGCCACCGTGATTGAACACTCTTAAAAGTAGTGTCGTAATTTCCGGGATGCCATGAATACCGCGTATGCGATCTTTTGATAATGTGGGTACCGTGATTTTCATGGGATGAGGACGCTGGATACATAATACACCAGCTTTTGAAGTGGAATTTATGTCTGTCCATCTCTCGTTCGATGACGAGCACTGCGCTTACAACTCGATGAGTTGCTGCTATATATAATAGCATTGGTTCGCCAACAGTTGGTGCGGCCAAGATTGGGTTGGTGGCTAGGATGGCTTTTATTTCTTCTAGTCTGGCCGTGGCTGCATCCGTCCACTCGAAGTGTTCGGTGCGCCGAAGAAGGCGATAAAGGGGAAGTGCCTTTTCTCCTAATCTGGAGATAAAGCGGCTTAAAGCCGCCACACATCCAGTCAATTTCTGGATTTGCTTGAGGTCAGTTGGGATAGCCAACTCTGACAGAGCTCGGATTTTAGCCGGATTTTCTTCAATTCCTCTACTGGAGACGATGAACCCCAGGATCTTTCTAGCGGGAACGCCGAAAATGCATTTTTCCGGATTGAGCTTAATGTCGTATGTTCGAAGATTGGTGAATGTGAGCCTCAAGTCGTCTATTAAAGAGTCGACGTGTCTGGTTTTAATGACCACATCGTCTACATATTCCTCCATAGTCTTGCCGATCTGCTTTTCCAGACATGTCTGGATCATGCACTGATATGTTGCGCCTGCGTTTTTGAGCCCGAATGGCATTGTGTTAAAACAGAAGGGGCCGAATGGCGTGATAAATGCCGTTGTGGCTTGATCAGACTCCGCCATCTTAATCTGGTGGTAACCAGAGTATGCGTCGAGGAAGCACAATGATTCGTGTCCTGCGGTAGCGTCGATGATTTGATCGGTGCGAGGGAGTGGAAAGGGATCCTTTGGGAAAGCCTTATTAAGGTCTTTGAAGTCGACACATAGGCGCCAGGATTTGTCCTTCTTTGGTACCATCACCAGGTTTGCTAGCCAGTCCGGATGTTTTATTTCTCTAATAAATCCGGCCTCCAGTAGCTTGGCTAGCTCTTCTCCCATGGCTTGTCGCTTAGGTTCAAAGAAACACCGAAGAGTCGGCTTGACCGGCTTGAATCCTTTTAGGACATTAAGTCTATGCTCGGCCAATCCGCGTGGGATTCCTGGCATGTCTGAAGGATGCCAGGCGAACATGTCCCAATTCTCGTGCAAAAACTCCCATAGTGCGGCGTCTACAGCGGGGTTTAACTGTGCCCCGATGGATGCTGTTTTTGTGGGGTCCATTGGATGGACTTGGAATTTGACTATTTCGTCCGCTGGTTTAAAAGAGGTGGACTTGGATATTTTGTCTAGTATCACGTTGTCCCTATCCACCATGGAGTGCAGCACGGTTAACTCCTATGCCACAAGGACTTCGGATAATGTGTCGACGTCTAGTGCGGCTGTTTTGTCCTTGGCGCGGAGTGCTATGTCCGGATCACTAACTAGAGTGATGATTCAATTGGGTCCAGGCATTTTGAGCTTCATGTACCCGTAATGGGGTATGGCTTGAAAAATCGTGAATGCCTCCCGCCCTAGAAGCGCATGGTATCCGCTACTGAACGGGCCACTTGGAATGTAATTTCTTCGGACCTGTAATTCTCCGGAGTGCCGAATACCACATCAAGTGTGATTTTCCCAGCGCAACATGCCTCCCGACTAGGGATGATTCCTTGGAAGGTCATACTTCTTTGCTCAATACGGTTGTTGTCTATTTCCATTTTTTGGAGAGTTTCCTCATATATGAGGTTTAATCCGCTGCCGCCGTCCATGAGCACCTTGGTGAGCCGAAAGCCGTCCACAATTGGACTGAGGAACAAAGCGGCTGGTGCTCGGGCTGTTCGGAATTTAGGTTCGTCACTGGCATTGAAGGTAATAGCCGTGTCGCTCCATAGGTTTATTGCTGCCACGTGGCAGACTTCGGCAAGGCTGCGGATTGCTTGCTTACGCCTATTATTTGAGGCGAAGGTCTCGAAGACCGCTAATATTGTATTATTATCTGTGGGAAGGTGTTCTGAGATATGTTGGGTGAGGAGATCCTCACCGCTTTTGGCCACCTGCCGGAGTACCCAACATGCTCTAAGGCTGTGTGTTGATATGGCATCCGCTGTACTGTGGATTTTGCAGGGCCCGTTAAGCCATCCCTCCAACACGGTTCCACGCCCTATAGTGGGCTTTTGCTTCTTTGTAATTGAGTCGGGCGAGTTATGAGAGTGCACCCTTTTAGTCCGAACTGGGATTTTTTTAGAGCCGGATTATCCCAAAATTGCGTTTGGGTTTTCCAGGCACTTTCCATCGCACAATATTTCCATACTATGGCCGCCAAGTCAGCGAAGTGTTCTATGTCACGGCGACTTATCGCGTTGAGGACTCCCTTGACCATGCAATTGTTGCAAAAGAACGAAACTGCGTCTTCCTCACGACAGTCCTTGACCTTGTTCATTACAAGGAGGAATCTGGCCCAATGGTGATGTACTGTCTCTTGGGGCGCTTGCCTAATGTGGGAAAGATCATTTGTATCTGGGTGGGTGGGTTGATTTAAGTCCAAACCTTGACCTAATCTGCAGTCCTGGGGCAGGGGAGTTTGGGCTCCGGGATGTTGGCCCACGGGTTCGGTATACAGCCTAATTCTGGGTTCAGGGTTAAGGCGGTGTTCTCCCGTGAGCGGGTATCCGGCTCGGAGAGCTCGGGAATCCAGACATAGTTCGTCCTCAGGATAGAGGGAGAATCACCACATTCCTCCTCCACAACCGCTATCTGATGGGTGACCAGCGGAGAGTTAATCTCCCTTTGGTCGGGTTTAAGCCCGATCCGATCGTAGTCCGTAGTGACTCCCAGAGCGGTGATGCGATCCAAGAGCTCGTTCAAAGAGGAGACCTCCATTGGATCCATCTGCTCGGCAAATCTCGAGCCAATGTGGAAGCTATTTTTGATGACCCGAGAAGTCATCGTCGGCGCAGCGGCCGAGCGGGAGATCATGACGAAGCCGCCTAATCGGAGAGTTTGGCCTACAGCCAGGGCTCCCCGAGAGGTGTTGTTGTCCTTGACAATGAGACGATCCATCGTCCTTATGATGACGACACAGTGGAACTCTCAGTGAAAGCACCAATGTCGGTGTCAAAACAGGCGGATCTCGGGTAGTGGGTCCCGAACTGTGCGTCTAAGGCAGATGGTAACAGGAGGCAAGGGACACGATGTTTACCCAGGTTTGGGCCTTCTTGATGGAGGAGATACCCTACGTCCTGCTTGATTGTTCTTGATGATATGAGTAGTACAAGAGTTGATCTACCACGAGATCAAAGAGGCTAAACCCTAGAAGCTAGCCTATGGTATGATTTTCTGTTGTCCTACGGACTAAAACCCTCTGGTTTATATAGACACCGGAGGGGGTTAGGGTTACACAAGGTCAATTACAAAGGAGGAGATATACATATCCGTATTGCCTAGCTTGCCTTCCACACCAAGTAGAGTCCCATCCGGACACGGGACGAAGTCTTCAATCTTGTATCTTCATAGTCCAACAGTCCGGCCAAAGGATATAGTCTGGCTGTCCGGAGACCACCTAATCCAGGACACCCTCATGGCCCTACTGTGCCATTTCTTCTCGCTGCACCTTACTGATCCTCGGCAATGCTCGGGATGCCTGAGCTTCCAGGTTGTGGCTGTGACGGCCGGCTCGGTGATTGACTTTGCGCTCCCACGATCTGCGAGCGGGTTTCGGACACGGTGGGTGTTTCTGGACATCGGCGTGCTCAGCCCCCTGCTCTCGCCCCCGTCAGCGCCCGCCGTCCCCAGCTTCGGCTGGGGCCATGAGAGGCTCACTGACCCGTGCATTGCCTTCGTCTGGCTCCGGTTGAAGAGGCTGAAAGATCTCGGTGTGACCGTCACCATGGTGATGAAGGAGTTCCTCCGACAACGCGTTGCTCTACTCCAGCGCCATTCTCGACCGATGTGGGCCTTGTCTGGCAACAAGGATCATATGAGGCTCCATGAGTCCGGGCTTCCACCTGAGGCGCGACGAACGGTGCTCGAGGTCTTGACGGGCGACCCTTTGCCAGCCAACATGCCTCGGGAGGGTTGTCTTTTGTACTACTGCTCGAATAGGGTGGAGTTCGTGAGGCAGATGCCCCCTTTCGACGAGTGGGGGTTGCGTCCAGCCGGCCTCGAAGGGCCTCGCGAGAACCCTGTCTACGTGTTTCCCCTCCTTGCCTCTAGTGCCGATCTCGCCCCTATAGTGGGCACGGGGGGGGGGGGGGGGTAAGCGCTTTCGTCGGCTGGAGATGCGACTGTTACGATGCTGACCCTGCTCGAGGCTGCCGAGGCGCCATCTCCCGTGGCTCATGACCTTTGCCCTGAGGTGATGGTAGAGGGGGCTACACGATCCACTGCTCCTGAAGCTGAAGCCCACGAAGCCCCGACGGGCCACCCTCAGGCAGGGCCCAAGGGCTCCCCTCAGCCTAGCGCTCCCGAGGTCGTCCCCTCAGGAGCCTCACAAGCCACGCCTAGTGTTGGTGGCCGTGTCTAGGGCTTCGGCCGGCTCCGACTGGACTTCGATGTGCTCTGCAAGAGGAAGGGGTCTCCAAGCTGCAGCGGTGATGCCTTCCGGCAAGTTCCTCGCGGTGACCCTGGGTTCGATAAGTTCCTCGCGAGACCCTGAACATGTACGTAGAGTTTTGACTCTTCTTTCCTCAAATTTCATGAAATTTTTTTAGGATCACGCGGGTATCTTGGACTCGTTCCAATGGTTTTGTGACGAGAACATTGTTCTTGGTGCCTCCTAACATTTAGGGGTTGTGGCAGTGTCCCAGGAAGTTGAGCTCCGAGGTGTTGTCGTCACAATTTTATCATTGCAGTTCTTGAATACCTGAGTTTGCCTACATCGAAAATCTCTTTTATGCAGTTGTTGGTGAGATAACCTCGATGCTACCCAGCACTGGGGCGGGAGTTGGGGAGTATTGCCATAACTCATATAACGGATGCTTTTCAAAGGTTGAGGTAAATGATTTCCGAAGGTTTCTTGATTATGTGTTGAAGGATGGATACAACAGTATGTAGGATTTGTTAGTTTGGGTGAGATATTATGCTTCCCCTATATCCCCAACACTTGATTGCATAACCAGAAAGTTTCGGGAGTTTATAAGTGGGAATTCAAGTAGCTCCTAGAATAATCTTTCCAACAGACACATGATAAGATATGGGCTCTATCATATGTTTGTTCTGGCTTATTCGGCAAGCCAACCCTTTGTTTTGTTTTGAGTTGTGGTATTAGAGTTGCTTCAGTGTCAAGTGTTGATTCCATACCTTCCTTAAGCGGTGTTCTCATATTTCTATGTGGATGCTAATCCTTCGTGATCATCGAGATTGTCATGTCAATCCTTTTCAACCGTCATGTTTCTCTTCAAATGGATCCGATCATTTCAACATCCGCAAGATCACCTCTCGGTTTTTCCCAATGTTGTTTGTTTCATCCGTTCCAAGTTGCCTTTGTTTTCTCCCCCCCCCCCCCCCCCTTTTTTTTTCAAGGCTCCGGATTTCTTAATCAAGTATCCTTTTATTGATGGGAAGTCTCTCCATTCTTTTCCATCAACGCTCTTACCTGGTGATTCTCATGAAGATGCTAAGGAAGCTTCAAGCCCATTATTCTTCATTCTTTTCTTCTCTGGTGGATTCAAGTCAAGCGTTGTTGATCATATTATTTTCCTTGTTTCAAATGTTTTCTCATGTCAGTGCACCTCTTAATCATCCATTTCTCGCTATTCAATTGTTCCGAAGTGCTGAAGATATCTCGAAGATTCGTGTTTCCACTCTGCATTCACTCAAGCTCTTTCGAGGATGTTATCTCATTCAAGCCATTTAAATCAACCAGTGCAATATCTCTTCAAAATCATTCAACGTTGTTTATTTTGAGTGGGCCCTAACCCACAGGTCTTTTTCCAGGATCTTACCTGACTCTTATGTTTTTCGCGGAACTACCCTCAAATTCTTTTCGAAGTTTGATGTAATAATGAATTATCATCAGTCATATGTATTTCTCCCAGATCTTTCAAATTCTTTCATCCTTGGTTCAGACTTACTAATTTTCATTCCAGAGTTCCTCAACATTTCATGGTGGTGTTTCCCATCATCATTCTCTGCTTTTGAGGACTGAAGAAGAGTTTCTCTTAAATCTTGCTCCGTTCTCGTGAAGATTCATGGTTCTAGTTTGTTGCCACCCTCTCATAATTATTTTCGATTATGTGAATTCTTTTCACCCTTCCAGAGCAAATCAGGAGCCTTTTTAGTTTGTTTCTCCGGAGCCCATGATCTCAGAATTATTCATTCCAGCTTTCAGCTCTCGTTCTCCAAATCTTACCGGTGCATCGCTCAAACATCCTCTAATCAGTTCATGATCTCTTCGTTCACTTGTATCTAAATTCTCTCAAGCATCTTCGTTCATTTGATAATTCTTTCTGGTGTTTCTTTATCTTTTCTTCATTAATTTTCTATTCTTACGGTGGTTCTTCCAAGATTCTTCTTCCTTCGTTTATCATATCAATTTATTCGTTGTTTCAATCCTACCGGTGGTTCGTTGAAGACCTTCCCAAGTTTACACTAAATCTCTCTTTAATCCTTGCAATGAGAGTAAGTAGTATGCCAAATCCATTGGTTGTCATCAATTTAATTTGATGAAGGATAAGCATACAATAAATCTTATTCTTATTTCCTCGAGGTGATTCAATTCTTTTCTTCCGGAAATTGTCCATGATGAGTTAATTCTTGATTACAAGTGAGTCATCTTTCTTTTCCGGAACTCCAAGTTATTTCAATTATATCATTTCAAAGCTCCATCTAATCATTGCATGGCTTCACCTGGTGTTTTCAACTTCTCTTTTTTTATCATCTTTTTATTACCGGAGTTCTTCATGGAGGCTACATGGTGGTTCGTCAAGGATTCTTTTCATTCTTCAATTGTTATTCAAGATATCGCTCAAAGTTATGATCCGCCAAGCTATACTCTAAAATAAACATGGTGTTCAACACATGTCTTGTTTGGTGGAGTCCAAGCATTCTTCATCTTGCATTCCGAAGTGCAATTCTTTCATATCTCATCTTCTGAGGTGGTGTTAAGTCATTCTTGACAATTTCTTTTCTGTTTCATGATTCACAAGTTGTCAGGAATGAGGTATTTAAAACCATCACTTTCTTCCTTGGAGTTATCATGGTATAGATTTCACCTAAGGCCTTCCATTGGGAATGTTTCTCTTTGTGATGATTACCTATGATCCAAGTTCTCTTATCACCTCGGTGGGAGAAGCTTTCTATCTTTTCTAGCTCTCAATCAAATCTTTTTGCCATGAGTGGCAGATTGTCACCACATAGTTTTGATACGTCTTCCATTAGCCCACATCAAGTTTATAATTTCTTTGTTGATAATCCAACACCTACGTTCAACCTTTTCTTCATAAGCATGCTCTTTCAATTTTAATTGCGAGAGTTGTCATTCTTCTTCTCCGTTCTTTTCTTTCCAACCATCTAGTTTTCCATTCATTTGTTCCAGAGGCATGGTAATGTTGCTGTCTTCGTCCTATCATCTTGTTTTGTCAAGTTCATGTTGAATTATTTCCATTTACAGCTGGAGTGCTGTCCAAATTATATCATTCTTATTCCTTCTCTATCTTGGTTTAACCGGAGTGGTTTCAATATCTATCTTGTCACATAACCTTTAGGTTCTCGCAATGTTCCTTGTTCCCCTTTTCTAACGGAGTGTTTTTAAATTCTTTCATCTTCATTGTATTCTTTCTTTCAATTTGTTCAACCTCACAAGGTTCTTTGGTTTCACTCGTTTGTCCAAGGAGCAACTTAGTTTTACCTCTTCTCTTCCTCTTCCGTTTCTTGCTGGTGCCATCCTAGATCTCGGGACCAGATCCTCTCATAGTGGTGAAGTGTTGTGACGCCCCAAGACCGATGCTTCAGATGCCTTCCATGTTTTCCGAGTTTCGTCGGGTGATTTGTTTTGTCTGTTGTATCCATCTTTGCATCATGTGCATTGCATCATGTCATCATGCCATCATGTCATTAATCTTTGCAACTCAAATAAATAAATTGCATGGATCTTCGGTCCATTTAAACCGAGGGAATTCACATGGTGATTCTCTTTATAACATATCCTCCCAATATTAGGGAGCTATATTAAAATATTCCATGGATGTGGAATTACCTTGACACACTTGCAAAATAATTCCCCATGCTCTTGTCGCATGCATCATCTCCTTCTCCTTTCCTTCTATTTCCTTTCTTTTGTAAGTGCCACTTTCCCCTTCTCTTTTAAGGTTCATTATTTTCCTATAAATTCTCGACCATGCCTTCAGCCTCTCTGCCAAATTTCATCTCTTTTGACGTTGTTTTGGTTGGGTTCAAAATTGCATCAAGTTTGAAGTTAATTCAAACTTGGTTTAATTTTCTACCTTTAAAAATGCCCTAAGCAATTTATTCAAATATTACATAAATCATGAACCCCATAACATTTTTCCTCTTTGTCAGAAACCTCCCTTAGATCCCTGCACATTTCTTTTTTATTTGCTATCTGAGGAAATTTATTAAAAAGAGAAGAGGGCGGGAGAAGGGAGCCCAGCCAGGCCCCTGGCCACTTGGGCCTCCTAGCAGACCGACTCTAAGCCTAGCGAACCCCTAGGACCATTGGGCCCAAGGCTTCCCGTAGCCAAGTCACTCCCTTCTAACCTAGCCTCAACCGACCTCTCCCTCTCGACCCCTCCCTCGCACCTCGCACCGCCAGGAGAGGAGCGCATTGCGCTTGACCCCGCTCTCTTCTCGATCCCCCTCATCCTCCTCCCGATGGCGCCAGGACCGGCCTCCCGCGCACGCATAGAGAGAAGGCACCCTTGCCTCATCCCCGGCCGCCTCTCCCCTGCTCCTTCCACGATGCCTGCCGCCATCGCCTTCTTCCAGCGTCGTCAGAGCCGCCCATGGAGCCATGCCCCTTCACCGTCAATGACCAGCGCCAACGCTCGCTGCTTCCTGCGTTGAGGAGCCGACATGCCAAGTCCCTGTGCCCGCGCCTCCTACCCCGAGCAACTCCCATGGTGCCCTCGTTCCCGAGCATGGCGAATTCCACCGCCCAGGGCCCCGGCTTGCTCTCCGTCCTGGTCTCCTCCGCCGCACCCGGCGACCGTGATGCGGGAGCTCTACCTGCATCGTCGCCGCCATCTCGTACCTCTCCTGCCGTGCCACATCATGCGAACCCGCCTGCCTCCTTGACCTCCAGGCCACCCCGTCGCGCCCTTCTCCTTGCTGAGGCCGCCAACGGCGTGCCAAGCGCCCAGCGCCTGCCTCTGCCATGGCCTTCCTCCTCCCGTGCCTGCAGCGTCGGCCTACAGCCCTGCACTGCACCCTGAATCGCCCGCTGCGGCTTCGTCTCCCTCCATTCCACTGCTGCACTGGAACCTGCCAAGACCCCGACGACCATGACGGAGTACGACTACATGACAACCCTGGTCGGCTACCTTCACGCCAATTACCACGACGATCATGTACATTTTGCCTTCACCAAAGACCCATGTAGCACGAACGCCAAGTACCACCAAGTTCCCGATGGATGCGCCAAATCCCCAGCGAGACTCGTTTTTATCAAGTTCGACTACACGAGTATGACCTCGGAGTTGGACCGCAAGCGGCAAGTACCCCTCTGGCAGGACCACATGTACGACTACACGGTGATGGCGGCAAGTACCAAGAACGCATGTACCACTACTGATGACTGAGACCCTAGGCTCGACAAGTTCCTCGCGATGACCCTGAACATCTACGGGACATGCACGACTTCAAACCGTGTACCACGTCGAAGATGTATGGCTACATGATGACCCGCCAAGACCCTGAACAACTACAATCGCCATTGATTCGACAAGACAACGTGTACCCACTACATCCACGACGTCTCGTGAACGCCTACTTCCACTTCGAAACTCATTCTGCCCGAAACGCATGCTTCGAAGGTATACCACCGAGACGACGCCCGTGGACGAATGCTTGAGATGTATGAGTTGAACCGTGTGTTTCTCCATGTCCGAGTTGTTCGTTGCACGAAGCCCCTCTTTTGCCTTGCCACCGTCATGTGGGACACCCGGTAATCGGGAGCACCCCAAGTTCCTTGCATGACACGCTCCCGCCACACTTCTCTTTTGCATCGGCATCTCAATCGAGTTACCGGAACCCGGAATGTTGCCTTGGCATCATTTTCGTTATCGCCATCATGGCACCCCTTTCATTTCATCATGGCGACCAAATGCTTCATATCATGCTCATGCCAACATTTTCATAAAAATTGCATAAACTTGAACGTGTCATCCACATCATGATAACAACAATAAGAATATTTAAATTGTTGTTTGCATTAAATTGCTTAATGCACATGGGGATTTTCTAGACTTGTTGTTAGTTGTTCCGGCCTCATTTAAACTTGAGATAGGTAGTTTTATTATGCTTCACCTCTTGCCATGTTTTAACAATATTTAATATTGTTGAGTACCTAATCGGGAGAGAACTAAATAATTGATTTGGTCTTTCGTCAATATGCAACTCGTTGCATATTGAGCTCCACTTAACTTGTAGTTTTGTTTGTGCACTTTGCCATGCCATGCCTCATTAAACTGGACATGCATCATACTTGGTTGTGCATCATGCCATGATTATGTGATGGTTGTTTACTATGTTGTTTACTTCTTTCTGGGTTGCTTCTCGCGTTAGCTTCGGTTTCGTTCCGGAGTTGTGAGGATTCGTTCGTCTACGTCCATTTGTCTTCTTCTTGGACTCGTTTTTCTTCCTTGCGGGATCTCAGGCAAGATGACCATACCCTCAAAATCACTTCTATCTTTGATTGCTAGTTGTTCGTTCTACCGCTATGTCGCGCTACCTACCACTTGTTATATCATGCCTCCCATATTGCCATGTCAAGCCTCTAACCCACCTTTCCTAGCAAACCATTGTTTGGCTATGTTACCGCTTTTGCTCAGCCCCTCTGATAGCATTGCTAGTTGTAGGTGAAGATGAAGTTTGTTCCATGTTGGAACATGGATATGTTTTGCATATCACAATATATCTTATTTACATTGATGCATCTATATACTTGGTAAAGGGTGGAAGGCTTGGCCTTATGGCTAGTGTTTTGTTCCACTCTTGCCGCCCTAGTTTCCGACATACCGGTGTTATGTTCCTTGATTTTGCTGTACTTATGCGGTTGGGTGTTATGGGAACCCCTTGACAATTCACTTTGAATAAAACTCCTCCAGCAAGGCGCAACCTTGGTTTTACATTTTCCGAACAACCTATACCTTTTTCCCTTGGGAGTATTTAACCCGCGGGTCATCTTTACTTTAACCCCCCCTGGGCCAGTGTTTCTCTAAGTGTTGGTCCAAACCGGGCAACCTGCGGGGCCACCTCGGGGCAACTTGTGGGCTGGTTTTACTCGTAGCTTGACCTATCCGGTGTGTCCTGAGAACGAGATACGTGCGACTCCTATCGGTATGTCGACACATCGGGCGGCTTTGCTAGTCTTGTTTTACCATTGTCGAAATGTCTTGTAACCGGGATTCCGAGACTGATCTGGTCTTCCCGCGAGAACGAATATCCTTCGTTGACCGTGAGAGCTTGTGATGAGCTAAGTTGGGACACCCCTGCAGGGTTTGAACTTTCTTAAGTCATGCCCGCGGTTATATGGCAGATGGGAATTTCTTAATATCCAGTTATAGAGAACTTGACACTTAACTTCATTAAAATGAATCAACCGCGTGTGTAGCCGTGATGGTCTCTTCTCGGCGGAGTCTGGGAAGTTAACACAGTTCGTGTGCTATGCTTGAACATAAGTAGTTTGAGGATCACTTCTAGTTCACGACCGTTGTGTTGGTTCTCTTCTCGCTCCTATTTGTGTATGTTAGCCACCATATATGCTTATTGCTTGCTGCAACTCCACCTCACTACCTTCCCCTACCCATAAGCTTAAATAGTCTTGATCTCGCAGGTGTGAGATTGCTGAGTCCTCGTGATTCACAGATACTACCAAATAGTTGCAGGGGCCGATGATGCCAGTGCAGGTGACGCAACCGAGCTCAAGCGGGAGCTCGATGAAGATCTTGTTCGTTATGTTGTTTCGTTTCCTGTTGATCATTAGAGGAGCCCAGTTGGGATGATTGGGGTTCTAGCATTTGGGGTTTTTCTTCTTTTACTTTGGTTCCGTAGTCGGACCTTGATTGTACTCTAGACCTTGATACTATTTCACCAGTTGGGATTGTTAGAGATGTTGAAGTCTTGTGTGTGAAAGTTAAATATCCTACTGATTTTCTTATTCTTGGTTCCCCACAAGATGAATTTTGTTCCATTATATTTGTTAGACCCTTCTTGAATACTATTAATGCTAAGATAGACTGCAATAAGGATATTGTTTCTGTTGGTTTAGGGGATGTGTCTCGTGAGTTTAATTTTGCTAAATTTCGTAGACAACCCCATGATAAAGAATTGCCTAATAAAGATGAAACTACTGGTCTTGCTTCTATTGCCGTGCCTCCTAGTGAACCTTTAGAACAATATTTGCCAGACCATGAAAATGATATGTTTATGAATGAAAGAAGGGAAATAGATGAAGTATTCTTTAAACAGGGACCTATTTTGAGACACAACTTGCCTGTTGAAATCCTAGGGGATCCTCCTCCACCCAAGGGTGATCCCGTGTTTGAGCTTAAACCTTTACCTGATACTCTTAAATATGCTTATCTTGATGAGAAAGAGATATATCCTGTTATTATTAGTGCTAATCTTTCAAAGCATGAAGAAAATAAATTATTGAAAACTCTGAAGAAGCACTATGCTGCTATTGGATATACTCTTGATGATCTTAAGGGCATTAGTCCCACTCTATGCCAGCACAAAATAAAGCTGGAAAAATATGCTAAACCAATTATTGATTACCAACGACGGTTAAATCCTAAGATGAAAGAAGTGGTTAGAAAAGAAATACTAAAGCTTCTGGAGGCAGGTATAATTTATCCCGTTGCTGATAGTCAGTGGGTAAGTCCTGTCCATTGTGTCCCTAAGAAGGGAGGTATTACTGTTGTTCCTAATGATAAAGATGAATTGATCCCACAAAGAATTTTTACAGGTTATAGAATGATTATTGATTTCCGCAAATTAAATAAAGCTACTAAAAAGGATCATTACCCGTTACCTTTTATTGATCAAATGCTAGAAAGATAATCCAAACGTACACATTTTTGCTTCCTAGATGGTTATTCTGGTTTCTCTCAAATACCTGTGTCAAAAGAGAATCAAGAAAAGACAACTTTTACTTGACCTTTCAGTACCTTTGCTTATAGACGTATGCCTTTTGGTTTAAGTAATGCACCTGCTACCTTTCAAAGATGTATGACTGCTATATTCTCTGACTTTTGTGAAAAGATTATTGAGGTATTCATGGATGATTTCTACATTTACGGAACTTCTTTTAATGATTGCTTAAGAAACCTTGATCGAGTTTTGCAGAGATGTGAAGAAACTAATCTTGTCTTGAATTGGGAGAAGTGCCACTTTGTGGTTAATGAAGGTATTGTCTTGGGGCATAAAATTTCTGTAAGAGGTATTGAAGTTGATAAAGCTAAAGTTGATGCTATTGAAAAGATGTCGTGTCCCGAGGACATTAAAGGTATAAGAAGTTTCCTTGGTCATGCCGGTTTTATAGGAGGTTCATTAAGGACTTATCTAAAATTTCTCGGCCTCTACCTAATCTCTTACAAAAAGATGTTCCTTTTGTCTTTGATGATGACTGTGTAGAAGAATATGAAATACTTAAGAAAGCTTTGGTTTCTGCACCTATTGTTCAACCTCCTGATTGGAATTTACCATTTGAGATTACATGCAATGCTAGTGATTATGCTGTAGGGGTTGTTCTAGGACAAAGAGTTGATAAGAAATTAAATGTTATCCAATATGCTAGTAAAACTCTAGATAGTGCCCAAAGAAATTATGCTACTACTGAAAAAGAATTTTTAGCAGTTGTATTTGCTTGTGATAAGTTTAGACCTTATATTGTTGATTCTAAAGTAACTGTTCACACTGATCATGCTGCTATTAAATATCTTATGGAAAATAAAGATGCTAAACCTAGACTTATTAGATGTGTTCTCTTGCTACAAGAATTTGATTTGCATATTATTGATAGAAAGGGAGCTGAGAACCCCGTTGCAGACAACTTGTCTAGGTTATAGAATGTTCTTGATGACCCACTACCTATTGATGATAGCTTTCCTTATGAACAATTAGCTGTCATAAATGCCTCTCGTACTGCTCCATGGTATGCTAATTATGCTAATTACATTGTTGCTAAATTGATGGCACCTAGTTTCACATACCAGCAAAAGAAAGAGTTCTTCTATGAATTAAGACACTACTTCTGGGATGACCCACATCTTTATAAAGAAGGAGTAGATGGTATTATTAGACGTTGTGTTCCTGAGCATGAACAGGAACAGATCCTACGCACGTGCCACTCCGAGGCTTATGGAGGACACCATGCTGGAGACAGAACTGCACACAAGGTATTGCAATACGGTTTTTATTGGCCTACTCTCTTCAAGGATGCCCGTAAGTTTGTTTTGTCTTGTGATGAATGTGAAAGAATTGGTAATATTAGTAGACATCAAGAAATGCCTATGAATTATTCACTTGTTATTGAACTATTTGATGTTTGGGATTTTGATTATATGGGACCGTTTCCTTCCTCTAATGGGTATACACATATTTTAATTGTTGTTGATTACGTTACTAAGTGGGTAGAAGCTATACCAACTAGTAGTGCTGATCATAACACCTCTATTAAGATGCTTAAAGAAGTTATTTTCTAAGGTTTGGAGTCCCTAGATATCTAATGACTGATGGTGGTTCACATTTTATTCATGGTGCTTTTCATAAAATGCTTGCTAAGTATGATGTTAATCATAGAATTGCATCTCCTTACCACCCACAGTCTAGTGGTCAAGTAGAACTTAGCAATAGATAGCTTAAATTAATTTTGCAAAAGACTATTAATAGATATAGAAAGAATTTGTCCAAGAAACTTGATGATGCATTATGGGCTTATAGAACTGGATATAAGAATCCTATGGGTATGTCTCCGTACAAAATGGTTTATGGTAAAGCGTGTCACTTACCTCTTGAACTAGAACATAGGGCATATTGGGCTATTAAAGAGCTCAACTATGACTTCAAACTTGCCGGTGAGAAGAGGCTTTTTGACATTAGCTCAGTTGATGAATGGAGAACCCATGCCTATGAGAATGCCAAACTGTTTAAACAAAAAAGTTAAAAGATGGCATGACAAAAGGATACAGAAGCGTGAGTTTAATGTAGGTGATTATGTATTTCTATTCAACTCTCATTTAAGAATTTTTGCGGGCAAACTTCACTCTAAATGGGAAGGTCCTTACATCATCGCAGAGGTCTATCGTTTCGGTGCCATAAAAATCAACAACATCGAAGGCACAAATCCAAGGGTAGTGAACGGACAAAGGATCAAACATTATATCTCAGGTAATCCCATAAATGTTGAAACTAATGTTATTGAAACCGTAACCCCGGAGGAATACATAAGGGACACTTTCCAAAACGTTTCAGACTCCAAAAAGGAATAGGTAAGTGGTACGGTATGTAAACCAACTCCAAAACAGTTCTAATGGCAATTTTTCTCCGTTTTGGAATATATAAGAAAATAGGAAAATAAGAAGCAGTCCGGGATGGACACGGGGCTTCCACGAGGGTGGAAGGCACGCCCTACGCCCCTGAGTGCGCCCCGTGCCTCATGGGCACCCCGTGTGCTCTCCGGACTCCGTTTTCTTGCACGATGCTTCTTTTGGTCGATAAAAATTCACTATATAATCTCCCGAAGGTTTTGACCACCGTATCACACAAATATCTTCTGCCTTTTTTCGAGATGTTTTTCTGACAGATCTAGATCGCCAGGGCGTCTTCAAGTGCCCCCAAGGAGAAGTTCTTCGAGAAGGTCATGAACCCCTACCTCGCGGAGGTCCTGCAACACCCTCAAACCATTGAGATGCGTGAGGGGTTGCTGCACATCCACGATGTTGAGGGACCAAGGAGGACCGGAAGCGTGGAGACAAGGCTCAAGGCATTGGAACAACAAGTTTTCAAGTGCTAGGAGATGGTGGAACATGGACTCGACTCTAATCATATAATGATCATGGAGTTCACCAACAACCACAAGCTGGATGACAAGAACATTGGGGAGGACATCTTCAAGCTTCACGAGAAAATCGAGAGCCTCCAAGCCCAGATCTATGACCTGCAAAACCAAAACTGTGAGTATGAATATAGATTCAAAAGGATGAGTTTGGCTGCATATTTGAGGATCTCGGAGACTCGATCATCCTTCTATGATGGTGAGCCTATGCCTTGGAAGATGGGCGGCAAGCCTACATCATCAACAACTCCATCATCACCACCTCCGAGGAAGGAAACATAAACACATGGGTATGGGCACTCCCCTTGGCAACTACCAAGCTTGGGGGAGTTCCCCGGTATCGTATCACCATCACTTCTATCTTAACATTTTTCTTAGTTCGATCCTTTTGGTAATATCTTGATCTAGTAGAGTAATGTTTTAGTATGATCTAGTTGTGAGTTTTTCTTTATGATCCTTCTATGTAATCGAGTCAGTGAGCTTTATATAATAAGGATTAGTGTTGAGTCAAGGGCTTGATTATTTTGCTATGATCTTGATGGAGTAGAATAAAAGAGAAGAAATAAAAAGAAATAAAGAGATCATATGGATCTTATGGAGAGTAATGACTTCACATATAAATGGTATGATGAATAAAAGTTGTTGAGAGTTGACAAACATAGTTTTGGTCATCGTTGCAGTTAATAGGAAGTAATAAAGAAAGAGATGTTTTCACATATAAATTTACTATCTTGGACATCTTTTTATGATTGTGAGCACTCATTAAAATATGACATGCTAAAGAGTTGATGTTGGACAAGGAAGACAACGTAATGGGTTATGTTTTCTTACATCTGAGATAAATTATATTGTCATGGATCGTCCAACATGTTGAGCTTGCTTTCCCTCTCATGCTAGCCAATTTCTTTGCACCAAGTAGAAATACTACTTGTGCTTCCAAACATCCTTGAACTTAGTTTTGCCATGAGAGTCCACCATATCTACCTATAGATTAAGTAAGATCCTTCAAGTAAGTTGTCATCGTTGCAAGCTATAAAAATTGCTCTCTAGATATGTATGATTTATTATTGTGGAGAAAATAAGATTTATATGATCTTGTGATGTGGAAGAAACAAAAGCGACAGACTGCATAATAAAGGTCCATATCACAAGTGGCAATATAAAGTGACGTTCTTTTGCATTAAGATTTTGTGCATCCAACCATAAAAGCACATGACAACCTTTGCTTCCCTCCACGAAGGGCCTATCTTTTATTCTTGTCTTATACTTCATATAAGAGTCACGGTGATCTTCACCTTTCCTTTTTACACTATCGTTTGGCAAGCACAATGTGTTGGAAAGATCCTGATATATATCGCTAATTGGATGTGAATTTTCATGAACTATTATTGTTGACATTACCAGTGAGGTAAAAGGATGGGAGGCAAAACTATAAGCTCCTATCTTTCTTTGTGTCCGATTAAAACTTCATACCTATAAATATTGCACGAGTGTTATCAATTGTGAAAGACTAAATGATAGTTGAGTATGTGGACTTACTTAAAAGCTCTTATATTGACTCTTTCTGATGTTATGATAAATTGCAATTTCTTAAATGACTTAGTGTCGGGGGTTGGGTGCGACATGTGCCAAAGGATGGATTATCATGGTGGGAGCGAGTAGAACGTCACTGGTTCCCAGAAGCGGGATGAGGCGTAGACACGACCGTCGGCGTACTTTACCCAGGTTCAGGGCTCTCCTAGGAGACAACTCCCCTAGTCTTGCTCTTCGGGGTCTCCGCATGATCACTAAGGCACTAGTGAGTACAATGGTGCTCCTGGAGTTGTATGCTAGAGGAAGAAGAAGGTAGGGCTAGCCCTCTCCTCTTTCTATATGTGTGTCTAGGTCCAACAGGTTGGGAACCCTTTGCATGGGTGCCCTGGTGTCGGGTGGTAGGTGCGACATATGCCAACGGGTGGCTTATCATTGTGGGAGCCAGTAAAACACCGCCGGTGCCTGGAAACGGGATGAGGCGAAGACATGCACGCCGGCGAATCTTACCCAGCTTCGGGGCTCTCCATGGAGATAACACCCCTACTGCTGCTCTGCGGGGTCTCCGGATGATCACTAGATGAACAAGTAGCTACACGATGCTCCTTGAGTTGTTTGGCGTGAGGAGAAAGAAGGGCTCTACTTGCTCTCTTCTCCTCCCTACGTGGTGTCTAAAACTAGCAGGGATCCATCCCTTTGCATGGGTGTCCCGGGGGGTGTATATAGGCCTACCCCCCGGGGGTACAATGGTAATCCGGCTGGGCGTGGGGCCCAGCCGTCTGTGTCTTCGCTCTCCGGCTTCTGCTCCGGCTGCTGGGGCCCGCCGGCTGGTTGGTCCCGCCGGCTACCGGCTCCTTGGTTGACAGGCAGGCCCCACTGTCCAGGGCCTTGTCGGTGGCTGGTTACTATTGCTCAATCTTGGTGACGAGGGCTTCGCCGAGGTAAGCGTGGCTACAGTGCTGCCATCCGGCGGGTGACCACTGTAGCCTCACCGCGTCTTGTCTCCTTAATGGGGCGTCTCCTTCAAGGGGGTGGCAAGCCGGCTGGAGAGAGCCGGCTCCGTCTTGGGCCGACTGGGGGAGGCCAGGCCGCCTTCGGGTGTCTCTATGCCCGAAGGGGCCCACCGCCCGTGGGCCGTACTGGTAACCCGTCGTGGATGACATCAGGGTCAACGTGGCAACAGTGCTGCGCCAGACGGGTCATGGCCACCCGTACGGCGCACTGGGCCAGGCGCGCTCCGGGATTCTGGGGTGGCAGGCTTCACTGTAGCCACGCCCCGTCACATCGCCGTTATGTGGATGCAGACTTCGAGGGTACGGTCTTGACCGCTTTATGGGAGCCGGCTCCTTGGAGTCGGCCTTCTCGCAGCCGGCTCCTCGGAGCCGGCCCTCCCGCGGCTTTCTTCATGAGGGCTGAAGTCGGGACGCCTTCCAATAGCCGGCCTGGGAGACAGCCGGCCAGGGGAAGGCGGCCCCATGTCTCGGGTTCTTGAGAGACGAATCGGCTCGTAATTTTTGCAGAAAGGCCAAGGGGAGCCAGCTAGGCTACCCGTGGTCACTTACTCCGACAGTAGTCCCCGAAGCTGAGCGAGCTTCGAGGCTGATAAAGGGACGAGAAGCTTGGTCAGCTTCCTATCCTGAGGGGCCGGCTTTGCTTGTGCGCTCCGACTTTGGAGAGCTCCGTTTCTCATAGGCGGGAACGCAGGCCACGTGGCGAGGAAATCCTGCCAACGTACGCGTGCGACGGGACGCCGCCGCAGGCCCGGGCCCGCCACTCGCAGGCCTCGGTCCGAGCATGGATCTTCCGCGGCCCACATGGACTGCTCGCCTTCCCGCGGCAGTTTTATTCTGCCATCAAGGCACAATAATCGCGGGACGTGGGGGAGTGGGCGCAGTTGATCCCCACGTTCCCCCACGCCGCGCCTCCTCGGCTTCGCCGCGCGGTCTATAAGTAGGAGGAGGAGGGGGAGCGGCAGAGGCTCGCGCGCTCTCCCTCACTCCGCCCCTTCTCGCCCTCCTTCTTCTCCTTCCCGCCGCCGCAGTAAATCTTTGCCGCGCCGCTCCGCCGCCGCACCGTCTTGCTTCTCGCCGCGCTGCCCCATGGCGCTGTCAAGCTCGTGGGATGGCTCCAACGTCCATGAGGACCACGTCGAGTTCCTCTGCCAGACGCGATGCCTGCCCGGCGAGGACTTCGTTCGGGTTCGTCTAGCACCGGAGAAGGAGATTTCGCCGGCACCGGAGGAGGGCGAGCGGGTGATCTTCCGCTCGCACTGCCTGCGCGGCTTCGGCCTTCCGGCGAGCGGGTTCCTCCGAGCCTTTCACGAATTCTACAACCTCCAGCCGCATCACCTCACGCCCAACACAGTGATGCTACTGTCGGCCTTCGTCACGCTGTGCGAAGGCTTCCTTGGGGTCCTCCCCACGCTCGAGCTCTGGGCGGAATTCTTCCAAAGCAAGCTCGGCACCGTCGTCGCGGGCGTGCCCGCCCCTTGCGGAGCCTTTATTTCCATGAGGCGGGCGAGCGAGAACAACCCGTTCCCGCCCATCCCGCTGATCCAGTCGGTGAAGCTCTCGCAGAAGTTATACTTTTACGTGAAGAATGTCGCGCAGCAAGGCGACTATGTCAACCTGCCAGCTTATGAAGCCAGCCCGCCGGCTGGGAGGCGACCCTCGTGGAGCTACCGGGCCAGGTCGTTGTCTCAGGCCGGGAATGCAGCCATCTCCCGGCTTCGGGTGATGATCCAGTTGGAGGGCCTGACCGGAGCCGACTTGGTGGCCGCCTTCGTGGAGCGCCGGGTTCTTCCCCTCCAAAGCCAGCCTCACATGGTTTGTCAGATGAGCGGCTGCTTCGACACAAGCCGGCTGTGCACCAGGGAGATGCCTCATGCGGAGGTCTCCTACATGGTGAACTATATCTCCAACTATAAGCTCGCCGAGGATTGGCGATACGGCAAGGGGCCGTACTCTCGCGCCAACCCTCCGCCCGTCGTAAGTTCTTTCTTCTTTTCTTCCTTTGGTAGCCGGTCTCATGATAGCCAACTCTTTGATCAATTGGTTTGCCTTTTGCAGAACCCTCTTCTCCCGCCGACAGCCGGGGCCGTGGGGGTAGAGCGCCAGCTCCTCCCCGACCGCACGGTGGACGACGCCGACGATCCGGACCTAGGAGCGGCCGCCATGGAAGACGCCATCGTGGGGGAAGGCGACGAGGCCGGAGGCGCGGGGCTCACGGCCGGCTTCGAGGACTGGCCGGATGATGCCGACGTCAAAGTCGCCCCACGCCGCCAGCCGGCGCCTGATCATCAAGGCGCGAGCTCGTCCGCCACGTCGGCTGCTGGCGGTGGCGCCCAGAAGCGCCGAGCCGTGTCGATCCTCTTCGGTAGCCGGCCAAAGAAGTCCAAGGCTTCCACAGCGGCGACCAAGCGAGATGAGGTGGCCGCGAAGGCGGCCCGCTTCCACAAGGTGGTGAAGCAGCCGCAGGCGATCTCAGCGTAAGTCGTCGAATGCTTGGATACATATTTTTTGTTGTTCTTCTTTTTGATTGAAAACTCTTCTAAACCTTTCTTTGCTCGCCGGACAGGGCGCCGCTTTCCCTTGAGAAGGGTCCGGGCGGCTCCGTAGTCAGGCCGACTGGAGGGTCTTCAGGCTCCCGCTGCGTGGATCCCCGCGCCGACCTCAGGGAGGCCACAGAGCGAAACGCACGAGAGGCGCGGGAGGAGCGGGAGGCGGCGGAGCGAAGGGCCACCCAGGCGACGAAGGAGTAGGCCAATGCAGCAGCCAAGGCCGGGCGGAGGCGGCAGCTGCAGAGACGGAGGAGGAGGCTTCGCACAACCAGCCTCCGCTGCTAGCCATTCCCCTCCGCGCCGTGGCCCCCAACATTCCTGTGCCTCCGCTGGAGGAGGTCGACCAAGAACCGCCAGTGATGGAGCGGAGGGAGGACTCCGTTATCTTCGTGGAGAGGGCGCCGCCGACAGCGCCAACCGAAGCGGGCCAAGGCAGCCAGTCGGCTGCGGCGCCAGAGCAGCCGGCTGGGGGTGAGCCGGAAGCAGGAGCCGGCCTCGAGGTGCAGCCGGCAATGCGCCGACGCGCAGGTGGAGGCACTGCTGCGCCGGAGCCGCACCGAGTTACGGGTGCCAGCCAGACGGCGGAGGCCTTGGAGGCGGCCAGCACTGGCACGTCCGAGTGAACTCCCAGCGGCGGGACGGGCGAGCTGAATGTGGCGGCCCAAGAGGTTTGGAACCGGCTTCAGGCCCAAGCCGCCTCGCTGCAGCAATATACCCAGGAGTTCCATGCGACATGGGCCGTCATCCGGGTGAGCCTTCTACTTTTGGTTGTTTTGTTCTCTTGATTTCTTCCGTGGGGGCGCGTCAGCGCACCCACTGGGTGTAGTCCCCGAGATTCGGGCTGACTGCTGAGCAGTCGGGTTGGATCTTCCTATCTAATCTTCCAGGAGTATCATAACCTCCGCGCTGCCGCCTTCAACTCCCAGGCTCAGGAGCTGGGTCGGAGAACCGAAGACCTGATCAGCAGCCGGAGTACGTACTTGGTTTCGTTCATCTCCTGTGGGGGCGCGTCAGCGTACCCACTGGGTGTAGTCCCCGAGATTCGGGCCGACTTCTGAGCAGTTGGGTCGGATCTTTCCTGACGACTTCACCTTACTGGTTTTTCTTTTGTCTTTCGTGCTCGCAGAAGCCAATGCCAACTTAAGGGGGCAGCTCAGCGAGGCGCAGTCCGCCCTTCGTGCCAAGGAAACCGAGTACGACGCCTTGGTCCTGGAGCGTGACCGCCTGGCCAAGAAGCTGGCTGACCAGGAGGAGAGCCACAAGGCGGCTCTGAAGAAGGCGCAGGATAACGAAGCTGCCTTGAAGGCCGAGTTCGAGACTGAAGCGGCGGGCTGGGCTGAGACCAGGCAAGCGCTGAATGAAGGCTTCGGCCGTATTGAGGATTTGATCGACGGTAAGCCGCCTTCCTCGCTCCTTGCCTGCCCCTTGCCGCCTGACTTGTGTTCTGACTTGAGCTGCTTTTTATTCTCTGTGCAGACTACTGTCCTGGCTACTCCGTCTTCACCTCCCAAACCATCGAGGCCCATCGTGAAGCGCGCCGGCAGGCGGGAGCTGAAGTCACGCCGGACACGAGTCGGTCGCTCGAAGAGCAACTCTTGGCGGTCCAAGCGCGGCTGCAGCCGGCTCATCGTATGCTCCGCCGCCTCCAGTGCACCGGAGCGCAGGTGTTGGCCGCCCTCTGACCAAGCGAGACGATTCCCCGGACCCCTAGTCGGACTGCCGACTGGCTGGAGGTTGCGGTTGGCCGCTTCAAAGCCTGGAAGGCGTCGGCGGCCCGGCTTGGAGCTGGGCGGGCGCCGGAGTTCGTCCGAGCTTGGTATCCGGGGCTGAACCTGGACCAGCTGCGCACCTGGCGGCTGGAGGCCGATGAAGAGCTAGCGGAGGTGCGGCCGGCTATCGCCCAGCGTGCATCGACAATCGCCGAGTGTACTGACATCAGCGTCTTCGCTCCCGAGATTAATGATGATGGCGTTGCCCAGCCGGAGGAGTGGTTCGGGCTGGACCCGGCGGCGGGTGAAGACTCGGCAGAAGAGATCGCCTCGAGCGACGAAGGCGAAGACGACGAGGGAGAGGAAAGCGAAGACGTCGAGCCGGCCGGTGGAACAGCCAGCCAGCCTCAGCCTCACCGTGCCTCCAGCAATGAGGCACGCGCAAGCGCGCCTTCTGTGGGAGGCAGTGATCATGCCGAGGTTCGCCAGCCGGCCACTCCTCTAGCCGGCACTGCCGTCTCCATCGACCTGCCCGGCTCGTTAGTCGCTCCGCCAGCTTAATCTGCCGTCCTTGTTTTTTCCTGCTTGTTGCCTTCTGGACAATTTTATTAAGCTTCCGCAGTTCGACCCACTGGGGGTGTATCCAAACTATGTTGAATGCTGGCCTTTTGAAGGTCTTTTATGTAAATATTATCGTGTGCATGTTTGGTTTCCGTTCACGTATGCTTTTTATCCTTAGGCTGTTTCCTTTGCCGCCTTCCCCTTCTGGGAAGGCAAGTACTCGAGCTTTCTTAGATTGGAGCGAAGTGAATGGAAGCTTGCCGGCCGGCTACTCTGGTAGCCGGTCGGCGGTGGGAGAAAAAATGGCTTTTGTTATATTAGTCCGTTAGTCCCTAGCCGTTTTTCGTGTGGGCACCCGTTCTTGCCCTTAACTCTTGCCAGCCGGAGAGCCGGTTCTTCGAACTGCGACTTTTGGCAAGAGAAGGCTTGGGATCCAGCACACTACTTGTCTGGCTGCGGGTAGGACTTCTAATATAACTCCAGGCGGCCAGTCCCCGGGCCGACTAGTCGAACCCGGTGCCGGACGGAAAAAAGTGAATGCAATGACAAGGCCATAAGCATGATACTTTTCATTTATAGACAAAAGATGGAAGTCCCCGAGCTCTCCTCGGGGACCCTATTGTCTCGTACTTAGTACAAAAGTTAGCGTGATACATACTGCATTTCAGCTGTAAAACCTTCGGAGGAGGTTGGCGTTCCATGGTCGTTCCGACTCCTTGCCGGAGTCGTCTCTCTTTCGTGCCTTCGGCTTTTGCGCGTCGATCAGGTAGTAGGAGTCGTTGCCTAAGGCTCTGCTGATGACGAAGGGGCCCTCCCAAGGGGCCGAGAGCTTGTGCTGGCCGGCTGTTCGCTGGTTCAGCCGAAGCACAAGATCGCCCTCTTGGAAGGATCTTGGCTTGACCTTCTGGCTGTGGTAGCGGCGCAGGCCCTGCTGATAGATGGCGGACCGGCTGAGGGCTAACATCCGGCTTTCTTCCAGCGGGTCGACGCCGTCTTCTCGTGCTTCCTTGGCCTCCGCTTCCATGTACATGGTTACTCGAGGCAAGTCAAACTCGATGTCAGTTGGGATGACCGCCTCGGCACCATACACGAGGAAGAAAGGGGTGAAGCCGGTTGACTTGTTTGGTGTAGTGCGCAGACTCCAGAGGACAGCCGGTAGCTCATCGAGCCAACAGCCGGCTGAACGCTCCAGTGGTACGATCAGTCGGGGCTTGATGCCGGAAAGGATGAGGCCGTTGGCTCGCTCGACCTGGCCGTTTGACTGCGGGTGGGCGACGGATGCTAGATCCAACCGGATGCCTTGCGTCGCGCAGAAACGTGCCAAGGCTCCCTTGGCGAAATTTGTGCCATTGTCGGTGATGATGCTGTGTGGCACGCCGTACCGAGTTGTTATATCTGCGATAAATGTGATGGCAGTCAGCCCATTCAGCTTCTTGATCGGCTTTGCTTCAATCCATTTGGTGAATTTGTCCACGGCGACAAGAAGATGTGTCATGCCGCCGCGCGCCGTCTTGAATGGGCCCACCATGTCCAGTCCCCAAACGGCGAAGGGCCAAGTGAGGGGAATGGTCTTGAGTGCTGAAGCCGGCATGTGTTGCTTGGAGCTGAAGAGTTGGCACCCTTTGCAATGTTTAACTAACTCCTTGGCGTCATCCAAAGCAGTCGGCCAAAAGAAACCATGGCGGAAGGCTTTGGCAACGAGTGATCTTGAGGCCGCATTGTGGCCGCATTCTCCTTGGTGGATGTCTCTGAGGATTGCAATGCCCTTCTCTTGCTCGACGCATCGCTGGAGGACTCCAGTGACACTGCGCTTAACGAGCTCTCTGTTGACAATTGTATACGCTCCGGATCGGTGTTGGACTTGTCTTGCCTCTACTTCGTCAGCCGACAGATCTTGGTTTATTAGGAAGTTGAGGATGGATTGAGCCCATGACGGAGCTGCGACTTCTTCTAATGCCAAAACGGCTACTGTGACCAGGGCGGGCGGGCTGGGCGGTGAAATGCTGGAGTCGGCCGCCGCCTGTTGTGTTGGTGTAGTCTCCGGGCCGACTACCGCAGTCCCCGAGCAAGGTGAGGCAGTCCCCGGGTCGGGCATAACTACGGAAGTCCCCGAGCCGCCTGCTGATACCCCTTGGCCGACTATCGAAGTCCCCGGGCCACCTGCTTGGTTCTTCGAGCCGGACCCGGCCGCGTCGGGGTCAGGCAGCACGAAGATGGAATTGGACTCTGGAGACGGCTTGAGGAGGCGTTGTAGAGAGACGCTGGTTGGTATTGCTTGCCGGGTGGACCCTATTCGAGCCAGAGCATCAGCTGGCTCGTTGTCGGCTCGCGGTACGTGGAGGAACTCGCATCCTTCAAAATACCCACTGATCTGCTGAACGAGGAAGCGGTAGCTTGCCATATTTGCGTCCTTGGCGTCCCAGTTGCCGGATGATTGCTGGACCACCAAGTCCGAGATGCCATAACATAGGATCCGGCGAATGCCGAGCTCTTTGGCAAGCCGGAGCCCGTGTATGAGCGCCTCGTACTCGGCTACATTGTTGGAGGCGGCAAAGTGGATTTGCAGCGTGTATCTGAGCTTGTCGCCTTTGGGAGAGGTGAGGACGATGCCGGCTCCCAAGCCGGTGCGCATCTTGGACCCATCGATGTGCATGCGCCAATGAGTGGAGTCGGGAGCCGGCGGCAGGTACTGGGTCTCGGCCCAGTCGACGAGGAAGTCGGCCAATGCTTGGGATTTGATGGCGGTGCGAGGCTGGTAGAAGATCGCGTAAGGGGCCAGCTCAATGGCCCATTTCGCCACCCGGCCGGATGCATCCCGGCTGCCTATGATCTCGGCCAGCGGGGCGGTGCATACAACCGTGATGGGATGCTCTTGGAAGTAAGGCTTCAGCTTCTTGGCGGCGAAGTACACGCCGTAGCACATCTTCTGGTAGTGCGGGTAGTTCTGCTTCGAGGTAGACAGCACCTCGCTCAAATAGTACACCGGCATCTAGACCGGCTGGGCTTGGCCTTCTTCTAGGCGTTGGACTACGATGACGGTGCTGACCACCCGGCTAGTTGCGGCAATGTAGAGGAGCATGGGCTCTTTCTCAGTCGGCGCCGCCAGGACTGGCGATGTGGCCAGCATCTTCTTCAGCTCGTGGAAAGCTTGGTCAGCTTGGTCATTCCACTCGAAGTGAGTGGTCTTCTTCATGAGGCGGTAGAGGGGGAGAGCTTTCTCTCCGAGCCGGCTGATGAAGCGGTTTAGGGAGGCCAAGCACCCGGTGAACTTCTGGATGTCTCGAAGCTTGGTGGGAATTGCCATTCTCTCAATGGCCTTGATCTTTACTGGGTTGCATTCGATGCCGCGTTCGGAGAACAGGAAGCCTAGGAGCTGGTCGGCTGGTACTCCGAACACGCATTTCTCGGGGTTAAGATTGATTTGGAACCGGCGTAGGTTCTCAAATGTTTCCTTGAGGTCTTCCAGCAAGGTGCCGCGCTTCTCCGTCTTCACCACAATGTTGTCTACGTAGACGTGGGCATTTCTGCCGAGTTTCTAGAGGAGGCACTTCTGCATGCAACGCTGAAAAGTGGCACCAGCATTTCTCAAGCCGAATGTGATAGTCAGGTAGCAGAAGGCTCCGAATGGCGTGATGAAGGCGGTCTTCAGGCGGTCTGCCGGACCTAACTTTATCTGGTGATACCCTGAGTAAGCATCCAAGAAACTCAACAGCTTGCATCCGGCCGTGGAGTCTATCACTTGGTCAATCCTTGGCAGGGCAAAGGGATCTTTGGGGCAGGCCTTGTTGAGGCTCGTGTAGTCTATACACATGCGCCACTTGTTGTTCTTCTTTAGCATGAGGACCGGGTTGGCGAGCCACTTTGGAAAGAAAACTTCCATAATGAAGCCGGCTGCCAGCAGCTGGTCTATCTCCTCTCCCACAATCCTGCGTTTCTCCTCCGACAGTCGGCGGAGGGGCTGTTTGACTGGCTTTGCGTCTTCTCGGACATGTAGTTTGTGCTCGGCGAATTCCTTCGGAACGCCCGGCATGTCCTTGGGGGACCATGCAAAGATGTCCCGATTCTCACGGAGGAAATCGGCAAGCTCGCCTTCCTATTTGCTATTTAGGTTTGCCCCGATGACGGCCAACCTCTCTGGGTGCTCGAGGTCAAGAGGTATCTTCTTCGTCTCCTTGGCTGGCTGGATCGGGGGACAAGGCCGACTGCTTGCCGGCTATGGCCATGACTCGGTCCAACATCTTCTTTTCTTCGGCAATCACAAGGGACTCGGCCAGCCGGCTGCTGGCTGCTGCGCACTCAGAGGACTTCTTGTAATCGCCGGCTACGGTGATGACGCCTTTGGTGCTTGGTATCTTCATCTTGAGGTATGCATAGTGGGGAACTGCCATGAATTTGGCCAAGGCAGGTCGGCCAAGCAATGCATGGTAAGGGCTCTCCAGGTCCACCACTTCAAACCAGATCGCTTCCCGACGGAAATAATCCTTGTCCCCAAAAAGTACATCAATCTTGATCTTGCCAATGGGGGCGCAGGACAGGCCGGGTACGATGCCATGGAACACTGTCCGAGTAGGCATGAGTTGCTTTGTCTTGACGTTCAGCTTCTCCAGGGTGTCGCGGTACAAGATGTTGATGCTGCTCCCGCCGTCTATCAACACACGGGAGAAGCGGGGGGCGCGTCTGTCTGTTGCAAGGGTGGCATCCAGAACCAACGCATAAGAGCCGGGAGATGGCATCACCTCTGGGTGGTCGGCCCGGCTCCAGCTGATAGGTTTTTTTGACCAGTGCATGTGCTCGGCGGGGTTGGCAGCAACCATGCTGACTTCCTGGTTCTCTCGGCGTTTGCTGCGCCGGTGTTTGGGCTGGCTTGTAAAGATGATATAGGCGGCATGCTCGTCAGGGAACTCATCGTGCATGGCTCCGACTGCGGGCCGAGTGGCCGGCGGCGGCGGAACCGGAGGCGGCGGACCGGCAGGCGGAGGTGGCGCGAGCCCTTCGCCTTTGGAGATTCGGTTGAGCCAATGGCACTTCTGGGTTGTGTGGTTGGATGGCTTCGCGCCGCTGTGGAACTTGCACGGGGCGTCGAGAGTTTGCTCGTAGGAGAAGGCCGGCTGCCAAGCCGGCCTGCCGCCCTTGGGTTTCTTGGGCGCAGGCCGCCCTTTGGACGGCACGTCTTCGACTGTGGCCACCTGCTGACTGGCGGGAGGCGGCGCGGGGCCCTTGCGCTTGTGGTCGTTCGAGTGTGGGCGTCGGCAGGAATCCCCAGCCGGCGTCTTGGGCGCCGGGTTGAGTACTTTTCCGGACGCGTCTACCCGGAGCTCGGTCTTCATTGAGGAGTCGGCGGTGGCGTACTTGTCCGCTATGTCCGGAAGCTCGTCGAGGGTAGTCGGCTCATCGTAGAGAAGCTTGTGCTTGAGGAGGGTGCCTTCTCGGCACCCGGCTGTGAAGTATTCTATGGCTTGCACCTCGTGCACGCCTTCGCAAGAGTTGCGGAGCTCGGCCCAACGCGTGAGGTAGTCGCGAGTTGACTCGGCGGGGCCTTGTACGCACAAGGAGAGCTGTCTGGGCTTGGCAGCCCGCTTGTAGGTGCTGGTGAAGTTGCGGACGAAAGCTTCTGTGAAATCTAGCCAGCTGTTGATGCTGTGTGGTTTGAGGCTGTTGAGCCAGGTTCGCGCCGTGCCTTGCAGCATGAGGGGAACGTACTTCACGGCAATGCGCCGGTTGCCGTTGGCTATGCTAACCGCCGTGGAGTAGTTGATCAACCAATCTTCCGGCTTCACGGAGCCGTTGTACTTGGGCGTGTCTCTTGGGAGCGAGAACCCTTTGGGGAAGGGCTCGTCGCGGATGCGGGGGACGAAGCAAGGCGGACCGACATCGTCTTCTTCTTCCAGTGCCAGGGATCGCGCCAGGCGGTCGATCCCATGGCAGGCGTCGTTTTCGCCGACTCCTTCGCGGCGACCTAGTCGACCGCTGAGAGTCGGATGCACCACAGGAGGAGGGGTGGGATATCTCTATCCACGGGGCCGAGGCGGAGGCGGGTTGCCCTGCTACTCCACGGCCCGAGGGTGGCCTTCTGTGTCTCGCTCGATGGACATCTGGGTTTGGCTTCGGCTGGCAGCCGGCTCTTTCTCGCGCCGCGCGCGGTCTCTACCCGCAGTCGGCGTCCGGGACGTCGCGCCGTGATCTCGGCGCGGGGGAGGGCTTTCCGCGCGGGCGTCGGCTTCGTGCCGCTGCGCGGCTGCATCGATCAGCTGCTGGATGCGTCGGGTCATGTGGGGGAGTTCTTCGGCCCCCAGTCCGTCTAGCTCATCTACGGCCGCCTGGGCGGCGCGCAGGTTCTCGAGTGGAGTGGCGTAGACTGGGCGGTCGAGTCCTAACGTGTCGGCAATGACAGCGCCGCGCTGTCTGACAACGCCGACCCGGCTGGGCCCGCCTGGGGGTGGCGTGCCAAAGGCGGCGCGGTCGGCCTCGCGTCGGTGGGCCTCAGCGAGGCGTCTCATGGAAACCAACTTCCGGCCCTCCGCGAGGAGGGCGAGGCGGCGAGCCTCCAGTGCTTCAGTGTCGGCATTGGCCGGGGGGGATGGACAAGTCGTGGACCGCCGTGTGCGGGGCGTCGTGGGCGCTCTCGTCAGTAGTGCCGTCGTGGCCGATGACCATCACCTCGGTGGTGACAGCGTCGCAGCCATCGGCTCGGGGAAGCGGGTCGTTGTAGATCGTGACGTTGGTGGGGAAGGTGTCGAATGAGGCCGGGTCGGAGTCGACAGGCCTCGGATCATTGGAGCCAACCGACTCCAAGTCCACAGCAGGCTCGCCGGAGACGGGGAGCTGGCCGAGGAGGTTGACGAGGTGGTCGGAGCCCGCGTCAGAGGCGAGCTCGTCGGAGATGAGGGTCTTGTCGAGGGGATCAGCGAGGCTGCTCGCCGCGCAGGCGTTGGTGACGCCTTGCAGCGCGTCGTGGCAAGTGCCATCGGGCGTGCCGGGCTGGCTACGCTCGCGGGGGAGGAAGAGGGTTCCCGTCCAGAACAGGTCTCCGGACGACGGTGCACCTGGCCCCACGGTGGGCGCCAAATGTCGGGTGGTAGGTGCGACATATGCCAACGGGTGGCTTATCATTGTGGGAGCCAGTAAAACATCGCCGGTGTCTAGAAACAGGATGAGGCGAAGACATGCACGCCGGCGAATCATATCCAGCTTCGGGGCTCTCCATGGAGATAACACCCCTACTGCTGCTCTGCGGGGTCTCTGCATGATCACTAGATGAACAAGTAGCTACACCATGCTCCTTGAGTTGTTTGGTGTGAGCAGGAAGAAGGGCTCTGCTTGCTCTCTTCTCCTCCCTACGTGGTGTCTAAAACTAGCAGGGATCCATCCCTTTGCATGGGTGTCCCGGGGGGTTTATATAGGCCTACCCCCCGGGGGTACAATGGTAATCCGGCTGGGCATGGGGCCCAGCCGTCTGTGTCTTCGCTCTCTGGCTTCTGCGCTGGCTGCTGGGGCCCGCCGGCTGGTGGGTCCCGCCGGCTATCGGCTCCTTGGTCGACAGGAAGGCCCCACTGTCCAGGGCCTTGTCGGTGGCTGGTTACTATTGCTCAATCTTGGTGACGAGGGCTTCGCCGAGGTAAGCGTGGCTACAGTGCTGCCGTCCGGCGGGTGACCACTGTAGCCTCACCGCGTCTTGTCTCCTTAATGGGGCTTCTCCTTCGAGAGGGTGGCAAGCCGGCTGGAGAGAGCCGGCTCCATCTTGGGCCGACTGGGGGAGGCCAGGCCGCCTTCGGGTGTCTCTCTGCCCGAAGGGGCCCACCGCCCGTGGGCCGTACTGGTAGTCCGTCGTGGATGACATCAGGGTCAACATGGCAACAGTGCTGCGCCGGACGGGTCATGGCCACCCGTACGGCGCACTGTGCCAGGCGGGCTCTGGGATTCGGGGGTTGTAGGCTTCACAGTAGCCACGCCCCGTCACATCTCCGTTATGTGGATGTAGACTTCGAGGGTATGGTCTTGACCGCTTTATGGGAGCCAGCTCCTTGGAGTCAGCCTTCTCGCAGCCGGCTCCTTGGAGCCGGCCCTCCCTCGGCTTTCTTCATGAGGGCTGAAGTCGGGCCGCCTTCCAATAGCCGGCCTGGGAGACAGCCGGCCAGGGGAAGGCGGCCCCATGTCTCAGATTCTTGAGAGCAGGATCGGCTCGTAATTTTTGCAGAAAGGCCAGGGGAGCCGGCTAGGCTACCCGTGGTCACTTACTCCGACACCTGGGGGGCTTATATAGGCCTACCCCCCAGGGGTACAATGGTAATCTGGTCGGGTGTAGGACCTGGTTGTTAGTGTCTCCCGTCGCCAGCTTCTTCTCCGGCCGCTGGGGCCGCCGCCTGGTGGGCCCTGACGTCTGGTCTGGGTGGAGCCGGCAGGCCGCCTCCGTCGCTTGCGGGTCTAGTCGGCTTCTTGTTGTTGTAGTCGTAATGCTAATGACGCATGCTTGGTCGGGGGTGGGGGGCGTTGCTACAGTCCCGCCGTCTGGTGGGAGAACACTGTAGCCGCAACGTGTCTCATCCGGTTAATGGCGCGTGGACCCCGAGGGAAGAGTGGGTCGCCTGCTAGAGGCCGGCCTCCCTTGGCTTTGACTAGTCAGGCGCTGCCGCCCTCCAGGCTCACACTGTCGGGTAGGGTCCGCTGCCTACAGGCCGTCGTGGGAGCAAGGCTCCGCCCGAATGGGGTGACGTCAAGGGTGGAGTGGCAACAGTGCTGCGCCGTGTGGAGATCTCCGCCTGTACGGGGCACTGTGGCCGCGCCATGCCCTGGATATGGTGATGATGGGCTACGGTGTAGCTACATCCGGTCTTGTCTTCTTAATGGGGGTGCAGCCTTTGCGGTGTCATGGGCCGCCTGCTAGGAGCCGGCCTCTCTGGAGGCCGCCTACGAGGAGTCACCCTGTCTTGGAGCCTTCTCCTCGTGCTTGGCCGTCTCTGGCAGCCGGCCGCTTGAGCCAGCCGGCCACCAGAAGGTGGCGTTTCATCCTTGACACTTGAGGGGTACAGCCGGCCAAGTGACTTGAACGGCTCATGGACTCGGGTTAGGCTACCCATGGCCCATTACTCCGATAGTAGTCCCCGAAGTTGGTGAGGCGTCGCGGCTGATAAGTCGAGAAGCCTCAACAGTTTCCTTCTCTGAGTGCTCTTGCTGAATGCTTTGTCCATCTTCTGGCATGCCGCTTGCTAGGAGTCAGGCGTGGCCAGGCAGGGTTCGCCGGATAATTTTGAAACGCCAAAGCGGGAACCATGTGGCATTCTTACTATGCCTCTAAGCTCGCCGCCCGCTGCAAACACGCCATGCGGCGCCAGCTAGCCGGGCCAGCTTGCCAGCCCACGCGCGCGATGGGAGGCGACAGCAGGCTGGGCCCGCCACTACCAGGCCTCGGCGCGCGGGCGGATCCGCCGCGGCCGAGGCAAATAGTTGTGGTTCCGCGCAGAGTTACTGCTCACAGTAACTCGCGTAATAATCACGGGGTTGCGGGGTGCGCTGGTGATGCAGTTAATCCAACGACCCCGCGCCCCGCCCCCTTAGCTTCGCAGCCCAAGGGCTATAAGTAGGGCGAGGAGGGGGAGCGGCAGAGGACGCATGCCCTCCTCTCTCTTCGCCATTTTCGTCCTTCTCCTCCTCTTGCTGCCGCCGCACTTGCACGCTCCACCGAAGCGCTGCTGCAGCTCGTCGCCATCGATCTCCTCCGCCCCAAACCTGTCGCCCTGCTGCGTTCTTCGCCCCCGCCGTCATGCCATCTCTCCGTCCTGCTCGAACTCCATGGAGCGCGAACGGGGAGGGGATTGGGATGGCTCGGTCATGATAGACAACCATCTCGCCTTCCTTCGCGCCGCACGACGACTGCCCATCGCGGGCTTCGTCAAGGTGCGTGTGCCACCGGAGAAAGAGATCTCGCCGGCGCCGATGGGAGCCGAGCGGGTTATCTTTCGCTCGCACTTTCTCCACGGCTTCGGCCTGCCGGCGAGTAGGTTCCTCCGCTCCTTCCTCCACTTCTACCATCGTCAACCTCATCATCTGAAGCCCAACACTGTGACGTTGTTGTCTGCCTTCGTCATGATGTGCGAGGGCTAGCTGGGCATCCTCCCCACCGTCGAGTTGTGGGGAGCGTTCTTCTACACGAAACTGGGCACCTCCGTCAGGGAGAAGGCTACCCAGTGTGGCGCCTTTGTCACGGTGCGCCGTCTGTCTACCAAGAGTGCCTTCCCCGTCATCAAGCTGTCACAGTCGGTCAAACTGGGGCAGAAATCATATTTTTACGTGGAGAACGTCAACCCGGACGTCCAGTTCCTCAACCTGCCGCCCTACGAAGCCAGCCGTTCGGCTGAGCCACGGGCCAACTAGGGCTACAAGCCGAAGCCCATGTCAGCCGACGGCACCGTCGCAGTCAACCGGATCCGGGTGCTGATAAATGCAGAAGGTCTCAAGGCGTCCGACCTGTTAGTCGCCTTCGTCGAGCACCGGGTTCTCCCGCTCCAAGGCCGGCCTCATCTGATCTGTCGGATGAGCGGGCATCGTGACCCGAACCGGATGTGGACGAAGGACATGCCGGCTGCTGAGGTGGCCCGAGTGGTGAACGAGATCTCCGACCTCAAGTTGTCGGAAGGGTCTTCGTGATTCGGCAAGCGGCCATACTCCCATGCCAACTCGTCGCCGCCTGTAAGTTTCTCAACTCTTTTCTTTTCACTACCTCATCTTGGTCTTGGTCCTGCCGTCTTTGAATGGTCGGTTTTTCTAATGTAGGTCTTCATGTCCCCGGTGACGGCCGCCATCTTAGGGTCGGGTGGAGACTACCGGCCGGACCCACGGGCCGTGGTCCCCGAGATTCGGGCCGACCGCCAAGCAGTCAGGCCGGATCTCCCCAGCAACTATACTTCTTATTTGTTGATCGTTGACATCTTTTTCTTTCTCTACTCTTGCAGAGGCCAATCCTGCCCTGCAGCAGCAGCTGGATGAAACCAATACTGCGTTGCGTCCCAAGGAGGCAGAGTGCACCGAGCTGGCCCAGGAGCGTGACCGACTGGCCAATCAACTGGCGGAGCAGGCAAAGCTTGTCCAGAAGGCCCGGAAGGAGGCGGAAGTTAAGGAGTCCAATCTCCTCGCCGAGTTTGAGACCGAACGCTCCATCAAGACCGACAAGGAAGCGTTGCTGACCGCCGGCTTCGGCAGGATTGCAGACATGGTTGACTGTAAGCTTTCTTCTTTTCCTTTCTTTGAGCTACCGGCTGGTGATCAGGCTGGCTTCAAGCTTCTGACTTCTGGCTTCTTTGCCTTCTGCATGAGCAGACTTCTTTCCTGGCCACTCTCGCGCCGCCAACCAGGCTATTGAGGCTTATCGTGAAGAACAGAGGGTGGAAGGCATTCAGGTCACCACCGACGCCCCCCGGACCCTTACCGAACAGCTTCTCAACATCCAGGCCCGCCTTTGGCCGGCTCATCAGATGCTGCGTCTTCTTTAGCGTGTCGGGGCCCAAGCGATCTCTGCCCTTTGGCCAGACATGCCGGCTCCATGCACTCCCAGTCGGACTGCCGACTGGCTAGAGGTGGCGGCCGACCGACTCGAGGCTTGGAAGGGTTCCTCGGCCTGGGCTGGAGCACACCGGGCCTTGGAGTTCATCAAGGCGTGGTATCCTGGGCTTGACCACATTTCGGCAGGAGGCCCAAGAGGAGCTGGTGGCGGTGGAGCGCGACCTTGTCAGACGGGCAGTAGCGATTGCCGAGTACACGAACACCAGCATCTTCATTCCTGAGCTGGCTGAGAACGATGCCGAGGCACCATCGGAGTGGTTCGGGCTGAAACCGGAGGATGACGAAGACTCGGCCGAGGTGATCAACTCCAGTGCGAGGGAGAAGATGAGGAGGACGAGGAAGGCCAAGAAGATGCGCTAGAGGTCGGAGCGGACGGCTAACCTCAGCTTGACCATGCCTCGAACAATGAGTCATGCTTGAGTGCGCCGACTACTACTGGAGGCGACCAAGCGGAGACTGACCAGCCGTCCACTCCACCAACCGGCACCACCGACTCCGCCAACCAGCCGGACCCCTCTGCCGCTCCCTAGGCTGCTGACTTATCTTTATTTTTCCTGCTTTATCAGTCTCGACAAACTTTTGTTAAATTTGGACAATTCCACCCGCAGGGTGTATTTCAAACTTTGTTGAATGCTGGCCAAGGGCATTTTGACATGTAAATATTCTTTCACGCAAGTTGTGTTTTCGTCAAGTTCTGACTTTTCTTGCTTTCTGCTCCTTGGTTTTGTTTTCCTTTGTAGCCCTCCCTTAGCTGTCGTGTAGCCAGCCAGACAGCCGCTCTGCGGACTATGGCTGGGTCAAGTACTTAGCTACTTTTGGGAGGGAATGTACTTAGCCGACTAGAGTTTTAACAAGTTAAGTAGATGCCGGTCGGCCAGCTGCTCAGCAGCCAGTCGATGAAGCGGGAAGCCGATTTGAAATATGTGCATGCTCTCAGTCCTTAGCCATTTTTCATGTGGACACCCTTTTCTGCCTTTAACTCCTGATCACCAGACAGTCGCTCTACGAGCTGCAGCTTGTGGCAGGAGAAGGATTAGGTGCCAACACACTACTTGTGCGACTGCGAGAAACACCACATGGTGCAAGGCGTCGAGTCCCCGGGCCGACTGGTCGAACCATGTGACAGGCGGAATAATGAAATAATACATTCATAGGCATAACACTTATCATATAGATAAAAGAGGGTAGCCCCCGAGCTCTTCTCGGGGGACCCGGAGTCTTCGTACTTAATACAAAAGGTAGCGTGCTACATACTGCATTAAGTTTAAAATCTTCGAAGGAGATTTGCATTCCACGGCCTCTCTGTCTCCATGCCAGGGTCGTCTCTCTTGAGTGCTCTAGGCTTCTGAGTGTTGATCAGGTAGTAGGAGTCGTTTCCCAAAACTTTGCTGATGATGAAGGGGCCTTCCCAAGGTGCCAAGAGCTTGTGCTGTCCGGCTGTCCGCTGGATCTGCCAGAGCACAAGGTCTTCCTCTTGGAAGGATCTTGGCTTGACCTTCCGATTGTAGTATCGGCGTAGACTCTCCTGGTAGATGGTGGACCGGCTGAGTGCCAGCAGCCGGCCCTCTTCCAGCAGATCGACACCGTCTTCTCATGCTAATTTTGCCTCCTCCTCGGTGTACATGGTGGCTCGAGGGGAGTCGAATTCTATGTCCGTCGGGATGACGAGTTCCGCACCGTAGACGAGGAAGAAAGGCGTGAAGCCGGTTGACTTGTTTGGAATTGTGCGCGGGCTCCAGAGGACGGCCGATGGCTCATCGAGCCAACAGCCGACCGAACGCTCCAAGGGCTCGATCAGTCGGTGTTTGATGCCGGACAAAAATGTGGCCGTTTGCTTGCTCCACTTGGCCGTTTGACTACGAATGGGCAACAGACGCTAAGTCCAGTCAGATGCCCTACGTTGTGCAGAAACGAGCCAAGGCACGTTTGGCGAAGTTTGTGCCATTCGGTATGCCATACCGAATGGTGATGTCAGCGATGAAAGTCACAGTAGTCGGAACATTCAACTTCTTGATTGGTTTTGCTTCTATCGATTTGGTGAATTTGTCCACGGCGACTAGCAGATGAGTCTTGATGCCGCATGCTGTCTTGAATGGTCCCACCATGTCCAGTCCCCAGACGACAAAGGGCCAGGCAATGGGGATGGTCTTGATTGCAGAAGCCGGCAGATGTGACTTGGAGTGGAACTTATGGCACCCTTTACATTTCTGGACCAAGTCTTTGGCGTCTTCTAGAGCGGTCGGCCAGAAAAAACCATGTCGGAAAGCTTTGGCAACAAGTGATCTTGAAGCCGCGTGGTGACCACACTCGCCTTGGTGGATATCTTTGAGGATTGCTTGGCCTTTCTCCGGCACCATGCAATGCTGGTGCACACTAGTGACACTGCGGCTCACTAGTTCTCTGTTGACAATGGTGTATGCTGCTGCCCGACATTGCACTTGTCGGGCCGAGATCTCATCAGTCGGTAGCTCTTTGTTCACTAGAAAGTTGAGGATGGGCTGCTATTTCTTCGACTGCCAGAACTGCAACCTGCACGAGGGCGCTTGGGCTGGGAGGCGGCGAGTTGGAGTCTGCTGCCGCTTGTTGTGTCAATGAAGTCCCCGGGTTGGCTGCTGCAGCCCCCGGGCCAGGTTCTGAAGTCCCCGGGCCGGGTGCAACTGTAGCAATCCCTGAGCCCTCTGCGGAAGTCCCTGAGGCGACTGCCGCAGCCCCCAGGCCGGGTTCTGAAGTCCCAGGGGTGGGTACGACTGCTGCGGCCACCAGGCCGTCTGTCAAAGTCCCCGGGCCGATTGCCGGCTTGACAGATGGCTTGAGGAGGCGCTGTAGGGCGACGCCGGCTGGTATTGCTTGCCGAGTTGAGCCGATTCATGCCAAAGCATCGGCTTGCTCATTGTAGTTTCGTGGCACATGGAGGAACTCACACCCTTCAAAGTATCCGCTGAGTTGCTGGACGAGGAAGCGGTAGCTTGCCATGTTTGCGTCCTTGGCGTCCCGGTCGCCTGACGACTGCTGGACCACCAAGTCGGAGTCACCATAGCACATGATCCGGCGAATGCCAAGTTCCTTGGCAAGCCGAAGCCCGTGTATGAGTGCCTCGTATTCAGCTACATTGTTGGAGGCAGCAAAATGAATTTGCAACACATATCCGAGCTTGTCGCCTTTGGGAGAGGTAAGGACGATGTCGGCTCCCAAACCGGTGCGCATCTTGGAACCATCAAAATGCATCCACCAATGGGTGGAGTCCGATGCCGGCGGCAGGTACTGGGTCTCGTCCCAGTCGATGAGGAAGTCGTCCAGTGCTTGGGACTTGATGGCGGTGCGAGGCTGCTAGTATATGGTGTAGGGGCCAAATCTATGGCCCATTTGGCCACTCGGCCCGAAGCATCTTGGCTTCCAATGATCTCGGCAAGTGGAGTAGTGCAGACAACAGTAATTGAGTGCTCTCAAAAGAATGGCTTCAGCTTCTTGGCGGCAAATGCATGCCGTAGAACATCTTCTGATAGTGGGGGTAGTTCTGCTTGGAGGCGGACAACACTTCACTCAGGTAATACACCGACCTCTGGACTGGTAATGCCTTGCCGTCTTCCTTGCGCTCCACAACTATGACTATGCTGACCACCCAGCTGGTGGCGGCAATGTAGAGAAGCATGGGCTCCTTAGTAGTCGGAGCCGCTAGGATTGGTGGAGTGGTTCAACATCTTCTTGAGCTGGAGAAAAGCTTTGTCCGCCTTGTCATTCCACTCTAAAAAGTGGTTTTCTTCATTAGCTGGTACAGGGGAAGAGCCTTCTCGCCCAGCCGACTGATGAAACGGCTGATGGATGCCAAGTTGGGTGGGTACCTCCATCCTCTCGATGGCCTTGATCTTCATAGAGTTGCACTCTATGCCGCGCTCTGAGACCAGAAAGCCAAGAAGCTAGCCGACTGGTACTCCAAAGACACATTTCTCCGGGTTGAGCTTGATTTGAAAGCAGCGCAAGTTCTCAAAGGTTCCTTTAGATCTTCCAGCAAAGTGCCATGCTACTCCATCTTCACCACAATGTCGTCTACGTAGACGTGAGCATTTCTGCCAAGTTGTTTGAGGAGGCACTTCTGCATGCAACGCTGAAACATGGCATGGGCATTTCTCAGGCCGAATGTCATGGTTAGGTAGCAGAAGGCTCCGAATGGTGTGATGAAGGCAGTCTTCAGCCTGTCGGCCGGGTTCATCTTGATCTGACGATACCCGGAGTATGCATCCAAAAAACTCAACAGCTCGCATCCGGCTGAGGAGTCTATCACTTGGTCAATTCTTGGCAAAGCAAATGGATCCTTGGGGCAAGCTTTGTTGAGGCTAGTATAATCACTACACATGCGCCACTTCTTATTCTTCTTCAGTACAAGGACTGGGTTGGCTAACCATTCTAGGAAGAACACTTCCATAATGAAGCCGGCTGCTGGAAGCCGGGCTATCTCTTCTCCAACGACTCTTCTCTTCTCTTCTGACATGCAGCATAAGGGCTGTCTGACCGGCCAGGCATCAATTCGGACGTGTAGTTTGTGCTCGGCTAAATTCGTCAGAACACACGGCATGTCCTTAGGAGACGATGCAAACATGTCCCGATTCTCACGGAGGAAATCGTCGAGCTCGCTTTCCTATTTGCTGTCTAGGTTTCCACCTATGACCGCGTGCCTCTCCGGGTGCTCCGGGTCCAAGGGTATCTTCTTCGTTTCCTTTGCCGGCTTGAACGAGCTCTCAACTTCCGACTCCTTGGGGTTTGGCGACATGTCTGGTTGCTTGCCTACCATTGCCACAACCCGGTCAAGGAGCCGCTTCTCTGCTGTGATCATGAGGGACTCGGCTAGCCGGCTGCTGTCAGAAGCACAGGCGGACGACTTCTTGTAGTCCCCGACTACGGTTAGGATTCCCTTGGTGCTTGGTAACTTCGTCTTGAGGTAAGCATAATGGGGGACCGCCATGAACTTGGCCAGAGCAGGCCGGCCAAGTAGCGCATGATAGGGGCTCTCAAGGTCCACCACCTCAAACCGGACCGTCTCTCGGGGGAAGTGATCTTTGCCTCCAAAGAGGACGTCTATCTGGGTCTTGCCGATTGGTGAGCAGGAAAGTCTAGGGACTATGCCGTGGAATATAGTCCGAATGGCCAGGAGCTACTTTTGCTTGATTCCCAACTTCTCCATGGTGTCTCGGTATATGATGTTGATGGTGCTGCTGCCATCTATCAGAACTCGGGAGAAGCAGGCAGCCTGCCTCTCTGCTACGAAGGTGGCCTCCAAGACCTGGGCATAAGAACCAGGAGAGGGCATCACCTCCGGGTGGTCAGCTCTGCTCCAACTGATAGGCCTCTCAGGCCAATGAATGAACTCAGGGGTCTCTGATGCCACCACATGTATTTCTTGTTGCCGCTACCGTCTATTGTGCTTATCGTCGACCATGCTGGTGAACACGACATAAGCTGTTCAGCCATGTCCGGGGTGTGCCCTGGAGCATGAGCGGAACATACTTCATGGCAACGCGCTTGTTGCCGTTTGCTACGCTGACGACCGTGGAGTAGTCGACCAGCCAGTCTTCCGACTTTACGGAGCCGGTGTATTTGGGCAGATCTCTTGGGAGCCTGAACCCTTTAGGGAAAGGCTCATCTCTAATGCGGGGGCCAAAGCAAGGCGGGCCCAATGTGTCTTCCTCTTCTAGCGCCAGAGATCGATTGGGTCGATCGATCCGATGGTGGGCATCATTTCCTCCGATTCTTTCTCGAGGCCCAAGCCGGCCTCCAAGACTCGGATGATCAACAGGCGGCGGAGACACGCGCCTCTCTTTGCGCAGGGGAGGCCGGTAGTCGCTTGGTCATTCCACCGCTCACGGGCGGTCGTCTTGGTCATGCCCGATGGTGATGTGCGTCCGGCTGCGGCTGGCTGCCGACTCCGTGCCTCGTCGTCTGCGGTCATCGCCAGTCGGCGTCCGGGACGTCACGCGATGCTCTTGGCGGGGAGGCGGGACGTCGTTCCGCCGATTGAGTTCCTCGACGTGGCAGCCGGCTTCTTGCTTCTCGGCAGCCGCATTAATGAGTTGTTGGACGCGTTCCGTCATGTGGTGACGCTCGTCACCCTCGAGGTTGTCCAGCTCATCTGTTGCCGCTTGGGCATCTCGTATGTTCTCTCTGGGTGTGGCATAGACGGGGCGATCGGCACCGAACATGCTGGCAACAACCGTGCCACACTGCTGGACCATACTGATGCTGCTGGACCATACTGTCCAGCTCAACGGCGCGGTCCATCTCGCGCTGATAAGCCTCTGATAGGTGTCTCATGCTGGCTAGCTTCTTGGCGCTCTCGATGAGCTGGACGCGGCGGGCTTCCAGCATCTCGGCATTGGCGTCTTCTGCGATGGGTGCAGAAAGGTCTTGTAGTGCTGCTTGGAGCAGGTCTCGGCCACCCCCGCCAGAGTGCTCGCCATGGCTGATGACAAGCACCTCCGTGATGGCGCTGCCGCCGCTATCCGCGCCAGGAAGCGGTTCGTCCTAGACCACCACGTTGGTGGGGAACGCGTCGAGTGACGTCGTGTCGGAGTCGACAAGCATAGGGTCGGTGGAACCAACCGACTCCAAGTCCACAACAGGCTCGTTGTCAACGTGGAGCTGGTCGAGGAGGCTAACGAGGCGGCTCTCGGGGCCATCTGTGCCCACGTCAGATATGGGATCGTCGGAGAGGTCAATCTCGCCAACAAGATCGGCGAGGCAGCTCGCCGCGCAGACGACCTCCGCGCCGTTCAGCGCGTCAGCGCAGACGCCGTCTGGCGTGCCGGGCTGGCTGCGCCCGCCAGGAAGGAACAAGGTTCCCTTTCCAGAACAGGTCTCCGGACGTGCGTGCACCTCGCCCCATGGTGGGCGCCAAATTTCGAGAGTTGGGTGCGACATATGCCAAAGGATGGCTTATCATGGTGGGAGCTAGTAGAACGTCGCCGGTGCCCGGAAGCGGGATGAGTCATAGGCATGAACGCCGGCATACTTTACTCAGGTTCAGGGCTCTCCTAGGAGATAAGAACCCTAGTCCTGCTCTGCGGGGTCTCCGCATGATCACTAAGGCAATAGTGAGTACAATGGTGCTCCTCGAGCTGTATGCTAGAGGTAGAAGAAGGCAGGGCTAGCCCTCTCCTCTTTCTATATGTGTGTCTAGGTCCAATAGGTTGGGAACCCTTTGCATGGGTGCCCTGGGGGACTTATGTAGGCCTACCCCCATGGGTACAATGGTAATCTGGCCGGGTGTAGGAGCCGGTTGTTAGTGTCTCCCGTCGTCGGCTTCTCCGCCGGCCGCTGGGGCCCGCCATCTGGTCTGGGTGGAGCTGACAGGCCGCCTCCGCCGCTTGCGGGTCTGGCCGGCTGCTTGTTACTATAGTCGTAATGCCAATGACGCATGCTTGGTCGGGGCGGGGGCGTGGCTATAGTCCCGTCGTCTGGTGGGACATCACTGTAGCCACAACGTGTCTCATCTGGTTAATGGCGCATGGACCCCGAGGGAAGAGTGGGCCACGTGCTAGAGGCCGGCCTCACTTGGGTCCGACTAGTCAGGCGCTGCCACCCTCCAGGCTCACGTTGCCGGGTAGGGCCCGCCACCTGCAGGCCGTACCGACAGGCCGTCGTGGGAGCAGGGCTCCGCCTGACAAGGGTGACTTCAAGGGTGGAGTGGCAACAGTGTCGCGCCGTGCGGAGTTCTCCGCCTATACGGGGCATTGTGGCTGCGCCATGCCCTGGATATAGTGATGATGGGCTACGCTGTAGCCACATCCTGTCTTGTCTTCTTAATGGGGTGTAGACTTTGAGGGCGTCATGGGCCTCCTGCTAGGAGCCGGCCTCTTTGGAGGCCGCCTGGGAGGAGTCGGCCCATCTCGAAGCTGTCTCCTGGTGCTTGGCCATCCTCTGGAAGCCGGCCGCTTGAGCCAGCCGGCCACGAGAAGGCGGCGCTTCATCCTTGACACTTGAGGGGCGCAGCCGGCCCAATGACTGGAAAAGCTCAGGGACTCGGGTTAGGCTACCCGTGGCCCATTACTCCGACACTGGGATTATAGTTTGTTGCTTCTCAATGAAGTTTATCATTCATACTTGAAATTGCGATTGAATTGTTACTTTAGCATAAGAGATCATATGACAATATATATATATATATGTTGGTGTTCTAAGAATGATCATGATGCTCCCATGTCCTTATTTTATTTTATCCACACCTCTATCTCTAAACATGTGGACATATTTTTCGATTTTGGCTTTCGCTTGAGGACAAGTGAGGTCTAAGCTTGGGGGAGTTGATACGTCCATTTTGCATCATGCTTTTATATCGATATTTATTGCATTATGGGCTGTTATTACACATTATATCACAATACATATGCCTTTTCTCTCTTATTTTACAAGTTTTACATGAAGAGGGGGAATGCTGGCAGCTGGAATTCTAGACTGGAAAAGGAGAAAATATTAGAGACCTATTCTCCACAACTCCAAAAGTCCTGAAACTCCACGGGAATTATTTTCAGAATATATAAAAAATATTGGGCAAAAGAAGTACCAGAGGGGGCCCACCCACCGTCCATGAGGGTGGGGGCGCACCCTACCCTCCTAGGCGCGCTCCCCTGCCTCGTGGGCCCCCCTGGTGGCCCTCTGATGCCCATCTTTGGCTATATGGAGTCTTTCATCGAGAAAAAACTCCGCCGTCACGAGGCGGAACCTTGGCGGAACCATTCTAGGGCTCCGACGGAGTTGTTCTGCCGGGGTAACTTCGCTCTGGGAGGGGTAAATCATCACCATCAACATCACCAATTATCCTCTCATCGGGAGGGGGGCACTCTCCATCAACATCTTCACCAGCACCATCTCATCTCAAACCCTAGTTCATATCTTGTATCCAATCTTTGTATCCAAACCTCAGATTGGTACCCGTGGGTTGCTAGTAGTGTTGATTACTCCTTGTAGATGTTGCTAGTTGGTTTACTTGGTGGAAGATCATATGTTCAGATACATTATGCATATTAATACCCCTCTGATTATTGACATTACGCATATTAATGTTTGTTCCTGAGGACATGGGAGAAGTCTTGCTATAAGTAGTCATGTGAATTTGGTATTCGTTCGATATTTTGATGAGATGTATGTCGTCTTTCCTCTAGTGGTGTCATGTGAACGGTGACTACATGACACTTAACCATTGTTTGGGCCTAGAGGGAGGCATTGGGAAGTAAAAAGTAGTTGATGGGTTGCTAGAGTGACAGAATCTTAAACCCTAGTTTATGCGTTGCTTCGTAAGGGGCTGATTTGGATCCATATGTTTCATGCTATGGTTAGGTTTACCTTAATACTTCTATTGTAGTTGCGGTTGTTTGCAATTTGGGTTCATCATAAGTGGGATGCTCGTACAAGTAAGGGCAGTACCCAAGCACTGATCCACACACATATCAAATTATCAAAGTACCAACGCGAATCATATGAGCGTGATGAAAACTAGCTTGACGATAATTCCCATGTGTCCTCGGGAGCGCTTTAGTTTATATAAGAGTTTGTCCAGGCTTGTCCTTTGCTACAAAAAGGATTGGGACACCTTGGTGCACCTTATTTACTTTCACTCTTTGTTACCCGTTACCAATTACCTTATCACAAAACTATCTGTTACCGATAATTTCAATGCTTGCAGAAAATACCTTGCTGAAAAACGCTTATCATTTCCTTCTGCTCCTCATTGGGTTTGACACTCTTACTTATCGAAACAGTTACTATAGATCCCCTACACTTGTGGGTCATCAGTGGACGGTGGCTGGATGACCTCGATCCTGGATTCTTCTTCGAGCAACGGGCCCTCACCCATCCGGGCCCCCGCCGAGGCCCAGACGGCGACTGGGGAAGCACTAGCCTCTAGCCCCCTGCTGGGAGGGAGCGAGCCGCTTCGGATTCCTCTGGCAACCCCTGTTGTGGGGGATGCACCTGGTCACGCGCTCAAGTTTGCACGCGAGCGGGGTGTCGTCCGCCACGATTTCTTTTAGGAGGCAATGGGCGCGCTGAGCCGACTCGACGGGGAACTCGTGGATGTTGACGCTCGCCTTGAAGCCGAGGGTCCCCGGATGGCGGAGGAGTGGCATCAACTGAAAGTGGCTATCAACCTTGGGCACCTCCATCGTGAGCACGCCAATGCGAAGGCCGAGGCATCCCTGGCAACCTTGCGGGAGGCTAGCATCTAGGCCTTGGAGGAGGTTAGGGAGGCGGAAAATCGCCGTGCGACCGCCGAGGAGCGCAGGCGGGAGCTCCAGTCCTTGAACGCCTCCCTGGAAAAGCAGGTGGAGGCACACAGAGTTGCCTTGGCATTGATGAAGGGCGCACCATCCGACGAGGAGAAGATCTCAAGGCGCGAGGAAGCACTATTGCTGGAGGCCACGGAGCGTAGCCTTGAGCTTGAGCGGTTGGAAACGAGGGAGAGCCAAGTCGCCCAAGCAGAGGATGTTGTCGGCGCGTGTGAGGCCAGGGCCCAGGAGGAGGCCGACCACAGGGTGGCTGAGGCTCGCGCGGATCTTGCTGGCAGGTATGATCTGAAGCTGAAGCTCATGGAAGTCGAAGTTGTGGGCAGGACCACTGCCCTGAGGTCAGGGATGACTGAGGCGGAATAACGTGAGAAAGCCGTTGCAGCCGCACTGATTTCGGTGTAGGTTGAGATGGCCTCCGCCTGTGCCGAGCTGCTCTCTCTTCAAAAGCGGGTTGCCAGCGCCGAGTCCTTCGCGCAACAGAGCAGGGAGGAGGCGCTTCACCGGCAGATGCTAATGCATGAGCATGTTCCCATGCTTCGGGACCACAGGACGAGAGCTAATCTGGCGCTTGTTACCATCTGCAATGAGCACGCTCCCCATCCACACGCCGAGGACTACGCCAGTGATTTTCCCTTCTTTGACGATGTCATGACGTGCCTGGATAACCGAGCTGAGAGGGATCGCGAGCTTGTGGACGAAAAGAGCCGGGGCCTCCTCGGGCGCCCATTCTCTCACGTCTTCAGCCATCTCCTGAACACCAATCCTGACTTTGATGTTGACGCTGCCATTGCCCTAGTGCCTGAGGTCATCCGGGACAACCTAGCACACTGGGTGGACGACAACGTGGACGCTCCAAGGCCTTTGCTTCTGATGACGACGCAGTGGTGGTCGCGGCGGATGAGGGCGACGTGGTTGATGGCGGCGTGGGTGACGGTGGTGTGGTTGATGGTGGTGAAGACAACGACAGCGACAACGCCGGTAGCCTGTCCGGGAGCAATTTGGGAGATGAGGTGAGCGATATGTCCGGCTGAGCCCGCGCTCCTTTATTTTGAACCTGAACGCAATAGCTTGGGTATGGCCCCACATGCTTAGTCTAGGCTTAAAGCACGCTTTTGGGTGCTCGCGACACCCCTTGCGGGCTTGTTGCCGTAATTTACTTTGGTTTAGTCGCGCTTCAAACGATTTGGTAGCAATGGATGTGCATTCCTTCTGAGAGGAGCCCCTCATGAGCTCACGGGGTTTTGGTTTCCTGAGGGGTCCGCCAGTCCACCTGAGAGGGTCTCGCGAGAAGCGAGCGCCAGCAATGGCAAGGTGCGCGCGTAGTGCGTGTACGCCGCTACTAGCCCCCGCTCAGGAGGTTTTCGAAAGGGGGGAGATAGAGGACGCAAATCTCAAATAAAACACGAATCCGGAAACTCACGAAATCGACGCGAACGAGAAAAGATGCCCCCCACGATTGCCAATGGAAATGCAACTTCAAATTCAAGATTAAAAGCTGCAAGTCTAAGCTACAGAAAAGAGGTCAAAAGCAAATGTCCGCGTCCGGCACCTAGGTATTCTTCTTGTCTTCCCACCAGCGCGGAGCTAAGTGCATTCGCTGGCTATGAGCATATTCATCGGGGATAGTGTCGATGGCCAGTGCGGAGCATGGTGCTTCCACTAGGACGTGGGCGGGAGCCCCTGAGGCCCGAGGGCGGCACTCCGAAGACTCCGGGGTACGTACAACCCCACTCATTATTACGTGAGAGTGTCACGTGCGGAGACCTTCATAGGCGTCAGCCTTGCTTCATATCACGAGGCGAGGGCCCACCTTGTGCCGCCCTCGACCATTGTTGGGGCGTCCAGAAACTAGGACGATGCCAAGGGGCAAAGGGGACGCTAGCGGCACCCTCGGAGACCACGGGCCCTCTGCCGAGGGAAAGGCTCGCTAGTGCCTCCCCGGCAGAGGACCTACGTCCGGGCGACGCCTTGCTCCATGCGATGCGGGGAGGGGCCTTGCTCCTGGCTCCTCCCATGCAGCCCCTAGTGCGCTTCCCCTAGTGGAAGGGGGGCTGCCGTGCTGGGGCAGTCGTCCACCACTGTGACCTGATTCACTTGCGACCCACGGTTAGCGTAAGCCTGCTCCTAAGAGATTAGTGGTACCGTGTAGCTATTGTCACCGGCGTGGTCGGCGAGGCTCCCGCGTGGCTCCTGGAAGGCCTCAACTTCCAGCGTCTCCTCTTCCCATCCCGACTTGAGGAACAAGTCGGGGTCATCTTCCGGTGTGTACTCCTGGTCCATCATGCGGGGCACATAGTCCTTGGGAGCCGTCGCCCTGGAAACCTCGCTGAAGTGCCCCGCACTCCACGTCGCTCGGCCAGGCATGCCGCTCTGATGATGGTAGGGCGGCAGCCTGCCGGGGCCGTGGGTGGCAATGCTTATGCCTGCGCCCAACGGGGGAGGCACGGGTGCGGTTGGGCGTCCGGCGCCGCTGGTTGCGCCCGTGCTGAAGAAACTTCCTGGTGTGTCCGGGGGTGCGCGGGCGCGACGAGGCCCACCTTGCGATCCGTCCATAGCCTAAGGCGTAAGCAAGGAGTAGAAAGGCGGTGTACCCCTAGCTGCAGCGTCCAACAGCTTGGCAACGCGCTCCAGCAATGCATCTCGTCTGCTCTCCGTCAGTTGGCACCGTAGCAGCTCCCGCGCCACTGTGAGTGCGGCCCTCATGTTCGCTTGTTCCCGTCGGGTGTGCGGTACCATCACCACGGCGTAGATTGAGGCCCTTGCCGCAGCCCGCACGTGTCACAGTGTAAGGGTGGAAGGTGTCGGACCATGCCACCCGCACCCCGCGGTGTTTGGTAGTTTGCATGCCTCCTAGAGCGCGGAGTTGAGGTCTTCTTGGGCGGACGATGCTGCCCAGGCTGGCCAAGCTTCCCAGTGGTCAGCGTCGGCCCTTGGGCCGCTGGACATTGGCGCTGATGGAAGAGAGGTTTCGGCGCAACCCTACCTGGCGCGCCAAATGTCGGATTTCGGGTTCCGACAAAACCCTTGTGATTCGAACTCTGGGGTGCGCCCGAAGATCTCTCCTCCCCCTACCTCACGCTCTCACCACAATCTCAAAGCTTAGCACGTCGAACTCGCAGAACAAGGGACACGGGGTTTATACTAGTTCGGGCCACCGATGTGTTGTAATACCCTACTCCAATGTGGTGTGCTGGATTGCCTCTTGGGCTAAGGATGAACAAGTACAAGGGGAAAACAACCTCCTGAGGAGAGGCGTCCTTGACCTCGGAGAGCTTGTGTGGTTGAGGATGATCTGAATGGTCGCCCCCTAGCTACTGTGGTAGCTAGCACTATTTATAGAGGCCCTGGTCCTCCTCCGAAATGTTGGCGGGAAGGGATCCAACAACGGCCAAATTCGAAGGGAGACAACTAGTACAAGTTATCCTAACATAAGGTGGTCTTCGCCTGCCAAATGCTCTGGTTGTGACGCCGTCCTGGGCTCCATGGTGACCTCTATCCTTCCGTCCCGCTGGTCTTAGTCTTGTTGCACCGATATGGAAACCTTTGCCTGATGCCTCGGGACTATTCGCCTGCGCTTGCCTCTTTAGCACCAAAGAGGAAACAAGTACGTTGCGCGCGCTGGCGCCCGCCTGGCCTTGGTCGTCATGGCTTGCGTCACAGGGACCTCGCGAGGTGCCCCTCGCCTTGATCTCTCCGCCCCCCGCGAGCCAGCCTGGTGAGGCCGCCCCCGAAGAGGTCTTGTGTCGTCCGCCTCGCAAGGCTTGGCCCCTCATGAAGGTCTTGAGTGTTCGCTGATGAAGATGGGTCGTATGGGGCCGCCGGCGGAGCCACGCTATGGGCCGAAAGCAGGTAAGTCTGGGGACCCCCATTCCCAGGATGCCGACAAGTACGGGCAAGAAGGCTAAGGCCAAAGCCTCCGGAAAGGAAGTTGCCACATGCACTGATTGCTGGGAAGCTGCGACTGCCGAGAAGTGTGGGAAAGGTGATGGGCCATACTACAAGATTCATCGGACCAAGGGCCACAATTTCCAGGAGTGCCATCAAGTTGAACAGCTCGTCAAGAAGTAAAGGGCTGAGTATGAGAAGTGTGATAGGACAAAGGACAAATGGCGCTGGCGAGAAGGGCTGAGGCGGCCAAGCAAGCCACAACGATAAGGCTCCTTGGAATGAAGGAAAAAACACTAGAGGTCGTGAGAAGGAATATTGCAATGATGAAAGTGATGGGGTCTGAAGAGGAAACCATTGAGCAGGAATTCCAGAAGGCCACTGACGCCCTGTGCATTGACAGGGGTTCATCTTTGCACTCCTCTCAACGCTAGCTTAAATGGTGGGCGGGTGAGGACAATGCCGTGGAGCCAAGGGCAGACTCTCGGAAGCCTCCCAAGTGGTCACGCACGCCCATCATTTTTACGAAGACGACCACCCTGACCACACCACTTCGCTTGGGTGCTTGCTGTTGTTGGCCTCACCAACAATCTGCAACCCTCAAAGTCACAAAGATGTTGGTTGACGGCGGGGCTGGGATGAATCTGATTTCCCCAAAGGTCATCAGCAAACTTCAGATAGCATAGGAAGAGCTCAAGGTCATGGGCATGTTTCAAGGAAACAACCCCGGCAGGAGTCGCCCTAAGGGAAAGATCACATTGCCGGTGAGATTCGGGGGAGAGTTGAATTACCGGACTAAGAAGGTTATTTTTGATGTGGTCGACCTCCCCCTGCTTTACAACAGAATCCTTCGACGCCCAGCTCTAGTTAAATTCATGGCAGCATCCCACTATGCCTACAAGACCTTGAGGATGCCAGGGTCGGTGGGCGTCATTTCCATTCCGTCAAGACAAGAAGGACGCAATTATTTGCGTCGATAAGATGTACTGGGACGCAGTCACGGCAAAGGCCGCTGAAGCCGCAGTTCCTGCCAAGGAAAGCCAATGAAAGAAGAATGCTAGCAGGGACGCCAGCAAGGAGTCCAGGAAGCGTACCTCCTTGGACTATGCTGCACCTATTGATGACTTGCCGGAAAGTTCCAATAGCAAGAGGTCCAAGGGTGCTGCACCCCATGTGAAAAAGGTCTCTGTAGGGCTGGCTGGCGTTGATGGTACTTTCACTATCAGCACCACCCTTGATGAAAAATAGGAAAGCACGCTCGTTGCCTTCCTACAGGCGAATATCGATGTGTTTTCTTGGCAACCATATGATATCCCCGGTGTTCCCAGGGAGGTCATCAAGCACCACCTTGCTGTCTGCCCACATGCCCGACCCGTCAAGTAGAATGTCCGAAAGCAAGCCGTGCAGCGACATCAGTTCATTGCCGAGGAAATCAAGAAACTTGAGGCAGCTGGTTTGGTTAGAGGAGTACTACATCCAACGTCGTTAGCAAACCCAGTGGTCGTATGCAAGGCTAATGGGAAATGGAGGCTTTGCATAGATTTCACGTGTAGCGCCCAAGATGCATTCTATCCCCATCACGTGATGAATTCATGATTGTGGCACAACCACATTTCGGGCGCTTAGCAAGGTCGATATCATTACAACATACAATGTACTGAATAGATGAGAATACAAGATAAAGGCTTACACTCGCCACAAGCTACAACATCAATACAAGACTTCATCAATACATAACAATCATCATATAGAAGAGTAGGATCCGACTACGGACAAAATCAAACGAAAAAGAAGAACGACATCCACCCTACTAATCCCAGGCTCCCCGACCCGAAACTTATCCCTTGAATGAAGAAGAAGAAGCGGAAGAACTCCAAAACAAGCAAGCTTTGCACTCGCGTCAGACCATCGCATTACCTGTACCTGCAACTGTTGTTGTAGTAATCTGTGAGCCACGAGGACTCAGCAATCCCATTACCATTGGTATCAAGACTAGCAAACCTTAAAGGGCATGGAAAGGATAAGTGGTGAGGTTGTCGGAAGCGACTAAGCATTATATGGTGGCTAACTTGCGAATACAAGAATAAGATGAGAAACTACACAAACGGTCGCAAACTAGTAATGATCAATAAGTGATCCTGAACTACCCAATAGTGTTCTCTTCTCGAGCTCATTTGAAAAGAGACGGTCACGGTTACACAACACGGTTGGTGTATTTTAATTGAGTTCACTTCAAGTCCTCTACAACAAGATATTAAACCCTGCAGGGGTGTCCCAACTTAGCCCATGACAAGCTCACTATCCGCGGAGACAATCCTCCATCTCGGGACACCCGATCAGACTCAGAATCTCGGTGCACAAGACAATTCCACAATGGTAAAACAAGTCTAGCAAGACCTCCCGATGCACCGACCTGGCCTAATAGGAGTTGCGCGATCTCTTTCTCAGGGTACACCGAATGGGACATCCTACGAGTAAAACCAGCCCTCAAGTTTCCCCGAGGTGGCCCCGCGGTCTACCCGTTTGGGACCAACACCGTCAGCACTGGCCCCACTGCTATGTAGAAAATCCTCAGGTTTGCCACTCCCTATGCCAATTAATTATTAGGTTCAAGTATTATTATGGAAAATGTTAAAACCAATATTGGGCCTTGCTGGAAGAGTTTTATTCAAAGCGAACTGTCAAGAGGGCCCCATACCCCTCACCCTGTTAGGGACGCAAAATCAAGGAACATAACACCGGTATGACGGAAACTAGGGCGGCAAGAGTGGAACAAAATACAAGGCAGAAGGCCGAGCCTTCCACACTTTACCAAGTATATAGATGCATTAATTAAATAAGACATATTATGATACCCCATGATATCCATGTCCCAACATGGACAACCTCAAAGTGCACCTACAACTAGCAACGCTATAAGAGGGGCTGAGCAAACCGGTAACATAGACAAAGAACGGTTTGCTAGGAAGGGTAAAAAGGTTAAAGGCTATCATTGAAATTTGGGAGGCTTGATAAACAAGTGGTAGGTAGCACGACATAGCAATAGCATCGAGACAACTAGCATAGCAAAGATAGTAGTCAGATCCAAGGTGACGGTCATCTTGCCTGAAATCCCACTAGGAAGAAGATCGACTCCATGAAGAAGACAAACGGGCGTAGTCGAATGAATCCTCACAATCACAATGATAACCGGAACTATCGAGAAGAAGCACAACCGGAAAGAAGAAAACAACAAGGTAAACAACCACCACATAAACAGGGCACGATGCACAATCAAGTATGATGCATGTCCGCTTAAATGATTCATGGCATGGCAAAGTGCAGCAAACAACACTACAAATTAAGAGGGGCTCATTATGCAATGAGTTGCAAATTAACAAAACACCACATTCAATTACTTAATTTGCTCTCTTCTAAGCTACTCAACAATATTAAATGTTGTTAAACATGGCAAGAGATGAAGCATAACTAAACTAACTATTTAGGCAAGTTTGAATGAGGCCGGAAACAACAACAATATTTCTAGAAAATCCCCACATGACATTTAGAAATATAATGCAAACACAATTTTAAACATTTTAAATGTTTTTATCATGATGTGGATGACATATTCTAGTTTTATGCAATTTTATGAAAGAGTTGACATGAGCATGATAAGAGCACTTGTCGCCATGATGGAATTAAAGGGTGCCATGGCGACGATAACGGGAATGGTGCAACAGCAACATTCCGATGATCTGGCAATTCGTGGAAATGCCGGTGCAAAGAACAAGTGTGCGGATGTGCGAACATGCTAGTCATGGTGGGGTGATCCCTGTTACCGGGTGTCCCACATGTTGGTGGCATGGCAAACGAGGAGGAACATGCAACATGCAATTTGGACACGGTGCAAACACGAGCATCTCATACAACAAAAGCATTTGTCCATGGGTCATCGTCTCAATGGTTATACCTTCCAAAGGTGCATTTACGGAGCGGTTCGAGATCGGTAAAGGAAGTAGGTGCTCTCGGGACGGTCGTACTGGAAGTAGTAGTACACGGGTCATAGTGGTGCCATCGGTCATGGACGATCATTGGGACGGTAGTGGAAGTAGAGGTACACCACGTCTTGTCGAAAATCAGAGCGGCGGTAGTTGTTCACATGTTGTGGTCGAACTTGATGGAACCAATGTAATAGTGGGTAGTCGTGGTACTTGGAGTCTTCGGACTGCCGGTCTCGGTTCTTGCGACGGTAGTGGTACAAGGTCGTCATGGGAAATAGTCGTACTCGCAAACTTGTTGGATCCACGGCGAACTTGTCTCCGAGCGTAGTGGTACTTGGCGAATCCTGAAACGGTCTTGACGATCCAAAGTGGCACAAGTGAGATGCACATCCACATTCTTCAGACTTGGGCTTCGGGTGCAGGATTTGAGGGTATCAGTGATGGCCAAACTTGGCAACGTTCAAAGAGGCACCAGTGGGGGTGTTTGATGCACTGATGGCCTAAGAAGAAACATGGGAAGGTGGCCATGGTGGTCTAGAAGCAGCAACATCAAGGGCAATGGATGTGGGGCGGCATCGGGAGGTGCGCTGCAGAGGATGCCGATGGGGCATGGAAGAGCGGTGTCAGACGAGCAAGCAACGAGCAGCAGCGGGGGTTGCGGAGAGGTGAGGTGGAGGAGGAGCTGGCGGCGCTGGCCTTGCCGAGGCCGGCAGCAGGCCACATTGATGGCTGGAACGCGAGGAAGGGGCCTTGTGCTGGAAGAAGAAGCAGAAGAAGGGGTCGCACGAAGGGGCATCGTGCTCGCCGCCGTGAGGTGCGCGCAGGCGAGGAAGAGCCAGGGAGGAGAAGGGGCGCATCGGGGTCCTGGTGCTGCTCAGCTTTGTCGACTATGGTGCACAGGAGAAGAAGAGCTCTAGGGGATGCTTGCTGACGACGGCCGAAGATGGAGGCAGGGCCCTCGGACTAGAGCGGTGGCGAGGCGCGTCGGCCAGCGTGGAGGTGGAGAGGTGGGAGCCGGGCAGGAGGCAGCGGGCGCCGGGTCCATGTCATGGCGGCATCGCGGAGGAGGCGGTTGGAGGCGATGGGGATCGAGCACGGCGCCTACCCTGGTGCTGGCTGCGCGGGCATGAAGTGGCGGCGGTGTGGGAGGACGAGAGGGAGAGAGTGGAGATGGGTATCGGGCAAGGGAGAGGGTTACGGTTATACAAGGGGCGGTTGTACCTCCAGGAGCGAATGGGCCTTAGAGGCCGGCCCAGTTACTGCAGCTGGTTGGAGGCCAGATGGGCTGGATACAAGTGGCGGCTGGGCTTCTCTCTCTCTACTATAAAGAAAAAAACAAAACAGAGATAAGATAGAAAAGAAAGAGAGGTTTGGGGAAGTAGTTGGACACGTAGATAATTTTCCCGGACTAACAAAAAAGTGCTCGTTCCAAGAAAATTGGAGTGAGCAAGATTGCATGGTTTAAATTCAAATGCATTTGAATTTAATTAAAATGGTTCGAACAAGGAGTAGGATTCGGAAGTGTCCAAAAATGTTGAACATTTAGGAAGAGCCTCGATAAGTAGGAAAAGAATTATTGGCATGGTTAGAGAGTCAAAAATTGAAGAAGAAAAGGCCAAGGGATTTAACATGCAAATGTGTTGTGGTAAATTCCAAATCAATGGAATATTTATAATAGCTCCCTAATATTGGGAGGATAAGTTAGAAAGAGAAGTCACCCTTCCCTCAATTTAAATGGATCAAATATCCATGCAATTTATTTCAAAGATTTATAAAATTAATGATATGATGACATGATGCAATCCAACAAACAAATAGAACACACGGCAAAACTCGGAATCCATGGAAGGCATCTGTAGCGTCGGTCTTGGGTCATCACAACACTCCTCCACTTACAAGAGATTATCTCCCCGAGATCTAAGGATGGCATCGGAGGTAAACGGATGAGTTAAAACAAAGTTGATTCTTTGACAAACGAGTGAAACCAATGAACCTTGAGAGGTTGAAAACTTGAAAGAAAGAACACAACAGAGTTGAATGAAATTGAGAGCACTTCGGTAGCAAAGAGAAACAAGGAACACCGTGTGAACCTTGGAGGTTGCAAGGCAGTGAATGGTGAGCACAATGGACAAGAAGGAATTGAAACCACTCTGGTTGAAACGAGATAAACAAGGAACAAGGAAGGACAAATTCAAATAGCACTCTGGTTGAAAAGAGACGCAAGACTTGATAAGATGAATGAAATTGAATGAGAACACAACACTCCGGTTAAAAGGATAAGCAAGAAAATAACATGATGTTGACAAAACGAGGTGATGGGTGAACAGAGCAACATCACAATGTCTCTGGAACGAAAGAATAGAAGCTAGATTGTTGGGATAAAGGGATGGAGAAGAAAATGACAACTTCTACAACAATTGAATTTGAAAAGCATCCGTAGAAAGAAGGATTGAACAGATTTGTTGGAAGATCAATACCAAAGAATATGATCCTCATGGGCTTAGGAGACATCTCAAAATTATGAGGTGACAACCAACCACTACCAAAAGATTCATTAGCTGAGAGGAACGAAGAGATGGAAAAACTTGTTTCTCCGCGAGAATAGGAGGAAACTTGGATCATTGATAAACACCACAATTAGCACAATCCTTAGGGAAGGATTTAAGTGAAATCTATACCAAGATAACACCAACGAAGATATTGATTGATGTAAAATACCTCATTCTTGACAACATGTGAATCATGAAACATGAAGGGAAATTATCAAGAATGACATAACACCACCTCCAAAGATAAGGTAGAAGCAATTGCACTTTGGAATGCAAGAAGAAGAATACTTGAGCTCCTCCAAGGAAAATCTTGAAGAACACTTCGAGAATGAATTAAATCTTTGATGAACCACCATGTTGAGCCTTCGTGAGAACACCGGTAACAAAAGAACGATCAAACAAAAGGAAAGAGAAGTTGAAAAGACAAGGTCAAGCCTTGCAATGATTAGGTGGACCTTCGTGATGAGATAACCGAGGAAAACTTGGAACTCCAGAAAAGAAAAGATGAGTCACCTAGAACCAAGGAATTGATAACATGAACAAAATCCGGAAGAAGAAATCAATCACTTGGATGGAACAAGACTAAGAATTATGTCATGCTTACCCTTCATCAACTTGAATTGATGAGAAGCAACAGATTTGGCATGCCACTTATTCTTTTTGCAAGGATTCAGGAGAGATATAGAGCAAACTCAATGGACCACCGGTAGGATTTTGGAAAGAAATGAATGAATTAATATGATAAAAAGGAAAAGGAATCTTGAACGAACCACCGAACGCATCACTGGGAAGAATTAGAAAATGAACGAAGATACTTGGGAAAATTTAGATACAAGAGAATGTAGAGATCACGAACTGACTAGAGAATACTTGAGCAATGCACCGGTAAGGTTTGGAGAATGAGAGCTGAAAGGTGAGAATGAATAATTCTAAGATGATGGGCTCTGGAGAATCAAACTGAAAAGACTCCTGAATTTCTCCGGATGGGTGAAAAGAATTATCACAATCGAAAACAGTTATTAGAGGATGGTATAAAGCTAGAACCATGAATCTTTAAGAGAATGGAGCAAGATTTAGAGAAAAGCTCTTCCTCGGTCTTCAAAAGCTGAGAATGACGATGAGAACCACCACTGAAATTGATGAGACACTCCGGAAATGAAGAATAGAAAGGTTGAACCAATGATGAAAAGAATTTGAAAGATCTTGGAGAAAAACATGACTGATGATAATTCATTCTTACGTCAAACTTTAAAATAATTTGAGAATACCTCTGGAAAAATTAGAAGAATCAGGTAAGATCCTGGAAAAAGACATGTGGGTTAGGGCCCACTCAAAAGAAACACCATTGAAATGATTTTAAAGAGATGTTGCACCAGTTGAATTAAATGTCTTGAATAAGGTAACAACCTCGAAATAGCTTGAACGGATTAGGAATGGAAACACGAATCTTCTAAGATATCTTCAGCACCCTGGATATGAATATAGAGAGGTGATTAATTAAGAGAGCCTTGGATAAGACATTCCAACATTGGAAAAACTTGTGAAATCAAAAGAAGAGATATAATCAACACCGAAGGTTGAATTTAGTCCACCGAGGAAGAACGTAGAACAAAGAAAACTCAAACTGTTGCGCATCTTCACGGGAGATCACCTGTTAAGAATATTGATGAAAAAGAATGAAGAGACTTCACATCAATAAAATGGATACTAGATTTGATATTTCTGACTTCTTGAAGAAGAAGGGTGGGAGCGTGGGTAAAATAAAGGCAACTTGGGACGGATGAAACAGACACCGTTGCGAAGAACTGAGAATTGATCTAGCAAATATTGAAATGATAGGATTAACTTGAAGAGAAGCACACCGGTTGGGAATAAATGATAACATAATCTCGATGATCAAGAAGGATTAGTATTCACATGGAAGTATGAGAACACCACTTAGGAAATTTATGGAATCAACACTTGACAATGAAGAAACTCGAATACCACAACCAAAACAAAACAAAGGATTGGCTTGCAGAATAAGCCAGAAACAAATATATGATAGTGATTTCGTCCGACATTTTCATGGTGGCGCCCGCACGGACTCGATCGTACAACACCATCATGTACAAGGCGGTGCACATGACATACGAAGCGTCCCCGAGTAAGCATAGCCAAGGACTCTTTTAGACACAACGAGACCACTGTAAAACCAACCGTGGACAGGCGGACCACTAGACGTCGAACCCCAATCTCATATCACGCATCTATTGAAAATATATCCTAGGTAACTACTTGAATTCTGACCTATTAACTCCTGAAACTTTCTGGTTATGCAACCTGGTGTTGGGATTACAGGGAGGAACAAATATATCACACAACTAACAAATCCTACACTCCGACTGTATCCATCCGTCAACACATAACCAAGAAAACCTCGGAAATCGTGTACCTCGGACCTTTGAAAATATCCGATATACTAGATGTGGCAATACATCTGATCGCTCTCCGCAGTACTGGCTGTCGTCAAACTACTCTCACCACAAAGAGTATAGAAGCGTTTTCGATGTCGGCGAACTCTGGTATTCCTGAACTGAAACGATAAACACTGTGACAAAAACACCTTGGAGCCCAACTCCCCGAGACACTACCGCAACCCCTAAATGCCAGGAGGCACCAAGACAGAATTCCCATCACAATGATATCGCAATGATCCAACAATACCCGCGTGATCCTAAAAAAATGAGTGAAAAAGAGGAGAGTGAAGTCAAAACAACTACGCCAGGAGTCCTCACTAGAGCGACGAAGGGGCTGAGGAGTAAAAAGAATCCCTACTCTCCGATCTATAGCTAGACTAAAAATAGTTTTATTCTAGACTCAACAACGACAGTGGTTTGATCAATCAAGGGGGATCCTAAGGACGGTACAACTCTGATACCAACTTGTAGCGCCCAAGATGCGATTGTATCCCAATCACGTGATGAATTCATGATTGGGGCACAACCGCATTTCGAACACTTAGCAAGGTGGATATCATTAAAACAAACCATGTATTGAATAGATGACATACAAGATAAAGGCTTATACTCGCCACAAGCTACAACATCAATACAACAGTTCATCAATAGATAGCAATCATCATACAGAAGAGCAGGATCTGACTATGGATCTAAACAAACAAAAAAGAAGAATGACATCCACCCTACTAATCCCAGGCTCCCCGACACGGAACCTATCCCTGGAACGAAGAAGAAGAAGCAGAACTCCAAAACAAGCAAGCATTGCACCCGCGTCAGACCATCGCATTACCTGTACCTGCAACTGTTGTTGAAGTAATATGTGAGCCACGAGGACTCAGCAATCCCATTACCATGGGTATCAAGACTAGCAAAGCTTAAAGGGTATGGAAAGGATTAGTGGTGAGGTTGCAGCAAGCGACTAAGCATTATATGGTGGCTAACTTGTGAATACAAGAATAATATGGGAAACTACGCAAATGGCCGCAAACTAATAATGATCAATAAGTGATCCTAAACTACTTACGTTCAAACATAACCCAACCGTGTTCTGTTCTCAAGCTCACTTGAAAAGAGACGGTCACGGTTACACAATGCGGTTGGTGTATTTTAATTGAAGTTTACTTCAAGTCCTCTACAACCGGATATTAACAAATTCCCATCTCCCCCATAACCGCGGGCATGGCTCTCAAAAGATTAAACCCTACAGGGGTGTGCCAACTTATCCCATGACAAGCTCACGATCCGTGGAGACAATCCTCCATCTCGGGACACCCGATCAGACTGGGAATCTCGGTACCGACCCAGCATGATAGGAGTTACACGATCTCGTTCTCAGGGTACACCGATGGGACATCCTACGAGTAAAACCAGCCCTCGAGTTTCCCCGAGGTGGCCCCGTAGTCTAGCCGTTTGGGACCAACACCATCAGCACTGGCCCCCCTGCTATGTAGAAAATCCTCGGGTTCATGACGCCCTATGCCAATTAATTATTAGGTTCAAGTATTATTGTGGCAAATGTTAAAACCAATGTTGGGCCTTGCTGGAAGAGTTTTAATCAAAGCGAACTGTCAAGAGGGCCCCATACCCCTCACCATGTTAGGGACGCAAAATGAAGGAACATAACACCGGTATGACGAAAACTACACTACTAGGAAAAGGCCTACTAATGGCGCACCAGTTTTGCCTACTAATGGCGCATCACTGGTGCGCCATTAGTATCACGCCACTAATATTTATTACTAATGGTGCACCACTGGTGCGCCATTAGTATCTGGTATACTAATGGCGCACCACCAAGTGCGCCATTAGTATATAACACCATGCGCCATTAGTATGCCTCCCAGGGGCCATATTTAACCATGTGCTTTGGCACACTAATGGCGCACTGCAGATGGATGCGCCATTAGTATACCTGGCATACTAATGGCGCACTCTTTGGTGAGGCGCCATTAGTATACTTTGGCATACTAATGGCGCACTCTGTAGTGATGCGCCATTAGTATGAATATTAGTTTTTTTTTACTTTTCTGATTTTTGCACAGGTTACAAAATATATTATTTGACAGAATATAGACAATAGCACACAGCAACAGCAGATTCATCGAATACAATAGAAGATTAGTATCCGAATACAATTCATCATATTAGTCTCCGAATTCAAAAGACCGAACAAAGATAAAACATTACAAGTCTCGAGACTGTGAGTATCGAGTTTGTCTTCACATTACAAGTCGATATCAATCATCTAAACTACCATCACATAGAAGAGAGCTGCGGTCATCATGATGAGCATCATCGCGATGAAACTCGTCTTCATCCAGTTCCCCCAACGCTCCCTCCTCTCTCCCGCTAGATAGCGGGCACATCTATATTCCGCCACCGCCCTAGTGGTGTACCCTTTGTAACTGTTACCGCTGAAACGGTGAACCTGTCTCCGACACTCCTCCCAGTCGTCGTAGACTCTGGGAACCTTACCCTTGTACACGACATACGACGACATCTCTATGCACAAGCCAAACAACAGACAATACATACATAAGCAATATATAAGTATGCAACAAAAGGATTGAAAGAGAAAAGCAAGACATTAATAGCACGATTCATGGTCCTACTAATAAATAGTATCGATTACATCTAAGTTGAATGACTGTCCAAACCAAAGAGACATACAATTCATTAAAGTTTAATTACAACATGAGCCAATCAATGTTTCAGAACTACACATCACTACTTTCGACTCGACTCATGCACAGGAGCATGGATGAAGCCGCCGTCTGTCGTGATGGTCATGAAATCGCGGGCGTTGTCAGCCTGCATTTGTAGCATTCTGTCTATCTCAATGTTGGATGGTTGATATCTGAGGAAGAACTGCCCTGAGGTATGAAGGACATCTTGATGGATGATGTCCGCAAACTCCGACTGGATGCGAAAGAATTCTTGTCTAATGTCCGCGTCCTGGATTGCCGACAAGCTCGCGGCCCAATCTTTGAGATTATTTGGTAGCAGAAGGTGATGATGGTCCCTTACGATCGCCCGTATGTGATGGAGGGCGTAGTAGGCATCCTTCTGACCGCGAGGCGGCTGCTTGACGCAGCAGAACGTCGTATTGTGGGCGAACACGTGCTTGCCGTACTTACGAACTGCCCTGATGAAGGTGCCTCCAGATTTGGCATAGCCGGGGAGAACATCATCAAGAACTTTCTTGATATTTGTGTAGTCTATCTTGGAGTTACGGTTCAGGTCGAAATACGTGGCCATGGAATATTTCGGGCTTAAGAGGATGAGTGTGGAATGTGTGTCACTGCATAGAACACGGAATGTTAGAAAAAAAAGAACGATTGAAATCTAAGAAATCATATGTTACGGGGCGGTTAAGGGATGACTTACTTGGGAAAGTAAGCCACAAGGAAGTTATCCTTATCTGGGTTTGCCAGAATGACGTCTTCGAGGTGTGAACTCATGACTTGGCGGTCCCTAGCGCTGCTCAAGAGCTTGGCACGCATGTAGAAGGGGTCGATGATCACGATGTCCGGGGTCTTGTCTCTAATGATCCGCATCTCCATACTCAGCGAAAACAGCCGAACGAAGGTGCAGTGCAGCGGATGATGGTTGAACATAGCAAAGATGTCATCAAACCGCAGGACGATCGTACCCCCGATGGCGCCATCCACAAAGCCCTTGCCCTCTGGCACCTTGGCCATGAAAACCGGGTATGCCACATCATTCTCTCTGAGACGCCGCTTCTCCAAAGAAAGAACACTGTCGTGCAGACTCCGCATAGCACCGGTTGCAGCATTGAGCATATTTGTCGGTAGCATCGCCCTACCCACCACATGCACCCTCCTCGAGATATCCCTAGGTGAAGGTGGGTCGTCCTGAGCATGGATCGTACTCGGTGCCGGCTGGCTCGCACCGGCGACCTTTTTAGTCGGCCGTTTCTGGCCCTTCTTCTTGATCTGCTGTAATGGGACCGAGTTTTGCTCACAGACCGCCTTCTTGAGCGTGTTGGGGCTGATAATATTTGGCACCTTCGCTATCTGAGGCTCGGTGAAGGCGGCAGCTGGAGGCATCTCCTGAGAACTGAACGCCAGACGACGCCTGTTGCAATTGGGTTTGTCCGCCGTACCAGCTAGATCGCGTTCGTCTTGTTTGGGTTCTTAAGAAGGAGGCCCGCCGAACTCGTCACCATACCCATGTTCGGCAAAGTACTTATCGATGTTGGTAAATGTACCATCGTCGTTGTCGTCGTCGTCCTGATCATGTGCCATATGCACGTCCGGATCCTGTGCCATAGGGATGTCCGGCAGCGTTGCGGCGTTCTTGCCATGGCTTGGCGCCGGCACGACTGGCGGTCTTGTCTGTGGGGTGGTGTCCCTCGCCCCCAAACAAATTTCTTCGGCCAAAGTAGGGGCTAGCTTATGCAGGCGCTAAGGGTCATCTCATCTTCTTCGTCGACCCCAGTGGGTCGAATCGGAGGTAACAGCTCGTCGCAGCCTGGCAGCACCCGAACCACTTCAACCCTATACATTTTGGGTGGCATCGGATTACCGTGGAACACGGGGTTGCCCGGTTGAACGATTCTGCCCTTGGCGACATCAACCAAGTCGTCGCCCATGAAGTGTAGGAGAGTGCAAGGAATGTCGGCGGCGCCCTGCGAAAACATGTAGGGCATCAGGGATGCCCAGTCAAAGGCAAGGAGATGAAGTCCTCGGCCGAGAGGCTTAGTTACCGTGATGCCGTCGAGCTCGGCTAATGTCGAGGCACCGCCAACAACTGACAGAGGGGCCGCTTGCTGGTGAGGTGCCGGCTGGCGTACACCCGGGTGCATTAAGCTCCAATGCCGGCGTCGGAGACACCAATACCGCTGCCACCGTAGACACCAATACCGCCGCCGCCGGAGACACCAATGGCGCCGCCTGCGCGTTTGTGCGAGTTGCTGGCCGTGAAGCTGGGAATCGGGGGCGGCCCCTGTTGGCCACCCGCAATCCACGTCATTATCCCATGAATCAAGGTAGGCATAATGTCGGTGAGCGTCGATCCCAGTTGTTGCTTCACTTGCTCTTGGACCATCTCCGGAATCCGCGCCACTTGCGCCTTGAGTGCTTCAACCTCGCGCGACTGGCTTTCTGAGCTGGTCTTTTTCTCCTTTCGCCCACCAGCGCCACAGTATGACGACCATTTTGTGGACAAGCCTTTGCCGGCCACACGACCGAATGACGTCGGCTTATTGAGCTTATCCCTGTTTTTCATTACGTTCAATGCCCTATTCAAAGGGGTGTCGAAAGGGGAGCTCTGAGACGACCCCGCGCTACTGCTTTCTTTGTCCCACGGAAGGAACATGAACCATTTAGAAATATTGGGGATTAATTAGAATGCAACTATATGGAGCTAATTACGCGGGGGTGTATTCCTTACCAGAACAAGCTGAAGCTCCTTGGTCTTCGGATCCGTGGTAAGCTCCTTTGTTACCGGGTCCTCCTTGTACCGGGCCCTGAGAAAGTTCCTGGTCTGCTTGTCACTGTATTTCTCGAAGCGGGGCGGTAGGCCTTGCTCGGCACGCTCCACGTCCTCCTTGTCCCATACAGGCTCCGCCACTCTGTAACCGCCGGGACCGAGTTGGTGGACCCCTATGTTCAACTGCCGCATTTCTTTCCCCCACTGACTTGATTCGGAGGTTGCGGGGCTCTCGCACTTGATCTTGAACTCCTTGTAGTCATCTTCGCTCATCAAAGGATATATCGCCTTGATCTTCTCATAACTATCACCTTTGTCAATCATTGCCTTCACCGTGCTTTTCCAAGTAGACAGGGCTGTGCTCATCGTCATGAGGGCGGCACCGTTCACTTTATTACCCGAGAGGCGTGTGTTTGCGAACTCAGCGGGGAACTTGTAGCGTTCGTGCAGCTTCGTGAAGAGGAGGCTGCGCAAATTCCCTCGGTCCTTATGCCTTAGGTTCTTGGTGTTGATCGAGGCGGTGCTCCGGAGAATGCACCCGAGCTGAATTGAGTACCCCTTGACTACGTGTTTGGGCGCTGTCGGATGCCCGTCGGAGTTCACTTCAGTAAATTCCTCCCTGACGGTGCCGAGCACATTCAGGCGCCGGTCCTTCCATTGCCTCTTTGGTTGGCTCCCATCTGTTCGTGCGCCGCCATCATCAGTGGTGGCATCCGCAGCGCCATCATCAGTGGTGTCATCCCCGACGCCACTAGGGGTTGTGTAGTCAGGATCGGTGTCTTCCGCGGCGTCCTCATAGCGGTGAGGTTCTTCCTCCAACTCCTGGGACAGCTCCCAGAATTGCTTGCCGCCCGAACCGCCGGCCTCATCGTTGTGGGCCATGTTTTTCTCTAAATAGGAAAAAAGTTTGGTCAAAAAGTTGGTTATTGTCAAGGAACAAGATCATGGTCTCATCATTTAGGGCTTGTCGACACCGAGGCATCCTAAAAGCTAAGCTTTTATCATTTAGGGTTTGTCGACACCGAGGCACCCTAAAAGCCTAATCATACATCATTTAGGTTCTCATCGACACCGAGGCACCCTATAGAAGCCAAGTTAAGTTTTCATCATTTAGAGTTTATCGATGCCGAGGCACCCTAGGTTGGGCCTAATCACTTGGCACTAATCACTTGGCTCTATTGCCACCTATTTTGGGTTTATCATCTAGGGTTTATCGATGCTAAGGAGAATTCTAAGTTGGGCCTAATCACTTGGCTCTATTGCCACCTATGGTTTAATGCAACAAGAATGGCGGGGCAGTTGATCCTACTTAACTAAGTACTAAGATACCCCGGCCCATGCATTAGTCGCAAGTACCCCATATGTCCTATTTTTAGCAAAGTCATGCTAAAATTCACGGAAAATTTCAGCATGACCTTTGCTGAAAATAGGACATATGGAGTACCCGAATTTGCCGGAATGGAAGTTAATCGACATTCCGGGAAATTCAAGGGCCTCTCGAGGTACCTGCAAATTCATCACGACACAATGGTCGAAGACAAAACATCCAAAAGGATTTGATGAATGGGTCGGGGTATTGGAGGACACTTTTTTAGCATTTTCCCCTTCCATCATGCAAGAAAAACTGAATGAACAGGGGCAATTTTTTGCAACCAATCACCATAGCACAACAAACTGAATAAACAGCCTCATATGGACTGTACTGTTGTACATAAGCTTGAACAAAACATTATGCATTATGCAAAGCAATACTGACATGTTTAAAAAAAGCAATACTGAAACTATTCACTATGAATATTCAGAAACAACACAGATTTCAGGCTAAGTCTTGTGGATGTACAAATATCATAAAATCTGGATATTGTAGAGCTTTTAGAAACAACACAGAATTCATAACACTTTAGATACCGTGAGCTAAACATTAATCTCATTTATGTCTTGAATCAAACTTAAAACAAATCATGTTGATATGTGTCCACAAGACTCTGAAACCCAAAAAGCAGCTACCCTTTCTCTTAATGAAATCAGTAGAGCGCTTGTTTGCCTTTATCCCAAAAATAGAGTAAACAAACTAGTTGAAAAAGTTATCTTCTCACCATAAAAATCAGTACAGTTAAAGGCTAGCACCCTCGGATACTCTATAACAATACTAACTAATAATGGATCTGCAGAAGGGCAGTAACAAGTATTAGCAAGCAGGATGCTAAATTGCCATCTTCATTGCTATATATCAAGACCCCCAGATCACAGAGGTGAATTAACATAAGATAGAACCCTGTGACGAATCACAAAGACCGCACTGACGTCAACCCGAAAGCTTATGACCATCGCTGGAAACAAAGTCTTGTAGACTTGTAGTAACAAGTAACTTACTTAGTCCGATAATTACCAACTCCTGACAGTTTCAGACTACAACAGTTTCAGTTAACTGTTTTTTAAACTACAACAATTTCAGTGATGCATAGACATTGAACTTTTGTAGGAAAAAAATAATTACTGAATGTGGCCGTTCCCAGCCACCAAAAAATGTGGCCACTGCCATATCATTCAAGATATGATCCATACATCCTATGGAATGTTACATGTCTGTCTTGGATAGGATGCAGGTGTACATGGACCAGAAAGAAATCTAGTACTAAGGAATATACAGAAGATGTGCAGTGCAATGCAAGAACCCCAAGTCTGCGACTTACCATGGCCGATGCACGAAATTCGGTTGTAGCTGAGCTTGAGCACGTGAAGCTTCGTCAGTTCCCGAAGCCCTTGACGTTGGCGATCTTGTTCCGCGACAAATCTAGCGAGTGCAGGCCCTTCGGCAGCGATCCGGGGGAGATATGAACTGCATGACAAACAGAACAACCCAAATTCAGCGAAGCACGGGAGCACGCGAGCACGCGAGCACGCGGGAACGGCGGCCGCACCTAACCCTAGGTCGCCGCCCCGTGGGGGCATGGGCATGAGCGGGGGAGAGAGGGAGGGAGGGAGAGAGACTAACCAGACCACGCGGGGAGGCTCGCGCCGCCGTCGAGGAGCGCGTCCGATGAGGCTAGCTGCCGTCGAGGGGCAGCTCCGACGAGAGAGATTTGGTGGTGGCCGGAGCGGAGACGACGGAGGGCGGAGACGGCGAGCTTGGGGGAGGTAGGGATAGACGGCGGGGAGGTCGCGGGCTTCTAGGGTTTCGAGGGAGGCGGCGCTCGGGGGGGGGGGAGGCGGCGCTCGAGGGGAAGGAAGGGGAGAGGGAGGCGGCGGGGGCGCGTGGGCCGCTGCGGCGCGGTGGGTCGGGGCAGCGGCGGCGGCGGCGTGGTGGAGGGAGGGACGAGGGAGGGAGCGGCGCGGGGGTGGAGGGAGAGGGAAGTGTCTGGTGAGAGGGAGGGACGAAGTGTATGGATGGGGAAGATTACTAATGGCGCACCCCAGGCGGTGCGCCATTAGAATGTTTTTTTTCATAGCAATGGCGCACCAGCGGGGCAGTGCGCCATAAGTATACTCTTTTTTAGATAGCAATGGCGCACCAGCCACCCGTGCGCCATAAGTAAGAATTTCTTTTTTTACTTTTTAAAAAATGAATATGAATATGAAACAGTAATATTTTTTTATAAAAACAGTAATAATTGTTGTTTAACAACTATTGTAGTCTACACTTTTTTATTATTAATTTAAGAAAGAGTATGAATATGAAACAGTAATATTTTGACAGTAATAATTTTTTTAAAAATATAATCAAATTTGTTATTTGAAAATATCATCGGCGGCAGCGATGGAGCGGAGGGTGCGGGGGGTGCTCGTCGGCGGCGGCGGAGCGGGGGAGGATGCGGGGGGGTGCTCGTCGGCGGCAGTGGAGCGGGGGAGGGTGCAATGGGTCGGCGGCGGCGGTGGAGCTAGCGGGGGAGGGTGCGGGTGGGATCGAGATCGAGATGGAGGGGGAATCGAGATTGAGATGGAGGGGGGTCGAGATCGAGTGTCCTCATGAATTCAAAAAGTGCCTATCTCAAGCATTATCACAAACACCTATCATGCAAAATCCTTTCACAAGTAAACTTTAACATGCACCGGAAAAAATCGTGCAGCAAGTATTCATCAGGAAATGGCCATCGTTGTATTCTCACAATACCCAATCTAGCGCATGTACTCATCCAATGCAAAAATCAGGGGAAAAATGAACAGACAGAGGATGCAAGAGGAAGGAGGGAGGGGTGAGGGAAGAGGGAGGAGGAAGAAGGGGGCGTAGGAGTGGTGGCTACCTACCTATGGATTGGTCGCCGGCGTAGCTCCGGGAGGAGGTGTTGCTAGGCGGGAGGCGTTGCTGGTGGGAGCGGCTGCTCGACGGAGGAAGGCGCTGTTGGGCTCCTGTGCCGGCTGCGGGGCAGCGGAGGCTTCGGACGGCTGGGTGTGCCGCGGCGTCGGGCTGGCAGTCGTGGTGGCAGGCCGTCGGCGGCGAGGACCGAGACGGCGAGGCGGGGCGCGGGGGTTGTCGGAGTGGAAGGAGGGGGCAGGGGGTGCTAATGGCGCACCACAGACACATGCGCCATTAGTAACCCAACATACTAATGGCGCACCACGCAGACATGCGCCATTAGTAGTTTTGCAAAAAAGTAAAAAAAATAATTTTTATACTAATGGCGTACTATGCAACGGTGCGCCATTAGTAGTTTTGCAAAAAAAAATACAGTAGTGGCGCACTCTGTGGCTGGTGCGCCATTAGTAGTTCTAACTACTAATGGCGCACTCTGCCCAAATGCGCCATTAGTATGTTTGAAAAAATGAAAAAAAACATTTTGTTACTAGTGGCGCACCGTGTGCCTGGTGCGCCATTAGTGTCTTCCACACTAATGGCGCACCAACAGATGGCGCGCCATTAGTATATAGTAATGGCGCACCACATGTCTGGTGCGCCATTAGTGTCATTTCCATATATAGCCCTTTTCCTAGTAGTGCTAGGGCGGCATGAGTGGAACAAAACACCAGGCATAAGGCCGAGCCATCCACCCTTTACCAAGTATATAGATGCATTAATTAAATAAGAGATATTGTGATATCCCATGATATCCGTGTCCCAGCATGGACAAACTGCACCTGCAACTAGCAACGCTAGAGGGGCTGAGCAAAGCGGTAACATAGCCAAACAATGGTTTGCTAGGAAGGGTAAAAAGGTTAGAGGCTACCATGGCAATTTGGGAGGCTTGATAAACAAGTGGTAGGTAGCGCGACATAGCGATAGCATCGAGACAACTAGCATAGCAAATATAGTAGTGAGATCCAAGGTGACGGTCATCTTGCGTGAAATCCCGCTAGGAAGAAGATCGACTCCATGAAGAAGATGAACGTGCGTAGTCGAATGAATCCTCATTATCGCAACGATAACCAGAACTATCGAGAAGAAGCACAACCGTAAAGAAGCAAACAACATGGTAAACAACCATCGCATAAACATGGCATGATGCACAAACAAGTATGATGCATGTCCAGTTTAAAGATTCATGGCATGGCAAAGTGCAGCAAAGAACACTACAATTTAAGTGGGGCTCAATATGCAACGAGTTGCATATTGAAAAAACACCAGATTCAATTATTTAATTTGCTCTCATTTAAGCTACTCAACAATATTAAATGTTGTTAAACATGGCAAGAGATGAAGCATAACTAAACTAACTATTTAGGCAAGTTTAAATCAGGCCGGAAACAACAACAATAATTCTGGAAAATCCCCACATGACATTTAGCAATATAATGCAAACACAATTTTAAACATTTTAAATGTTGTTATCATGATGCGGATGACATATTCCAGTTTTATGCAATTTTATGGAAGAGTTGACATGAGCATGATAAGAGCATTTATCGCCATGACGGGATGAAAGGGTGTCATGGCGACGATCATGGGAATGGTGCAACGACAACATTCCGATGATCTGGCAATTCGTGGAAATGTCGGTACAAAAGAACAAGTGTGCGGATGTGCGGAACATGCTAGAGATGGTGGGGTGATCCCAGTTACCGGGTGTCCCACATGTCGGTGGCATGGCAAACGAGGAGGAACGTGCAACGTGCAATTCGGACATGGTGCAAACATGAGCATCTCATACAACAAAAGCATTTGTCCACGGATCATCATCTTGACGGTTATACCTTCCAAAGGTGCATTTACGGAGCGGTTCGAGTTAGGTAAAGGAAGTAGGTGTTCTCGGGACGGTCGTAGTGGAAGTAGTAGTACACGGGTCATAGTGGGACATAGTGGTGCTATAGGTCATCAGCGATCATCCGGACGGTAGTGGAAGTAGAGGTACACGACATCTTGTCGAAAATCACGGCAGCGGTAGTTGTACACATGTTGTAGTCGAACTTGATGGAACCAATGTCCTTGAGCATAGTCATGGTACTTGGGGTCTTTGGACTCCTGGTCTCGGTTCTTGCGACTATAGTGGTACAAGGTCGTCGTGGGAGGTAGTCGTACTCTCGAACTTGTTGGATCGACGATGACAGTAGTGGAACTTCACGGATTCATGGTCTCCGAGCGTAGTGGTACTTGGCGAATCCTGACACGGCCTTGATGATCCAAAGTGGCACAAGTGAGGTGCACATCCATGGACTCTTCAGAGTTGCACTCCGGGTACAGGATTTGAGGGTCTCGGGGGTGGGCAACTTGGCGACGTTTACAGAGGCACCGGTGGGGGTGTTCGATGCACTGATGGCTGAAGAAGAAACATGGGAAGCTGGCCATGGTGGTCTAGAAGCAGCAGCAGCAGCAAGGGTGATGGAGGTGGGGCAGCGTCAGGAGGTGCGATGCAAAGGATGCTGATGGGGCATGGAGGAGCGGCGCGAGACGTGTAAGCAGCGAGCAGCAGCGGGGGTTGCGGAGAGGCGAGGTGGAGGAGGAGCTGGCGGCGCTGGCCTTGCCAAGGCCGGCAGCAGGCCGCATCGGTGGCTGGCGCGCGAGAAAGGGGCCCTGTGCTGGAAGAAGAAGCAGAGGAAGGGGTCGCATGAAGGGGCGTCATGCTCGCCGGCGTGAGGTGCACGTGGGAAAGGAAGATCCAGGGAGGAGAAGGGGTGTGTCGGGGTCCAGGTGCTGCTCGGCTTGGTCGACGACGATGCACAGGTGAAGAATAGCTCCGCCGGGGCTGCTTGCTGACGACGGCCGGAGACGGAGGTGGGGCCCTCGGACTTGAGTGGTGGCGGGGCGTGTCAGCCAGTGCAGAGGGGGAGAGGTGGGAGCCGGGCAGGAGGCACCGGGCACCGGGTCCATGTCGAGGTGGCAGCATGGAGTAGGCAGCTAGAGGCGATGGGGATCGAGCGTGGCACCTACCCTGGCGCTGGCTGCGCAGGCGTGAAGTGGCGGTGGTGTGGGAGGACGAGAGGGAGAGAGTGGAGATGGGAATCGGGGAGGGGAGAGGGTTAGGGTTAGGGTTAGACAAGGGGCGGATGTGCCTCCAGGAGCGAATGGCCTTAGAGGCCGGCCCAGTTACTACTGCTGGTTGGAGGGCCAGATGGGCTGGATACAAGTGCCGGCTGGGCTTCTCTCTTTCTACAATAAAGAAAAAAAATAGAGGTAAGAAAGAAAAGAAAGAGAGGTTAGGGGAAGAAGTTGGACACGCCAATAATTTCCCGGACTCACAAAAAAGTGCTCGTTTCAAGAAAATTGGAGTGGGTAAGATTGCAAGGTTTAAATTCAAATGCATTTGATGAAATGGTTCGAACAAGTAGTAGAATTCGGAAGTGTCCAAAAATGTTGAACATTTAGGAAGAGCCTCGATAAGTGGGAAAACAATTATTGGCAAGGTTAGAGAGTCAAAACTTGAAGAAGAAAAGGCCAACGGATTTATCATGCAAGTGTGTTGTGGTAAATTCCAAATCAATCGAACATTTTATAATAGCTCCCTAATATTGGGAGGATAAGTTACAAAAAGAAGTCACCCTTCCCTCGACTTAAATGGATCAAAGATCCATGCAATTTATTTCAATGAGTTATAAAATTAATGATATGATGGCATGATGACATGATGCAATGCAACAAAAAAATAGAACACACAGCCAAACTCGGAATCCATGGAAGGCATCTGGAGCATCGGTGTCAGGTCGTCACATCATGGATCTTAACAAAGAATGCCTGAAGGACCCATTCCCCTTGCAGCACATCGACCAGATTGTAGATTCCACTTCCGGGTGTCATTTTCCCTCCTTTCTGGATACATACTCTGGATATTATCAAATCTTTATGTCAAAGGAAGACAAAGAGAAGACCTCATTCATCACCCAATGTGGCACATACTGCTTTGTGCGAATGCCTTTCGGGTTGACGATTGTCGGATCCACTTTTGTAAGAGCAGTCCTGTTGGTAATATGAGTTCTTGAAGGGCAGCTTCGAAGGGCTCAAGGGATACGCTGTGGGCCGAATGACCAAGAGTCGTCACGGCAAGCTCTACATCGACGACGCAGGCTGGGGCCCCGAGGCCAGCTCAATCGAGTACGGGTACCGGGTCCCCTTCTGTGGAATCCACGTCTTCATCGGCCGAATCGGCGAGGCGGGCCCTGAGCCGGACATCTACGCTGACCTCATCGAGACAGCTCAGCGAGCGAGACCCGCCCGGCCTCAACCCGCCGTGAGGGGTGCCTTTGTGGGTTGCATCCATGGAGGGGAACTTTCTGAAGGATCGATGGATGGCGGTGAGACAACTATTTGCTCTAATGATGAGGCGTCCACGGGCAAGACAGATTCTTTGTATCAACTACAAGATGGCGGGCTTGGGGTCTGTTCCAACGGTAACAGTATTCTGGACCTCTTTCAGCCGCCGAATCGACCGGAGTCTTCATGGCTGGCACTCAACCCGGTCAGAATTCTACAGCTATTGAAGCAATAACCACTGGGTCGGCGGCGGCCGGGTCAGGAGACCCCGCACGCTCGCCGGCTCAGGTGCTGATGGATCTCATGGATAGGATGACGACTCTATTAATCGTCGTGGTTGAACCAGCGGACAAAGCTCAGCATGATGCGGAAGTGGCACCGTTACACGATGAGGTAGCAAAAGCCAAGGAAGACATGGCGGCAGAGGATGTTAGGATAGCTGCAGAGCGGGCGGCTCTGGATGCTCGTGCTCAGCAGCTTCAAGCAGAGACTTTTCGGCTCACGGTAGATCTAAACGTGTCAAACGAGGTCATGAGGAGAAGGCACCAAAAGGCTCAATCACGTCTGCCTCTGACTTACGATCCTAGGAACCTCTTCCACACACCTGGGGCTGGTAACCCGCCGGAGGCAAACCGGGTCACAACACCCGGGACTGGGGCACCGGTTCAACCATGGGCCGTGGAGCCCCCTCGTGTGAATACTGCTCCACCTCATTATGCACCAACACCACTAGGTCACTTTTCTAACCCTTTGGAGAATCTGATCACTCCGTCGGCGCGTTTGGCGGCTATCCCAATGGACGGTAACTCTCCGACGACAATCGAAACACGAAGGGTCAGAGAACTTCTTCAGACGGCTTTGGCATAGCAGGATGCATACTCTTATAGCCGAGACAGAATCCATTCAACCCCTCGCCCAAGGCAGAGCCCGAGCTATAGCAGGCATATGGACTCAACGGCCATGTCAAGTAACGCCCAACACCGTAACCAACCACGCAGTCATAAGCCGACGCAATATGGAGCCCTTAACTTGGTGGATCAGGAGAGGATTCGTCAAGAGGCTGAGCGGGCGATTCAACAGGCGGCTGAGCTAGCGGCTCACCAGGCTTTTCCGGTTTGTCCAGCTACCTCTGTTGAAGCAGGTGTGGCCACAAGGACAGGAGGTGTCCCTTGTCTAGTGCCGGCTCTGCGTAATGAGCGCTTGCCAAAGGACTTTTAGGGGCCTCGCAAGGTACCTAATTACACATCATATTTGCAGCCCGGGGCATGGATTGAAAGCTATGAGATGGTGATGGAGTTACTAGAGGTCAGTGATGCAGCAATGGCCAAGTACTTCACTATGATGTTGTATGGAATGGCACGCACCTGGTTGAAAGGATTGCCACCCAACTCCATCGGCTCATGGGCAGAGTTGAAAGCCCGGTTTATTCAGAACTTCAAAGATACATGTAAGCAACCTATGTCAATCGTGGACTTGACTAACTGTAAGCAAGAGGAAGGTGAATCCACGACCCATTGGGTGTGCTGGTTCAAGGAAATAATACATTCATCTGATAAGATGGATGCCGGCTCCGCGGTCTTAATGTTGGAGAAAAATTGTCGTTTTGAACCTCTGAAACAGAAGCTGGGGCGGCTCAAATGTGATTGTAATGACATGAGCCAGTTGATGGTGGCTCTGGTCAAATATGTCGACTCGTATAGTACCAAGGATCCCGCGTCTGACGAAGAGAAGACAGGGAAGGGAATGAAGAACGGCAATGCCAAGGGTCACCACCATAACCCGGCGAATCAAGGAGGTAATAAACGTAAGGTGAACGATAGTCTGGAGTTTGTGGCTAACACCAATGCACAGGGAAACAATCAACGGTGCAAGGGGAGGCCACCTCCTCGGTCAGGCGGGTCAGGCCCCACCCTCGAACAATTGATGAATGAACCTTGTCCCAGACGGCTCCCGGGAGAAGCCGGCCACTCATCTATGGAAGGATTGTATGATCATGAAGGATTTTAAGAATTCTAACATGTTTGATGGTAACCACGGACCTGGCGGTGGCTCAGGCGGTGGCGGCTTTCATGGCCCGGGCGCCGGCTCAAGCGATGGTGGTTTTCATGACCAGGGCCATCAAGGTGGTCAAGGCGGCTATAATCAGTAATCCGGCCAAGGCAGTCAGCAGCAGCAGTCCCGCTATCCGAGTAACCCAAAGCAGCTGAACGGTGGGCAGTATCACGTATTCACCACCAGTTTGTGCAAGAGGGACCAGAAACTTCATAAGAGGGCTGTAAATACTGTTGAGCCGGCGGTTCCACGTTGTTTGAGATGGTCTGAGCAGCCTATTTTATGGAGTAGGGAAGATCATCCTCCCCGAGTCGATAATCTGGGTCATCTGGCTTCGGTGGTGGCGCCTCAGGTTGGTGGATATAAGTTCACTAAAGTGCTCATGGACGGAGGCAGTAGCATCAACATCCTCTATTATGAGACGTTCCGTCGCATGGGGTTAACTGATAAGAGTCTTAAAACATCCAACACTGTTTTTCATGGGGTGGTGCCTGGTAAGTCGGTGAACCCGGTTGGTAAGATTGAGCTAGAAGTAGCCTTTGGGGATGAGTATGATTCCAGGGCTGAGAAGTTAACTTTTGAAGTGTTTAATATCAAAAGCCCAAATCATGCTTTGTTTGGTCGTCCGGCTTATGATAAGTTCATGGTTCGGCCGTGTTATGTCTATCTACAACTCAAAATGCCAGGTTATAAAGGCACCATCACAGTACATGGAAGCCAGAAGATAGCCCTGGAATGTGAAGAAGGTGATGCGGCTTATGCCGAATCTGTTTGCGCAACAGAGGAATTGATGTTTTATAAGGATAACGTTGACCCGGCAGATATGACATCTTTCAAGAAGCCAACTACGGAGCATGAGCCGGCGCTGAAATTTAAGTCAGCTGATGATACAAGGATGATTGATTTTGTGCCTGGCGACTCATCCAAACAGTTCATTATCAGTGCCAATTTGGATCCAAAATAGGAAAGCGCGCTCATCGAGTTCATCCGTGAGAACTGGGACATCTTTGCATGTAAGCCTTCTGACATGCCGGGTGTACCGAGGGAACTCGCTAAGCACACTCTCAACATTGATCCAAAGTTTAAGCCGGTCAGGCAGTTTCTTCGGTAGTTTAATGAGGAAAGGCATAAGGCTATTGGAGAAGAGGTAGCCCGGCTCTTGGCGGCCGGGTTTATTGTTGAAGTTTTTCACCCAGAGTGGTTGGCTAACCCGGTGCTTGTACTCAAAAAGAACGGCACCTGGCGTATGTGTGTGGATTACACAGATTTAAATAAGGCTTGTCCGGCTGATCCTTTTGCTCTCCCTCATATTGATCAAATCATTGATGCTATGGCGGGATGTGAGAGTTTGAGTTTTTTTGATGCTTATTCTCGTTATCATCAGATCAAGATGGCAGTTAAGGACCAGGAGAAGACAGCTTTCATCACTCCGTTTGGAGCCTTATGCTATGTTTCTATGCCTTTTGGGCTTAAGAGCTCCAACCATCTCCTTTGTCGGAGGTTCAACTCCTTCTGAGTGAAAATGTACTTCAAACTCTTGTGATCCGTGTACATCTCACAATGATTTCCAATGAGGAAATGTCTCCATGTTTTCAATGCATGCACTACGGCTGCTAACTCCAAATCATGCGTGGCATAATTCAACTCATGAGGCTTCAGTTGTCGTGAAGCATACGAAACAACTCTCCCTTCCTGCATAAGCACTGCTCCAAGTCCTCGACGTGAAGCGTCGCAATACACCTCATAATCCTTGGTCTGATCTGGCAAAATCAATACTGGTGAGGTAACCAAGCGTTTCTTCAATTCCTGGAAACTAGCCTCACATTCCTCAGTCCAATTGAACTTAGTATCCTTCTTCAATAATTCAGTCATAGGCTTTGCAATCTTTGAGAAATTTTCAATAAACCTCCGGTAGTATCCTGCGAGTCCAAGAAAACTCCAGATCTCTCCAACTGTTGTTGGTGCTTCCCATTCGGTTACGGTCTCAACCTTAGTGGGGTCGACTGCTATACCTTCTCCGGATATAACGTGTCCGAGGAATCCAACCTCCTTCAACCAAAACTCACATTTGCTGAATTTGGCGTATAACTGATGTTCCCTTAGTTTCTCCAAAACCAAACACAAATGTTCCTTATGCTCCTCTTCATTCTTTGAATAAACCAGGATGTCATCAATGAACACTACAACGAACTTATCCAAAAACTCCATAAACACTTTGCTCATCAGGTTCATAAAATAGGCAGGTGCGTTAGTCAATCCAAGTGACATAACGGTATACTCATACAGTCCATATCTTGTGGTGAATGCTGTCTTAGGTATGTCCTGCTCTCGAATCTTCAATTGATGGTACCCTGATCGCCAATCGATCTTGGAAAACACTTTAGCTCCTTGCAACCGATCAAACAGATCATTAATCATTGGCACTGGGTACTTATTCTTGATGGTTACTTCATTCAATCCCCGATAATCTACAACCATCCTTAATGATCCATCCTTCTTTTCCACTATAAGTACGGGTGATCCCCAAGGCGAAGAACTTGGGCGAATGTAACCTTTATCCAATAACTCCTTAATCTGATTCTTAATTTCCACCAAATCTTTTGCTGGCATCCGGTATGGTCGCTTCAATATTGGGCATGTACCTGGCAATAACTCAATCAAAAACTCAATGTCTCTATCCGGTGGCATGCCTGGTAATTCCTCAGGAAATACATCAGGAAAATCCTTTACCAATGGTACTTCTTCTTGCACAACTCCTGTTAGGCAATTCACTTGTGTCCTTTTTGGTACATGCCGGGATACATACTTGATCCTTCTCCCTTCTGGTGTGGTAAGAAAAATTGACTTACTAGCACAGTCAATATTCCCTTTATACTTTGATAACCAATCCATGCCTAATATCACATCCAGTCCTTGAGATTCCAATACTATTAGGTCTGAGGGAAACACATAGTTACCAATCCTTAATGGTAACCGATCACACCATCGTCTAGCCATAAACTCCGCTCCTGGTGAGCTTACTAACATGTGTGACCTAAGGGCTTGGGTTGGCAGGTTATATTTATCCACAAATCCCCTTGATATGTATGAATGCGATGCACCAGTATCGAAAAGAATGAGTGCGGTAAAAGACTTAACCAAAAACTTACCGATTACTGCATCTGGCTGATCTTCAACCTCCTCCACATTAACGTGGTTCACATGTCCCCTGCTGAAAGGGTTCGGCTTCTTCCCAGAGCTTCCATTGCCATTTCCATTCTGGCCTTCAGGACACTCATTGGCATAATGTCCGGTCTTGGAACACTTGAAACAAGTGACTTGACTCAGATCTCTCTTGGTTGGGGTCGATGGGGTGGTCCGGTTCTGGCCGTTGCTTCCTCCATTCCCATTACCATTCTTGTGGCCATTATGGTTGTGCGAACTACCTCCTTCGTGGGTATGCTGAAACTGAAATCCCGGTTTAGGGGTAAAACGGGGTTTCTGCTGGGCTCCAGAGTTATACTTCCCCTGTCCATACTTCCTCTTACGGTTCTCAATCTGCTGTTGCTTTCCTTCAATCATGATGGCACGATCTACCAACTCCTGGTAGTTTTTGAAACTCGCTACCATCAACTTCATGCTTAGTTCATCATTCAGTCCTTCCAGAAACTTCTCCTGCTTAGCTGCATCCGTAGCAACGTCATCTGGGGCATAACGTGCTAACTTGCTGAAATCGTCAACGTACTGGCCAACTGTCCTTCCTCCTTGGCGTAAGTTGCGAAACTCACGCTTCTTCATGGCCATAGCTCCTGCTGAAACATGGGCAGTGCGGAAAGCGTGCTGAAACTGATCCCATGTGACAGTGTCAACTGGGTAAGTGGCTGTGAAATTCTCCCACCATGTTGCCGCGGGTCCGTCAAGCTGATGTGCGGCAAACTTCACTTTCTCACCATCCGTGCATCCTGCAGTGGTCAACTCCCTTCCTATCTTGCGGAGCCAATCGTCTGCTACTATTGTCTCGGTGCTACTGGAAAACACCGGTGGATTCAGCCTAAGGAAACGGGCTAAGTGGTCAACAGGTGGTGGTGGTGATGGGTTGTTGTTGTTGTTCTGCTGGTTCTGGACTAACATCTGCATCAATTGATTCTGTTGCTGGATCAATTGAGTGAGCTCCGGTGGAAATCCATTGTCACGTCTCGGAGGCATCTGAGGGTTTAGAAAAGAAGAGAATTAAGAATAGAGTGAGGTCTAAGGGAAAACACTACCCCAATGCACATGAGCAAATGCACACAAAATCACTTCATTCAATCAAACAAGGGCTTACAAACGGTCTAACTATCGCAAAAGTGCTCGAACTATTGTGTTTACATGGGGGAATACTACTACTATCTGGTGGTCATCTAGAAATTTGAACCGGTGACTCCATGATATCTGCTACAGCTTCGTCTTCAAAGTCGGGTTCACTTGGATCCGAATCGGTGTCGTCGATGATGATGTAGTTGTCCGGACATGCGACGTACATGTCTTCCTTCCTGGATGCTAACTTCTCCTTGAGTTCTTCAATCTCCTGCTTAAGATCGCCATTGTGTCTCTCTAGAGCTACGATCTCGTCCATGTAGTCCTTGCGTGTAGACTTCAGTTCTCCTTCTAGCTCGATGATCCTTGCCTTTGCATTCTTCAACTCTATCATATCATTGCACATCTGGTTCTCGTGGCGTCGAATGTGCTGGTTTAACTCCTGGATGAATGATGCAATGGATCTATCCTTCTTGGTGCTGACTAACTCCCATTGTTCATCTCGGCGTCCGCAAATCTGGTAGATAGTGTCCTTGAGGTCTTCTTGGTAAACTTCTCCAATGCGTCCCATGGTGATATGAGCTGCCATGCTCCTTCCCAGACTCCAAGTTGGTGCATTGAAAACACTATCTATGGGCTTTGTGATTGGCGCAAATGTCCTTCCCGGAACATGAGCTTGAATCTTCCAGCGCTCCTCTTCAGGCAGAGTGGCGTTGAAGGATCCCGTGAAGCTTGGTAATCCAATGTTCAGGTACTTGGTGACTTCCTTCAGGTGAAATCCAAAAGGTGTGCCTTCATCCAGTTGAGCGTACTTAATCTTCGCGTTCGTCATCCTAAAAGAGTAGAAAAGATGAGGAGTTAGAAAATGAGAAGAGAATGGTGACCTATGGCTTTAACTTAGTGGTCGTGTCCTACAGTCAGCGTGTGCTCTGATACCATCTCTGTGGCGACCCGACCCGAATGAAACAAGTCTACTGTGCTCCGGTGTCATCCCTGGATCAGTAATGCTGACACCACACAGTACATCGAAGGATTTATAGCAGAGTGGCAATCACACACTTATTACATCATTTTCTCAAAGAGAACTTGTTACAATAAATATGGCTTAAGGCCATCTAATAATGATAACAGCGGAAGACTCGGAAGATAAATGGGTCCATCAACTCCAACGGCATCACTGAGTATAGGACCACGACCTAAAAGCACCTTACTCGTCGTCTGAAAAGTCTGCAACATGAGAAGTTGCAGCCCGAAAACGGGTCAGCACATGGAATATGCTGGCAAGGTAACACATAGAGAGTAATGGAATGAAACAGCTATACTATATGCATATATGGCTGGTGGAAAGCTCTATGGTTACAGTTTTGCGTAAAGCCAGTTTTTCCCTACTGCAAAGGAATAAATTTATTTAACTATCATGGTGGTTGTTAAACATCGAGAATGGTTGACAGCATTCCGATCCCAATTAAGTGAACAATTAAAACCCAACAACATTAATTAGAAGTAACATGATGAGATTCACATGATATTCAAGTACTAGATACTCAAGTTGTCCATAACCGGGGACATGGCTAATCATGATTAGTTTGTACACTCTGCAGAGGTTTGCGCACTTTTCCCCACAAGACTCGATCGCCTCCGTTTGGTTTCTCTCACTACACGGTGTTTGAGAAACGGCTGACCGAGACATAGTTTTTCAGAAGCGCTAGCACCTTACGTGTGGGTAGACTGGTACACCTACTTTCCCCTACATCTGCTAGTCTACCTGTAAGAGTTCGCACGACTTAGTCCACTATGCCAGAGCCCATAATGGCTTGTGGCTGCACACGGAAGTTTCTAGCATGAAAGATCTTATGATCCCTTTGAGCCTGGGTGGCGGTCCAAAAAAAACACGCAAGTCCTGATAGACATCAGGTGCCTCAATCCACCCAGATGTGTATTTAAGTTGCCACCTTAAGTAAACCATTAAATTATCAATCTCACATCTGTCATGGATAACACTCACCCAATCCACGTCTACTAGCATAGCATGGCATAATAAGCAAACATAGAAGTAACTCCCAAAGGTTTCATAATAATACAGGTGATAGGTACTACCTCATCTACTTCCCATCCCATAGTTTAATTAGATCCTAATCATGCAATGTGAGAGGATTGATCTAATGCAATAAAACATGGGTTGTAGAAAAGGTATGATCAAAGTGTTACTTGCCTTGCTGATGATCCACGAGACCTAGGGTTTCGAAGTAACAAGCGGCGCAATCCGGGTGATCTATCGCAGAAAAACAACAAGCACACAATAAGTACTCATCTAATGCACAGGTAAAACTCGAACAAGAGAACGAACCAGAAAGTTCAACTTAAGAACTCCGGTTGCAAAGAAAGAACGAACCGAACAAAGAAACGGAAAACAAACGGCGGAAGAAAACAACTCGGTTCTAGCAAGTTGAAACTAGGTCAAATTTTACTGTAGCAAAGGCTTGTTCAAGTTGATTAGACGGAACAGCGGTTTCGAGATGAAACTCCAGGCGCTTGAATCACCTGATTCCGATAAACGTGCGGGAAGAAAAACTAGAACGAAGATCAAATCTGAGATCGCGATCGCGGAATAAATCCGATGAAAAGAAAGAGACGAACGGTTAAACGAACGGGAGTTCGTTAACCGAGAAAAATCGGTGATCACGTTCGTTGAGACGAACGGTCCGAAAGAAGAACGAAAACCGATCTAGGGTTTCGTAAAAGAAAACCAAAACAAAGAACGAAAGAAAACTGGAACGGTTAAGAAAGAACCGGAACGGTTTAGAAGAAAAACTGAACCGAGGGGAGAAAAAGAGACGCGGCGTGGGACAACCTCGGCGAGGCTCCGGCGAACAGCGGCGGCGGTGGCGGCAGGTGAGGGGCGCGGGGTGGGGCGCGGCTAAGGAGGAGAGGGGCTTGGGATTGATGTGAGGAGAGGGGGGGGTTGGGGTGTATTTATATAGGTGGGCGGGGATTACTTGGGGTAGGGGGCAAGCAAAAGAGGGAAAACAAAACAAGGAAAGGGGGGGCTAACCGGCCTAGAGTCCCGCTGGGACTCGGCCTGGGGCAGCGGCTGCCTGCGCCTGGCGCCTGGCGCGCGCGCGGCTGGGGCTGGGGCCTGGCCGGCCGGCCTGCTGGCTGGGCCTTGGGCCAAGGCGCTGCGAAGATTTTTTTTTAAATCGGTTTCGCGCGCAGAAAAACAAAAAGAAAACTATCTAAACGAACTCCGAAAAATCGAAAGTAAATTTTCTCCGACTGCTAAAAATGAGTCGAACAAAATGAACTTTTCTCCGGGCCTAAAATGCAATTTTTGAAAACACGCATTTTTCCCTATCCAAATAAAAGCAAACGAAACTCCGGCAAAACCAAAATTTGATTTATTCATTAAATCTTCATTTTTCCTAAATTTGGGAAAGTCATATTATTCCCTCTCTTATATTTTCGATATTGGAAAAATAAATGAAGATGAAATAAATAAATCAAATGATCCTCTTTTCAAAATTTGAGAAAACTCTCAAATATGAAAATAACGAAATCTCCAACTCTCTCCGAGGGTCCTTGAGTTGCGTGAAATTTCTAGGATCGACCAAAATGCATGAAAATATGATAGGCATGATGATCTAATGTATAACATTCCAAATTGCAAAATTTGGGATGTTACAGTTTCAACGATGTGTCTCTCCTGAAGAAGGTCAAGAGATTCTTCGTGAGATCCATGAAGGAGATTGTCGCCATCATGCCAACTCAGAGTATCTTGTAGCCAAATCTTTTGGTCATGGTTTTTACTGGCTAACGGCTCATGCTAATGCGGAGGATCTGGTCAGTAGGTGCGATGGGTGTCAAAAGTTTGCACGACGAGCACACGTACCGACTCAAGAATTGCGGATGATTCCAATCACTTGGCCGTTTGCAGTTTGGGGGCTTGATATGGTTGGACCTTTCAAAAGATCCAAGGATAAAAAGACACATCTTTTGGTGGCAGTTGACAAATTCACAAAATGGGTTGAGGCAGAGCCTGTTAGCAAGTGTGATGCAGCCACGATGGTTCAGTTCATGAAAAAGGTGATCTTTCGTTTTGTTTTTCCACACAGCATTATAACTGACAATGGTACTAATCTGTCCAAAGGTGCTATGGAGGAGTTTTGTCAATGTGAGCATATCCGTCTTGATGTTTCGTTAGTAGCTCACCCCCAATCCAATGGTCAAGCTGACAGAGCAAATCAAGAAATCCTAAAAGGACTCAAGCCCCGGCTTATGGTTCCTTTACAACGGACGCCGGGTTGTTGGGTAGAGGAATTACCCTCGGTGCTATGGAGTATCAATAGCACTCCTAACAGGTCTACAGGTTATACACCTTTCTTCATGGTTTACGGAGCAGAAGCAGTCCTGCCTAGTGACTTCCGTCTTGACTCGCCTCGCATGGCGGCTTACGTTGAGGCTGATAACGAACAAGCCCGACATGATGCACTTGACTTGTTAGATGAGGAGAGAGATTTGACAGCGGCTCGATCAGCAATTTACCAACAGGACCTGCGCCGTTATCACAGCCGCCGGGTTAAGTCCAGAACCTTTCAAGAAGGTGACCTAATGCTCCGGCTCATCCAGGATCAGTCCGATGCACACAAACTATCCCCGCCCTGGGAAGGACCCTTTGTGGTCAGCAAGAACTTAAACAACGGGTCATATTACCTTATCGATGTTTGAGAGCACACACACTAACGTAAGCCGAAGGAGGAGACCCGTCGGTCGTGGAATATTGCTCAGCTTCGGCCATACTATACTTGAGCCACCGGCTCTCATCATGTACATATTTTGACGCGGTATATATTATGATAAGTAATAAAGTAGGACCCCTGTAATTTTCCTCCTCAATGATCATATATCTTTATTATTCCCATTATTCAAACGACCATTAGGGGGCTGATCGTATCCGAATCTAGCTTAACCCTTTTGGTCCGGCTCATCATCGTATTCGAATCTAGCCGTAAACCTCATGGTCACTTGGGGGCTTCCTATTCAAACATAGGTCTTATTCGAACCAGAGAGAACATAGCTGTCGTAACCCTCTTGATCGGTGCAAAGCCAAACTCACTAGGGGGCTTCTTGATCACATACGAATCATAGCATCACCCCTTTTGGGTCCGACTTGGATCGTATTCGAATCATGGTCGTTAAAAACCGCTCAAGGTCATTTGGGGGCTTCTTGTTCAAACATAGGTTGTATTCGAACCAAAGAGAACATAGCTGTCAGTACCCTCTTGATTAGCGCAACGCCAAAACCACTAGGGGCTACATGATCGTATTTGAATCCTAGCTTAACTCCTTTGGTCCGGTTTACTGATCATATTCGAATCAGAAGCCTCCCAATTACTCTTAATGCTTGATTTACATCATTTTGAAACATCCTATTTTGTTTTACTGGTTTTTTGTTGTCTCAAAGCTAACTGCACGTATGGTTTCAATTTGAACCAGCTCGGTTATTTGACAATGAGTTGCCAAGGGATGACAATCATCAGGCATATCAAGGCATTGGCTTCTACAAACATTAAGGTCGTCAACCTTATTGTCTGGGTCATATAAGCCTGCAATTCAGAATCAAAGAACATAGGTATGACATTGTTGTTCATAAACAGACTAATCTGTATCTTTTCATTAATCAAAGGTTTTTTTAGCCTTGTTTATCTTACATCTGGTCCTGTTTTTTGCACTATGATGATTTCATAGTTATGTATCGGGTGTTTTTGACCCGTCCAACGATCAACTGCCAGGACAGTTTTTTGTCTTTTGCATACCGGAACAGATTCAAACACTGCAGATGCGATCGCAGATATAATGCATATACTGACATCACGGGTAAAAGGTCATATGCAACATCCTATGCACGATGGCATAGGCAAAATATGCAGTTTTCAAACTAACCTATTACAAGGCATTGAGAGTCCAAAGCTTAGACTGTTTTCTCTCTTAAGCAGGTCTTAAGATAAAGGCTGGATTATTTACATGGTTATGACTCCTCCCTTGCCGGCTCACCTCCCTCCACTGGTTGGGAGCTGGGATTGGACTAGTCATAGCCGTTTAGAGCAATGAACTCAGCCTCATCGTCAATTAGGCTGGCCAGGTCAATTTCTGGGGCAAAAGTGTGTTGGTGAACCGGCGGGATAAGATCCGTCACTTTATAAGAGGGAGTCGCCATCTTTTTATTCTCCATATCAAAACCCAGCTGATATTTGTCGATGTTGGTCTCCTCGCCAAGAATGGTAGCCTGAGGATGAACTCCCCTCACACAGGAAATAAAGTCATCTTGCTCAAACGGAGTCCCGTCTTCCTTCACGGTAGGGTACCCCTTAGCCACGTCCATCGGGTCTAAATCCGGCACCCAGGCTTTGGAGCGGCTCAGGGCAGTCAGGGTTCTGGCTCTGGCACAAGACCGTTTGACATCTTGAAATCTGGCGGGTAAGATCGATAACTTCTTGAAAACATCACTCAAATGGTTGGGTCCTTGGTTGGCAGGGGAGATAGTAGCAAGTGCTCGTTGAGCACCAGTGTACAGTTGCTCCACCAAGGTATAAACCGCCCTCAGTTTTGTCACACTATTTTGACTCAGATTGTTACTTCGTGGACCTGTTAGTGTTTTAACAAAGGTTCAGCATGTGGCTTACATTCCTGGTCAAAATAGAGTGTAAGTGTAATGCAAATGACTCACCAAAGATTGCGGAGACCATTTGAGACACACGGTTTTTTAAGCTGGTGAGCTCTGTGGTAACCTCCTCGAGAGCCGCCTCTGCTGTTTCAGCATGTTGTATCAGCAAAGCCTTCTCATCGGCCCAGGATTTCTTCTTCACATCCAAACTGGTCTTCAATTTTTCAGCTTCAGAGAGTCTCAACTGAAGTTTGGAGTCAACAGTCTTTATCTGCGCTTCTTGATCCGCCAGCCGGGTCTTTGCATCCATCAATTGAGAGCCCAATTCAGTTACGGCGGTCTACAAACATGCACAGGTGTGTCAAAATTTAAATAGAAGTTATAATGATTAATGTCCCAAGTGCGTTGCAACGCAACACCACATGGCACTTCGGGGCTAATGCATGATCTTACGAAAGTTTTTTCATATTGAGCCGGATCACACTATTTGTTCCGACTTATTCAAGACAGTTATGAAGTTAAGTACCAAACCATTTGTGATTAATTGAGCCGGCCCTTGGGGACTACCGATGAAAGTTAAAGCTGGATTTAAGGAAAATCTAAGACAGAGTATCAACCTATATGACAAGTCTACAGATCATTCAAATTCATCATAATCCGGAGACTTGGGGGCTGGCAGAGCATATATAAGTTAGTGAAAGTCGGCGAACATACCTCATATTTCAGCTGAAGTTGCTTGACCATCTCAATTTCTGAGTCACGGCTAGAATGCGCATGACTGAGGTAGCCAGACAGCACGTCACTAACATTCAGATGAGCGTAATGAGAGACATCAAACCGCACCTTCTTCCTCTCTAAAGCTTCTTGCTTAGCAGAGCGCCGGGCTAGTACAGTGGGGTTACCCAGCTCAATAAACCGATTACCAGCAATTAAGACATCATTGTCAGAAGTTGTCGGCGGGTTGGCAGAGCTAGATGGTCTAGTGATAGCTGGATTAAGAGTGGTTTCATCAGCTGACGGCTCAAGAGGGTCCGATTGAACGTGGACAGCTGGGTCTTCTGGCGCTTTAGATTGATCAGGAGGAGTTGGTACTGCCGGTTCAGGTGCAGGATCTTTCGGGTTTTCTACCGGCTTAGTCACCTTAGGTTTCTTGGACTTTGCTTGACTGCTAAGAAAGATTTTATGGACAGTTAGTATAATAATGCAGTTTTTAAAGATGCAGAAGAAAGATGATTGTCCTTACCCAGGGGCAGTCTTGAAAGCCAGAAATTGAGTTTGTGACGAGTCACCAGAAGAGCGACAAACCTCCTGGAAAGGTAAAATAAAGTTAAGAAAATAAGGAAATAGATTCATGGATAAAAACAAAGGACAAATGTGAAAGAAACCTCATTCTGGCGTTTCTAAGGAGTTTTTTGTAAGTCGGTGTGAGGTTCATTATCGTCATTAGTCCGGGCCTGACGGCGGCTCTCATGCTGCTACTTTTTCAAAAGAAAATGAGGGTACAAATAAGCCAAAGGGTGCGAAAACCTTACTTTCTGGGTTACCAGTCGAACTTTCTGTCTTGGCAAAGGAGCTGAGTCGAGAAAATAGTAGCCTCTTCTTCTACGGCCTAGCTGGCCCCCGTTTCGTCCTGGCAATAGTCAGTGTCAATAAGGTTGTTAAAAAACTAGCCAAGGGAGTCAAGGGCTGCCTCCAACTCAGAAGCATCATCCAGGTGGAACATGTCAGATGCATTCTTCTTCTTCTTGGGCTTCCGGGTCGTACTCCTGGCGGCTATGGTAGCGGCTCTAGCCTTCTTGGCAGCTTCATGATCATACTTGGCCTTCCAGAAATCAGATTTGGCCTGTAAGAAAATAAACAGGTTAAAAAGCCATGCAAGTATTTCACTACTGAGGAAAACAAAAAAGGAAGTCAAGGGGATTTACCTCTGGTGCCGGGTTAAGTTTGCAGAAGGGGTTTAATCCAACCTTGCTGCAGTCCTCGTATTTCCCATTCACAAGAATGGTTGAAATTGCAACAATGTCTTCTTCAATTAGTTGTATAGAGCTATGAAGCAGAGAATCATTTGGGCCTCCGCCATATTTATACATTAACTTGGATCGGTGGCTTAGAGGGATGACCCGCCATCGATCCAGCAACGGATCAGGTCAACTCCAGTTAAGCCATTCCCCAATAAAGATTGAATCCTTTTGATATATTGGATAAGATTCTTGCATTCAACAGTAGTAAGCTTGTCAGGGAGCACAAACTTAGAATCAAGACGCTCCGCACGATAACCCGACAGTGGTTTTTCATCAGCTGGTGATATATCTTGGTAGTAGAACCAAGTTTGGTTCCAATCTTTGGGAAGGCTTGGTAAGACCACTAAAGGAAAGATGGCACCCTGTCGGCGTTGAATCGAGATTCCGCCAAGTTCCAAGCTAGGGCCGTTGGTGCACTCATTCTGGCGGTTCAAATAAAAGTACTCTCTAAAGATCTCCACAACCGGTTCTTCTTGAAGATATACCTCACAAAGAACTTGAAAATTGCAGATATTGGATCTAAAGTTGGGTCCAAGATCTTGTGGATGAAGCTTGAAAAAATGCAAAACGTGTCAGAAGAACTTTGAGCCGGGTAGTGAGAAGCTCCGGCTCATGTGATCAGTGAAAACGATAACTTCACCGTCTTTGGGCTGAGGTCGTTCCTCGTCCGGGTCAGGAGCACGATAAGATATAATGTTTTTCTCTGGCAAAAATCCAATGGTGACAAATTCTTTCAAGGTATCCTCAGTAACTATGGAAGGGACCCAATTGCAGACTGTTGGCACTTTTGATGGCATGATGAAAAAAGGGCAAGCTAAAAAGAAAGTAATTGGCCGGTTCAATTTATTGGTGGAGTTATAGGTTCATGATTACAGTACAGATGAGTAACTGAGGCTTAAGTAAGGGCTAATGATATATAAAGGAAAAATGAGATGGAGTCATAAGCCTCCATGACTAAAAAATATTCAAAGGTTGCCTGAGTCAGAATTGGCTAAGTACTGAGATAAACATGTTTCACAAGTGGTTGGTATTATTTTGGATCAAGATGGCTCAAAAAAGGGAAATAAATCTAGATCTAAAACCAGCACAGAGGATTTCATCAGTTCTAAGGAGACCTTTGTACAAGACAAAAAGGATCTATTAGCCTCTGAAATGGATGTCAAAGAACTACCGCATAGATTCTATATTTCTTTTAGATCAAAGGAGGGTGCAGTGGAGAAGCCGCAAGGAATCTACGACGAACAGCGAAGAACACAAGAAAGAAATCTAACGAACCCTAATGAAGATCTATGGGGGTGAGAAGGCAAGAGCTTCCGGATGCAGAGCTGCTGCGGAGGATCGCCGCCATTCTCTGGACAGGCTCAGGGTGATGCAGCGGTGGGAGTTGAGGACGACGGTGCGCTGCGGTGGCGGCGGAGCTCGAGCGGCAGAGAAGTTGCGAGAGGAGGAAGAAGAAGAAAGAGGAAGGACCGGTCGTGCCTATTTATAAGGGGATAAGTGAATGGGCAGGGAAGAAAATCGAGGAAGACCGAAGTAATGATTATCCAGCTAAATGGACGCCTCGATTTTTGGAAAACATTTAAGATAAGGATCTGTTGAATATGACGTCGTGGCGGTTTTCCAAATTTTCTGAAGATAATGTCATGGCGGGTTACAGAGCTTTTACAAAACAGCAGAAGATGGATTTCATGTAAGTGTTGGAGATTGACAAGAACAAAGTTCAAATCAACCTGGGGCCTAATGTTGGGAATATGACTACCAGGTATGACCTGCCCGGGAGGGGCCAGGCCAATCTTCATGGCGGGTTATTAAAAGAAGCCCAGCGAATATACAAGGCGATGGTTTATTATAAGACTTGTAGTAGGCCCTAGCCCAGAGGCGGCTTAAGGCCCATAATTGTAAACTGCCATGTATAAGTAAGACTTGTAAAGAAAGGCATGTAAAAGAAATCACCGAGCCGGACAAGTTGTATGAGCCGGCCGGGACTCTGTAGGCGGTCAGGTGTCCACCCGTGTATATAAGGGGACAACCCGGCGGCGGCTTAGGGCAAGAAACAACAGATCGAGAGCCAAGCTAGCATATATCATTCCTTGGTCATCGAAACCTAGCAATACCACAACAACTGTACTAGGCTTTACCTTCACCGCAAGGGGCCGAACCAGTATAAACCTCTCGTGTCCTTTGTCCCGATTAACCCCTTTAAGCTTCCTAGTTGCGATGGCTCCATGACTAAGTCCTTTCACTAGGACATCTGCCATGACAATTCCACGACAAGTCCAGATTGGTTTTGAACCACAGTTGCACAGGAACATTGAAGCTTATATAGATGATATTATGGTCAAGACCAAGGATAGATCGACCCTCATCTAGGACTTAGAAGAGACGTTTGCTAATCTGCGCAAGATGAACTTGAAACTGAACCCGGAGAAGTGTGTGTTTGGCATTCCCTCTAGCAACCTACTTGATTTCTTTGTCTCCCATCGCAGGATAGAGGCCAACCCCGATAAGATGAAGGCCATCGAGCAGATTCAGGCACCTAAAACAGTTAAGTATGTGAGGCGTTTGACAGGGTGTGTTGCAGTGCCTAGCAGATTCATCTCCAAGTCTGTCAAGCGCGCCTTGCCGTTCTTAAAAATCTTGAGGAAGGCAGGATCAATGAGGTGGACTCCGGAAGCAGATGTAGCTCTGCAAGATTTGAAGACCTCCTTGTCTTCCGTGCCCACTTTGGTTGCTCCCAAAGCACAAGAGCTATTTTTTTTGACCTTGAGCACAAGAGCTGTTGCTACTATACCTGGAGGCAACTAATCAATTGGTCAGTGCAGCACTAGTGGCGCAGCGGGAAGTGGAGGAAGCAGCAGCCTCAGGCAGTGTCCCTTCCGAGGGAGAGAATGAGCGCAGCCCGGCAAGGACAGACGTGGATCAAGATAGAGCAGAGCACGTCAGCAGAGGAAACCCTAAGGACACGACAAGGGAGAAAGTGGTGCAGCGCCCAGTATACTTCGTCAGCTCTCTATTGTAGGGGTCTAGATCAAGGTATTCTGGCATGCAAAAATTTATTTTTGGCCTAGTCATGGCCGCAAGGAAACTGCGCCACTACTTCCAAGCCCACGAGATCATGGTTGTCACCCGCTTCCATTTGCAAAGATACTCCGAATACCTGAGGCTACCAGGAGAATCATGGAGTGGGCATTGGAGTTATCCATCTTTGGCTTAAAGTTTGAAAGCACATCAACAATTCAGAGTAGAGCACTGCCAGAGTTTATTGTAGAATGGATGCCAACCCCTCATGAACAGGTACAAGAGACAGTTATTCCCGGCAAGGAAGCACCCCAAGAATTGATCATGTATTTCGATGGTGCCTTCTCCCTATAAGGTGCTGGGGATCATGTGCCTCTCGTTTCTCCCACTAGAGAGCACCTGAAGTACATCGTCCAGATGCATTTTCCCTGGGAGGAGGCGACCTACAATATTGCAGAGTATGAAGGGCTCCTTGCCGGGCTCAAGATTGCCACAGAATTGGGGATCAAGAAGCTGATCATTCGAGGAGATTCAAAACTTGTGGTGAGACAAGTCAACAAGGGTTACCAGAGTACATTGATGGAGACATATGTTGAGGAAGTAAGAAGGCTGGAGGAGCACTTCGACGGATTGCAAACAGAGCATCTACCCCGTGCGGAATACAACATTGCTGATCATCTGTCAAAGTGCGCTGCCCAGAAGCTTCCTGTGGAACCAGGAACTTTTGTTATCCATCTTACTTAGCCCTACATATCCCTGGAAATAATAGTCTGGAAGAGGAGGAAACTAGACTCCGGCAAATCTCTCCGGGCAGAGCCTCCCGGGGCTCCCTGCAGAGAGCTTGGCGGGAACAACTGTAACACCCCGGATGTAACTTTCCATAATTGTAACTCCAACTATTGCTATTTCTAGCTATGTGATATGATATTCCCTTCGTGGTTGGGTTTTGTCTTTCTTTTTTGCAGTTTGTTCATACCAGGCATTTCATCTCATGCCATCATGTGCATCTCATTTGCATTCGTGTTCATCTCAAGAATCCGGTCTTTTTCCCCGTTGTACGTTTCGCGATACGACACTCCCACATGCACCCGTTGCACCCCTGAAATCTTGTTTCGTGAGCGGGAGAAAAACGTTCTTGGAATGGGCCGAGATTTTTCTAGTGTCCTTGGTACATCACCGATAGGACGCGTGTCAAATTTCATACCATTTGGAGATCGTTTGATGCCCCAACGGTTAACCGGGTAACCTTAAAAGCCCCTCTCTCTTTGCAGCCCAGCACCCCTCCAAAACAGCCCACTAACCCATCTAAACCCCCTTCATGCTCTCCGTCGTTGGATCACGATTGTGTGGGCGAAAACCGGACCTCATTTGGACTCTCCTAGCTCCCCCAACCTATCAAAAGGCACCCCCCTCCAAAAATCAAGGGCAAACCCTAGTTTATCGCCTCCACCTCGCCGCCGCTCTTGAGCACTCACGTCACGCCACACGTCACCTCTGCCACCGCGCCCCGCTGCGGCCCAGGCGGGGCCCGCCCGGCCCAATCCACCGCAGCCGCCACCTGCGGAGCCCCGTGCCAGGGCCCGTAGTTTCTCCCGACGGTGCTGCCCACCGCCACCGGCACGATCCGTGCCGCCTCGCCGGATCTCCGCCGCCAGCGCCGCCATTGCTCACCTCCCGTCGCCACCGGATGCCACCGCCACCGGTCGTCGTCGCCGTCCCCGTCGCCGGCGACCTCCACCTCCCTCGCGAGCTCGTCACCGGCGTCCCCCATCCACCTCCTCCCTCGCCGTATTTGAGCTCAGATCCCACCTAGGTTCACGTGCCGCATGAGGAACCCTAGATCTGAGATGTCAAATTTCTTTCTAAGTCCTTAATCCCTAACGCTTTGTATCGCACTTCGACATGCCATATCTCCATTACCGTAGCTCCATTTTGCGTGCATGATATATCAAAATGTTCATCTCGTTATTCTCTTCATGCTAGTGTCATTAGAATGCATGTTACTGTCCGTATTGATGCTCTAATCTTCATCGAAAATTTTCTATATGATGTTGTCTGCTGGAATTTAACAGAACTTGCTGATTTGTCATTTTCGTTGCATTTGGTGTACATCCTATGAGCATGATGTCTACATGTTTTGAGAGCATCTCCATGCCATCTTTATATAGGTACAAGCCTTGTATTTTTATGAGCTCTATGGTGACTACCACAAGCATGCCAAGTAGACTAGGTGATGTTGCTGATTTTAGACACTTAGTATATTTTGCTAACTCTTTCCTATTACATTTTGATGCTATGTGGTCATGTTGCTACCAGTAGATCCATGCACATTTTGAGGTAGTTCAGTAAGAGTGTTTTGGCAATGTGGTTATGCTCTATCCAATAATGCCTCAGGTTGCAATTATAGATTAGTCTAGCTTGTCATTAACATGCTCTACTTTTGCTAAAAATTGTTGCTGGTAGATTGTTAACATGAGATAAACGGGGGAAGGCTTGGCCTTTTGCTCGGTGTTTTGTTCCACTCTTGCCGCCTTAGTTTCCGTCATACCAGTGTTATGTTCCTTGATTTTGCGATCCTTACACGGTTGGGGTTATGGGACCGCCTTGATAGTTTGCTTTGAATAAAACTCTCCAGCAAGGCCCAACCTTGGTTTTACCATTTTCCTATAACAACTAAAAACTTGCATAGGGACTTTCCGGACCCCGTGTACTTAATCAACCCCCGGGCCCGTGCTCCACATGAATGTTGGTCCAAACTAGAGCACTGTGCTGGGCCGCCCCTTGGTAACATGGGGTATTTGGTATATACTTGTATGCTTCGGTCATCCGGTGTACCCTGAGAACGAGAGTGCGCACCTCCTATCAGGCTAGGTCGGTGCATTGGGAGGTCTTGCTGGACTTGTGTTACCATTGTCGAAATGTCTTATAACCAGGATTCCGAGTCTTACCGGGTTGTCCCAGGAGAAGGAATATCCTTCGTTGCTCGTGAGAGCTTGTGATGGGCTAAGTTGAGACACCCCTGCAGGGTATAAAATTTCGAGAGCCGTGCCCGCGATTCTGTGGCAAATGGGAATTTGTTAATATCCGGTTGTAGAGAACTTGACACTTGACTTAACTAAAAGACACCAATAGTGTGTGTCACCATGATGGTCTCTTTCCGATGAGGTTCGGGAAGTGAACACGGTGGGGTTATGTTAGAACGTAAGTAGATTCAGGATCACTTCTTGATCACTTCTAGTATACGACCGTTGCGTAGTTTCTCATCTTACTCTTGTACTCATATGTTAGCCACCATATTTGCTTAGTGCTTGCTACAGCTCCACCTCATAACCTTATGTTACCCATAAGCATAGATAGTCTTGATCTCGCGGGTTTTGAGATTGTTGAGTCCTTGTGACTCAAGATACTACCAAAATAGCTGCAGGTGCCAATGATACAAGTGCAGATGATGCTACCGAATTCAAGTGGGAGTTCGACGAGGACCTTGGCCATTTCTACGTGTCTTTTCTTGATGATCAGTAGTGGTGCCTCGTTGGGACGATCGGGGATCTAGCATTTGGGGTTTATCTTCTTTTCATTTACATTTGTCCGTAGTCGGACTATGTGTGTACTCTGAATGATGTATGATTTATTTAAGTATTTGTGTGACATGGCGATTGTAAGCCAACTCTATTTATCCCTTTCTTGTTCATTACATGGGGTGAAGATGACCCTTCTTGCGACGAAACCACAATGCGGTTATGCCTCTAAGTCGTGCCTCGACATGTGGGAGATATAGCCGCATCATGGGTGTTACAACAACTCCCCTTCAGCTGCTGAGCTACCCCCTCCCACCAGACCACTTGTCCTCCTGGTCGAGGGGTGTGCTCCAACGAAGGAGGAGGTACCGCTAGTCCTCATTGTGGAGCCCCATGCTCCAACTTGGGCACGACACATAGTTCATTTCCTCCAAACCGGAGAACTTTCTGAAGAGCAAGAAGAAGCTGAAAGAGTGGCCTGGAGGGCCAGTATGTATCAGTTCATCGATGACACACTATATAGAAGAAGGCCCAATGGTGTGAAATAGAAGTGCATTTGCGGGGAAGAAGGAAAGGAACTGCTGGCAGAAATACACAAAGGCATGTGTGGCTCCCACATTGGATCAAGGGCTTTGCTTGGGAAAGCATTCCGGCAAGGTTTCTATTGGCCCACAACCCTCCAAGATGCGGTCAAGCTAGTCACTAAACGTGAAGCATGCCAGTTCCATTCAAGAATATCCATCTACCTGCCCAAGCTCTTCAGACAACCCCTTTTTCATGGTCGTTGATACATCTCCACCGTATCTATAATTTTTGATTGTTTCATGCTATTATATTATCTTCCTTGCATGTTTAATGGGCTTTAATATGCTCTTTTATATTAATTTTGGGACTAACCTATTAACCGGAGGCCCAGTGCGAGTTTTTGATTTTCTGCCTATTTTAGAGTTTCGCATAAAAGGAATACCAAATAGAATCCAAATGGAATGAAACCTTTGTGATGATCTTTCTTGGACCTAAAGCAAACCAGGAGACTTGGAGTTGAAGTCTAGAACGCCACGAGGCGGCCACGAGGCAGGAGGGTGCGCCCAGGGGGTAGGCGCACCCCTCACCCTCGTGGGCCCCACGTAGCTCCACCAATGTACTTCTTTTGCCTATATATACTTTTATACCCTAGATCGATCGCAGAGAGCCACGAAACCACTTTTCCACCGCCGCAACCTTCTATACCCGTGAGATCCCATCTTGGGGCCTCTTACAGTGATCTTCCAGAGGGGGAATCGATCACGGAGGGCTTCTACATCAACACCTTAGCCTCTCCGATGAAGCATGAGTAGTTTACCACAGACCTTCGTGTCCATAGTTATTAGCTAGATGGCTTCTTCTCTCTCTCTGATTCTCAATACAAAGTTCTCCTCGATGTTCTTGGATATCTATTTGATGTAATACTTTTTTGCGGTGTGTTTGCCGAGATCCGATGAATTGTGGGTTTATGAACAAGATTATATTTGAATATTAATTGGTTCTTCTCTGAATTCTTATATGCATGATTTGATATCTTTGCAAGTCTCTTCGAATTATTGGTTTGGTTTGGCCTACTAGATTGTTCTTTCTTGCAATGGGAGAAGTGCTTAGCTTTGGGTTCAATCTTGCGGTCTCCTTTCCCAATGATAGTAGGGGCATCAAGGCACGTATTGTATTGTTGCCATCGAGGATAAAAAGATGGGGTTTATATCATATAGTTTGAGTTTATCCCTCTACATCATGTCATCTTGCTTAATGTGTTACTCTGTTCTTATGAACTTAATACTCTAGATGCATGCTGGGTAGCTGTTGATGTGTGGAGTAATAGTAGTAGATGCAGAATCGTTTCGATCTACTTGACACGGATGTGATGCCTATAGTCATGATCATTGCCTTACATATTCTCATAACTATGCGCTTTTCAATCAATTTCTCGACAGTAATTTATTCACCCATCGTAATACATGCTATCTTGAGAGAATCCACTAGTGAAACCCATGGCCCCCGGGCCTCTTTCTTATTATATTGCATCTCTTTTATTTACATCGCATCTCGTTTACTATTTTGCAATCTTTACTTTCCAATCTATACAACAAAAATACCAAAAATATTTATTTTACTACCTTTATCAGATCTCACTTTGGCGAGTGACCATGAAGGGATTGACAACCGCTTTAGCACATTGGTCACAAGGTTGTTGATTTTTTGTGAAGGTACTAGGTGACTTGTGAGTTGTCTCCTACTGGATTGATACCTTGGTTCTCCAAACCAAGGGAAATACTAACGCTACTTTGCTGCATCACCCTTTCCTCCTCAAGGGAAAACCAACGCATGCTCAAGAGGTATCAAGAAGGATTTCTGGCGCCTTTGCCTGGGAGATCTACGCCAAGTCAAGACATACCAAGTACCCATCATAAGCTCTTCTCCCTCGCATTACATTATTTGCCATTCGCCTCTCATTTTCCTCTCCCCCACTTCTAAAACGATTTCTGAAAACTTTTTCCTTTTCTTCGCCCCTTTACCGTCTATCTCTTTTCGCTTTCTTGTTGTGTGCTTGTGTGTTGGATTGATTGTTTGTCACAATGGATCAAGAGGTATCAAGAAGGATTTCTGGCGCCGTTGTCGGCGATGCTTGATATGTCTCCAATGTATCTATAATTTTTGATTTTTTCATGCTATTATATTATCTGTTTTGGATGTTTAATGGGCTTTAATATGCTCTTTTATAATATTTTTGGGACTAACCTATTAACCGGAGGCCCAGTGCCAGTTTCTGTTTTTCTGCCTATTTTAGAGTTTCGCATAAAAGGAATACCAAACGGAATCCAAACGGAATGAAACCTTCACGGTGATCTTTCTTGGACCTAATGCAACTAGGACCCTTGGAGTTGAAGTCTGGAATGCCACGAGGCAGCCACGAGGCAGGAGGGCGCGCCCCTCACCCTCGTGGGCCCCTCGTAGCTCCACCAATGTACTTCTTTCACCTATATATACTATTATACCCTAGATCGATCGCAGAGAGCCACGAAACAAGTTTTCCACCGCCACAACCTTCTGTACCCATGAGATCCCATCTTCCGGCGATCTGCCGGAGAGAGAATCGATCACGGAGGGCTTCTACGTCAACACCTTAGTCTCTCCAATGAAGCGTGAGTAGTTTACCACAGACCTTCGGGTCCATAGTTATTAGCTAGATGGCTTCTTCTCTCTCTTTGATTCTCAATACAAAGTTCTCCTTGATGTTCTTGGAGATCTATTTGATATAATACTCTTTTGTGGTGTGTTTGCTGAGATCCGATGAATTGTGGGTTCATTAACAAGAATATCTATAAATATTATTTGGTTCTTCTCTGTATTCTTATATGCATTATTTGATATCGTTGCAAGTCTCTTCGATTTATCGGTTTAGTTTGGCCTACTAGATTGATCTTTCTTGAAATGGGAGAACTGCTTAGCTTCGGGTTCAATCTTTTGGTGTCCTTTCACAGTGACATTAGGGGAAGCAAGGAACGTACTATATTGTTTCCATCGAGGATTAAAAGATGGGGTTTATATCATATTATTTGAGTTTATCCCTCGACATCATGTCATCTAGCTTAATGTGTTACTCTGTTCTTATGAACTTAATACTCTAGATGCATGCTGGATAGCGGTGGATGTGTGGACTAATAGTAGTAGATGTAGAATCGTTTCGATCTACTTGACACGGACGTGATGCCTATATTCATGATCATTGCCTTATATATTCCCATAACTATGCGCTTTTCTATCAATTGCTCGGCAGTAATTTGTTCACCCATCGTAATACATGCTATATTGAGAGAAGCCACTCGTGAAACCTATGGCCCCAGTGTCTATTTCTTATTATATTGCATCTCTTTTATTTACATCGCATCTCATTTACTATTTTGCAATCCTTACTTTCCAATCTATACAACCAAAATACCGAACATATTTATTTTACTATCTTTATCAGATCTCACTTTTGCGAGTGACTGTGAAGGGATCGACAACCCATTTATCGCGTTGGTTGCAAGGTTCTTGATTGTTTGTGCAGATACTAGGTGACTTGTGCATTGTCTCCTACTAAGTTGATACCTTGGTTCTCCAAACTGAGGGTAATACTTACTTTACTTTTCTGCATCACCCTTTCCTCTTCAAGGGAAAAACAATGCATGCTCAAGAGGTAGCAAGAAGGATTTGTGGCGCTATTGCCGGGTAGATTTACGCCAAGTCAAGACATACCAAGTACCCATCATAAACTCTTCTCCCTCACATTACATTATTTGCCATTCGCCTCTCGTTTTCCTCTCCCCCACTTTACAGATTGTACTGTTTTGGTAGATTGTAGTTATGTTTGCATTGTTTGCATATGTCTGTTTGTTTAATGATCCTATTTGAGGATAGGATTATTAAATATGCAGAGGCATTTAGTATGAAATGTTGAATAATAATTTTAGTGCTTCGCTGCAGTAGAGAATGATAAGGTTTTTGATTTGGTTTATACTAACTTATCTCACGAGTTCTTGTTGAGTTTTGTGTGATATGAGAACAATTAAGGAGACACAAAAGCTCAAGCTTGGAGATGCCCAAGGCATCCAAAGATAATATTCAAGAAGTCTCGGGCATCTATGATTGGGGATGCCCCGGTAGGCATCCCACCTTTCTTCATCAACAATTATCGATTAGTATTGATTGAGACTAAGTTTTTGCTTATCCACATGAGTTGTGCTATTGTTGGAATGTATTTTTTGTTTTGCTTGCTGTTTTAATAAAATTCTTAGATCTGAATGTTTTTCATAAGAGAGAGTCCTGAAGTAGCTACCCATTTACATAACTACTCAATTGATCTTGACTTATATCTTTTTGGAGTAGCTTGTCATTTACTCTTGTGCTTCACTTATATCCTATGAGTAAATTGTTGAACAAATTGAATGTCATGAAGTTGAATCATATCATGCTTTGTGGTAGCTTCACATTGGGTTTAGAAACTGAAATATTTTGAGGCTTCACAATCACAATATTGGTCATACAAGCAATTCATGAATAATTAGTATAAGGAAGAGAACTTTCACATGCAAATACACTATCTTGGAAATATTTTGTGATTGTGAGCCCCCATCAAAATATTATATGCAAAAATTGCCGAAGTTGGACAAGGAAGACAACGTAATGGTTTCTGTTGTCATAGATCCTTCAACATGTGATGCTTGCCCCCCATCTTTGCTAGCCAAAAATTCCGCACCAAGTAGAGATAGTACATGTGCATCCAAAAACCCTTAAACCAGAATCTTATTTTCAAGAGTCCACCATACCTACCCGAGGATTGAATAAGATCCTTCAAGTAAGTTGTCATCGGTGCAATAAGAAAAGAAAAATTGCTTCTAAAAGTGTTAGATCATTTAGTTTAAGAGAAAATTGAGCGTTGTACGAACTTGTGATGGCAAAGAATAAAAGCAACAGACTGCATAATAAAGGTTGCTATCATAACGGGCTATATAATGTGACGTTCTTTTGCACTAAAGGGTTGAGCATACAAACAAATAAGAACAAATAAGCGCATGGCAACCTCTGCTTCCCTCCATGAAGGGCCTATCTTTTACTTTTATTTATTTACTTTTATGCAAGAGTCAACGTTTTTCTCTCTATTCCTTTTTATTTTTCTCTTTTGCCAATCATCATGTGTTGAGGGAAGATCTAGGCACATATATCTAGTTGGATATGGGTAGCATGAGTTATTATTGTTGACATCACACATGAGGTGAATACGTTGGGAGGTGAAATTATAAGCCCCTATCTTTCTATGTGTCCGGTTGAAACGTTTTGCTCGTGTGTATGCGGTTAGTGTTAGCAATCATAGAAGACTATATGATGGTTGAGTATGTGGAGCTCTTACTTAGACTCTGTTGAATTACAATTGCTTGGTGACTAAGAACGTAGGTTATTGAGTTTCAAGAGAATTAATTGTTTGAAGCTTAACATGTGAATTGGTTGCTACTATAACATGAGAAGTTTTGTAAGAAAGAATTGCTCTTATGATGCTAGGAAAAGTGATTGAAATTATCATTGATCAAATTTGTGCACCTTCCTAGCATTCACACTTCAAAAATTATTTCTTTTATCATTTACCTACTCGAGGACAAGTCGGAAGTAAGCTTGGGGATGCTGATACGTCTCCAACGTATCTACAATTTATGAAGTATTCATGTTGTTTTATTATCATTCTTGGATGTTTTACAATCATTTTATAGCAAGTTTATATCATTTTTTGGGAACAACCAATTAACCCAGTGCTAGTGCCAGTTGCTGTTTTTGCTTGTTTTTTCATCGCAGGAAATCAATATCAAATGGAGTCCATACACCGCGAAACGTTTTTTCGATTTCTGATGGACCAGAAGACCACCAATGGGCCAGAGCAGCACCTGGGGGATGCCACGAATACAACCCACCAGGGCGCGCCTGGGGGCCCAGGCGCGCCCAGGTGGGTTGTGCCCACATCGGTGGCCTCCCGCACCCCCTCTTTACCCTATAAATTCTAAAATGTTCCAAAAACCATTGGGGTTAACCTAGATCAAAAGTTCCACCGATGCAAGGCTCTTTAGCCACCTAAAACCAATCTAGACTCCGTTCCGGCACCTTGCAAGAGGGGGGAATCATCACTGGTGGCCATCTTCATCATCCCGGCAGCCACCACGATGAGGAGGGAGTAGTCCACCCTCGGGGCCGAGGGTTTGTACCAGTAGCTATGTGTTTGATCTCTCTCTCTCTCTCTCTCTCGTGTTCTTGAGATGCCATGATCTTAATGTATCGCAGGCTTTGTTAGTATAGTCGGATCATATGGTGTTTTCCCCTCTATTTTGTTGTGATGAATTGAGTTTTTCCCTTTGAGATTTCGTTGTTATCGGATTGAATACTTTTATGGATTTGAGAGCACTTGATATATGTCTTACGTATGAATACTCGTGGTGACAATGGGGTATCATATTGATTCAATTGATATATGTATTGGCACTCAACTCGCGGATTCCCGAGGTGATATTGGGGCAATCTACGCATAGGGGTTGATGCACGTTCTTGTCTTTGTTTCTCCTATAGAAATCTTGGTCCACTCTTTGAGGTTCTTTGTGCTGGATTGAGTATTATCAATTTGAAATTATTTGGTGTTATTTTAGTACGAACTCTTGGATAGATCGATCGGAAAGAATAGCTTCGAGGTGGTTTTGTACCCTACAATTAATTTGTTCTTAAGTTCTCCGCTAGATAGGAACTTTGGAGTGATTTTTCATCCAATTATATTAGCACTGTTGAGAGATTGCACTATCGAAAGTACGGACCCTAGGCCTCATTTTCAAGCATTGCAATACCATTTTTGTGCCCGTTTACTATGTGTTACCTTGTTGCTTTTTATTTATTCTGATTATAAAAATATATTTCTACCATCCATATTACACTTTTATCACCAACTCTTCGCCGAACTAGTGCACCTATACAAGCTGCCATTGTATCGGGTGTGTTGGGGACACAAGAGATATATTGTATTTGATTGCAGGGTTGTTTGAGAGAGACCATCTTCATCCTACGCCTCCCACGGATTGAAAACCTTTGGTCATCCACTTGAGGGAAAATTGCTACTGTCCTACAATACTCTACGCTTGGAGTCCCAACACGTGTCTACAAGAATAAAGTTGCATAGTAGACATCAACCCCCCCCCCAAGTTGCATGCATGCATAAGCATATCATGAGCATCCCATGTTCATGTAAATAAGATCGCATCTAGCATCATTTTCATCTGCATAAACTATAGGTTCCTACCGTGGACTTGGTCACAAAGAGGAGATGAGAAGACAAGCCTATGTTGTGATCCCCGGCAAGCCAAACAGATAAGTTCCTTCTCTTATCCATGTGTTTCCGTAAGTAAGGACTTGTGCATAAGAAAACCTCGCTCCTTTTGAAACTTAGGTGCTCCCATCCTTTGAATCGAACGTTGCTTCAGTCAGGATTGTCGCAGTGGCCTTTGGCGAAAAAGGACTAGCAGGGGGCTGGTCCCTCTTCATCATTTGTGCTCGGTAGGCCTAACTCCGCGGCAATAAAACTAAGGGTACTGATAGGATAGCCTGCCGGGGCAAACTTGTTTACTTAAAAAGTATAGAGGCATCCCACCTCTGCATGGACATATTACATGCATGAGTCCACGACAAGGTTTATCTTTTTCATTAATATGTTGATCAAATGAGTACAGACCTTACAGGACACAAACATGGATTAAAGAGATTATGTAGTTTGAACTAAAATTTGGCAAGTCCCTAGAGATTTAAGATTGAAAGAAGATAAAAATGCCCGTGATGCCTTCACTTTTTCCTCTCCTTCTTCGAAACTACAGGGAGAGACGAAGGAGGCGGAGGGAAGGCCTGGTTGGGATTCGGCACCTCCCTAGGATTAGGATAGCGCTATTACCAAGCTAGGAGGAAGAAACCGGAGGGCAGGTGCAGATGGTCACGCTGCCAGGAAGCCCAGATGGAGACAATGGTGCCGCCGGCAAACACAACTCGTTGGAGCGGTCGCCCCGTCATGGGTTGCCGCCACCTTCTGTACTACTATTGCTCAAAGCTCCCACCACACCAGCCAAAGCGTACACCATGCGCTCTGGGTAAGTCCACAAAGAGCATGGTCGTCTCTGACAACCCGAAGATCAGGAGCCACCGCCCGTTAAGGAATCATGTATGAGGACAAGGGGCTCCCCCAGACGCAGGACGGGCAGTACCCTGGGAGGTCGGGTCCGCCTTCACCGATGGCAAACCACTTCTACAACCTCCCTCAACACCGTTGGAAGAGGGGGAATAGGCCATGATCGACAACCATGCCATGCGTCCGTTATGGGCCTCGGCATGGTGTCATTTGCGTTGCCCCTCACTAAACTTGAAGCCACAGGCGGCCCGGCGACAAGCTCACTAGAGTCGCTACCTCTAGTGCTACCACCGTGCCGCCCGTGCACCCTCTTGAGGCTCGCAAGCAGATGAGAGAGGAATCCCGCTCCAGCAAATGTGTGACCATATCCCCCGTTCACTCCCCAAGCATCAGCACAAGCATTAGGCACCACCAACCCCAATCTAGGGACCGGGGCCTGGCCCCGGGCTCTCCCTTTCAGCATACCCAGAAGAAAGCAACGGATGGAGGAGGAGAGGTATATGGATGAGTACTCCCACTCCACCCTCACCCCTCCTTTTATAGGCGGGCTAGGACAGGGGGCTGATTCCCCGGCGGGTAACCACCGTCCTCCTCCACCAATCCAAGAAGATCGGGCCCCTGTCTTGATGCTCTCCCGCGCCACGCGCCTCCATTACCTACCACACTCAATGCATGCAACATACGTGGCCAAGGATAAGGGCGTGGTGGTACGAGTGAATTGGCAGTTACTCGCTCATGCGTTAAAATCATTCACGGGCCATTACAAGAGTAGCACCACTACAATTTGTGTTACGCCACGTACGGGAGAACCGGAAAATGACCTGGGCTGAGGATAATGAAGAGGCAAAGAAAATCTCACAAGGCGAGAAAACACTACTCTCATGTTTGTGCACTGGTTAGGGCCTACCCCGACGACGCCCGGCAGCATGTTCGGGCCAGGCCCGGGGGATCCTCTTGGTGCAACAAACATTGGTCCCTTGGCCAGACTGTGCATAGGCCTAAAGACAAGTTTGCAGCACCCAAGATCAGAGCAAGCACAACAGGTCAATTTTTGAATGATCAAAGTGCAGATCAAGAAGACTAATATAAGCCAGAGAAGCAAGATATCACTAATGGAAAAACCTCACTTGCCGGGCAGGTGAGCCTGGACAGGACGAGGATTGCCCCGAAGACAAGCCACCATACCTCCCCGGAAGGCTTGTCGGGCATAGTAAGGGCAGACTGCCCCGCCAAAGCTTCACTGCTCCAACTCACAGCGACGCAAGTCGTCGATCAATGTGGTGTCAAGCCCCTAAGTGACTAAGTGGATGCTTCCTGCCACAAGGTAGCCACTTTCTACCGAAAGCACCTCTAGATGACACTTGTCATGAGACATGTCAACCAAGTAGGCACGAAGCTGGTAAAATAGCCCGGCAAGGCTTCTCGGGCATACTATGATGTGACACTGAGCGGCGCATTTAATGCGCTCTATCCGCCTGCAGAGTTAGTTAAGATAACACTATTTTCTATCTAATCACTGTGCAAAAGACAGATTTGCCACTGTTGTGACCTCTTTATCTATAAAAGGAGGCCCATGGCAACCACAGAGAGGATTAGGATCCTCGCACGTTCATATGTGCGTGGCCACTCTCGCCCCGAGGCCACCCTGCCGGGCAAGAGCACCGCATTCTCCACCATTATCCACCATCAATCCACCAAAGTAGGAGTAGGGTATTACACCTCATGGCGGCCTGAACCTGGGTAAAAACTGCCTATGTGATCTCTGTCGTGCTATGTTATGCTTCTCGCTCTTTGTGCAACGTGCCCATCCCCCCGCCGAACCAAAAGGAGCTCGATCCAAACCCCAGTGGCGTGGCTACCTCGAAGCCAACGAGGCTCCCTCGGCGGCGGCGTTCATACCAACTGAATCTGCTGTTGCTCTAGCTTTCGCTTTCTCGTGCTGCTGCTGCTTTAGTTCTTGCTCGGTCGCACTGCTGCTCTGCTCTTCCCCTCGATCATGTTTGTCGCTCTGCTCTTGCTCTCGCTCACGCTGCTGATGCTAGAACACAGGCTGCTGCAGCTACATGAGTTGCTGCTCTAGCTCTAATTCGCGCTCCTCCTCCAGGCATTGCTGCTCCCTATCGATCGCCTGCTGATTTAGATCACTGTTTCCTAATACTAGTGCTCGAGTGGCATAAACTACATGTGAAGTTCCTCTCTGTTACCAGTGCATTCAGCTTCGACAATAACATTCAGATTCCACAATAAATTTCAGTTTCGATAGTTAAGTTCAGAGTCAACAGTTTTTACCTCATTTGGTGTAGTCAGGTGTATTTGGTGATGTAAATTTTACATCTATCACTTTTTGGTAATGTATTTTACATCATCTATTGGAGATGCTATTAGAATCCCACTTGAGATTAATGATGTTTTGCTTGTACTACTTTAGCCTCAACGTGTTACGGCTTGTCGGAGCTGGTCCAATGACGGAACCATCCATCACAACAGAGGAGTGCCCTAGACGCCGTCTACAAGTGCCTCAGATCTTCCTCCACACCTCCGACAGCCACCTCTGCCGCAACTTCTTTAGTGACCAACCCAATAATGTTGAGTTCGTAATGGCCACGCCAAAGAGGTTGTACACTTGTCGCATCACTTATTACTCTACATTCATGTCGATCCATTAGGGCTATTTTGGTTCAAAGGAAAAAGTGAAGGAAAACATAGCAATAGGAAATTTTTCCTATGGCACTCTACAATTCAATTATTCATGCATTTCTTTGAAAGGGATGGAGCAAAACATCCACCTAGACCTACTTTTCAGAATCCTATGCATGAAAACAAGACCAAGTGCATTAGTGGTAGAATGACATTCTAACTGTACACACTTTCATATGGTTTCACTTTAATTTCCCATGTTTCTTTGCATTCCTCTGCTCTTCCAATTCCTGTGAACCAAACACCCAAGTTGATTGAAATCCTATGTTTGCAAATGCTCTATTTCCCACATGTATTCCTATCATATTCTGGTGTTTTTCCTATCCCTATGCTTTTAGAATCCCGCAAGCTAAAGGAGCCCTTAAAGAATTACTTCAGTTATATATAGGTGTCGAAGAAAACATTGTGTGGTTTATCCTGCTCCTGCCGCGATGTCATCCACCTCACCTGAGTTGTTCCATCAATAGAAGCATCCACCATACGAGACATCACGAATATTGACTATCTTTCGCTACCTCAGATCTCCTTCCCTGCATTCTTCACCCACCGCAACTGCATCACCATCATTGACTAAACAGATGAACCTGAGGGGTACACGGGTCCACAAGAGAGGTCGTACTCTTTTGTTTCTGCTTATGTAATGCATTGCTTAATAATACCTGCTAGTTTATAGTCCTGTTCGCCTCATAGACTCCAAGTCAAGTCCAAATTAATGTTCAAACTTGAGTTATAAAATTACTTATGGGTCACATATCATGGCAACAATGAATAGTATCTCTGTCTATTATCTGCTTCACCTAGGGTATGCCTATGTTGTTCATCATGGGTGGGAAACAAATATTAAAGCAATCATCATCTGTCTTTTTATTAAATTAAAGCTATCATCAGCCTGCTATCACTACTTTAGGACCCATCCACTGGTTGTTACCATCACTCTAGATTTCTGCATGCTCTCCTTACATAATCTCACTATATTTTTTCCGTATGCATGTCAGATATTGTACACAGTCATGTTGAACATGTAGTGAAAAAGGGAAGTGTTTTGCGTAGCTATACAATGTCATGCAGACATCGCTCCATGGTGGGTTCAATGGCAAACCCTCCTCCCACCTCTAGATTGTAATCTAGAGGAAGATATTTGTTATGAGGCGGATTCAGACGCAGCTGACCACTCCTATTTACCCCCCGAGGTGTTTTATCTAACTTGACATGATGGTGTTGGTCATATCATGCATATGTTGCCTTGTAGTGCCTACTTTCGACATCATATATGTCATCTGTTTAGTTTAGACATGTTTTGTAATGCCACATGCTCAGTTTCTATATCATATATGAGAATTATGCAATGTCATCTCTGTTAGCCAGCCATAATATATGTGAAATATGCAATGCCATCATGTTTAGCCAGGCATCATATATTTGAATGATATCTGGCCAATCCTTTTCTTCAGTACATTTCCATTTGTCGACAATGTTTGTACATTCAGCTAATCTTCCTATGAACTAGCCATTTGAGTGGGTGATGGAAAAATCTAGTGTGAAAACAAGGTCTTTAAAGCAGACAATGCTACTGTAACACCCCGGATGTAACTTGCCATATTTGTAAGTCCAACTCTTGTGATTTCCGGCTTTAAGTTATGAGATTCCCTTCGTGGTTGGGTTTTTTCTTCGTTTTGCATTTTGTTCATGTCATGCATTTCATATCATGTCATCATGTGCATCACATTTGCATTCGTGTTCATCTCATGCATCCGAGCATTTTCCCCGTTGCCCGTTTTACAATCCGACACTCCCACAAGCACCCGCGCACCCCTCTTGTCTCTTTTCATGAGCATGTGTTAAACATTCTCGGTATCGACCGAGATTTGCAAAGTGGCCTTGGTACACCACCGTAGACCGCCTGTCAAATTTCGTTCCATTTGGAGGCCGTTTGATGCTCCAACGGTTAACCGGGTAACCGCAAAGGCATGTTGTGTGTTACAGCCCAACACCCCTCCAAAACACCCATCTAAACCATCTCCATGTCCTCTGCCGTCGGATCATGCTTGTGTGGGTGAAAATTACACCTCATTTGGACACTCCAAACTCCCTCTACCTATAAATATGTGATCCCCTCCATTTTTTCGCGCAGATGAAACCCTAGCTAACCTCCCACTCCGCCACCGGACCTGTCCGCCGCCCGCCGGACATGTCCGTCGCCCGCCGGACATCCCACCTCGCCGCCCCGTGCCAGTGGGTCTCCGCCACATGTCCCGCTACCACCCGCCACCGCCGTGGCCCGCTTGGCCCACGGGGAGCCCGCCCAGGGCCGGACCGGGCCCGAGCGCCCCGCGTCGCGCCTTCGCCGCCCGCTCGCCGGCCGCCACCGCCCGGCCTCCTCCACGCCTCCCGCCGCCGTCTGCCGTCGTCCGCGCCGCCGCACCAACCTCGCCGCCGTCCTACCGCACCAGAGCCCGCCGCCTCTGCCCGCGTGGCCCGGCGCCTTGCCTTGCCGCCGGCCCCGCCTCCGGCCGGGTCCGACAAGGAGCCGGCCAGATCCGCCGGTCTCCTGCCTCCCCGACTCTGGCTCCCTCCTTCCCCGTGCTCCGGCCACTACATTCCTCCGTCTCGGCAAAGTTCGAGCCATCCTTGGGAACCGTGCCATCAAACCCAAGATCCATTTTTCAGAGGGTAATTTTTCTCTAAGTCCCAAAACCCATTATGTTTTTATGCCATGTTCATGGCATCGTATCTCGGTGACCGTATCTCCAAATCATGCATATGATATGTCACATTGTTCGGCTCGTTGAGCTCTTCATGTTAGAAGCATTTCCATGCATGTTAATGTCTGTCATGATGCCATCTTCGTTGATGCAGGAGTGCTATAAAATGTTATCTGCTAGTACTTATCAGATCGTGAGGTTTTGTCTTTTTTGTTGCATTTGATGTGTGCATCATATGAGTATGAGGTCTACATGTGTTTTGCACAAGCATGCAAACTAGGCTCCGTGATGTTGCTGTTTTCAGGGACTTAGGATTTTGGCTGTCGTTTCCTGCTTTTACTTTGATGCCATGTAAACTTGATGCTACAGTGAGATCCATGCTTATTTTGGGATACTTTAGTAAGGATGTTTGAACATGTGGTCATGCTCTATCCGTCCATGCCGCTGTTTGCAATTATGGAGTTGTCTAGCATGTCTTGTTCTTGCTCTACTTTTGCTATAAAATGTTCCTGGCAGGATGTTAACATGTTAATCAATTTTGCCATGGTTGTTGCTAGTGATCCATGCATCCTATGAACTTGCTCTTGCCATGGTTAGCTTCATGAACATGTCATCTCGCTCTTGGTATGCTTGTTTTGTCATGCAATGCTTTGTGATGAGTGGAATGAGCTCCCCAAGTTGTCTTCATAAATCTGTTTACGCCATGCTCAGTTTTTCTGCTAATTCTGAAGCAGTTAATAAAACTTGCTATGTTTACATGGGATCCATCATATCTTCTGTGCCTTTTTAGGCTCATGATTAGTAAGGGACTTTTGATGTTTTCTTTTAGTAGAATCATTATGTGCCTTTGTTTTCTATGTTGTGTTCATGTAGCATGTTGTTTTCTTGCTCTAAACATTGCTTCCTGATGTTATTTTGACATGTTAGTATTTTCACTAAGTCTGTGATGCTGATATCTTTTGCACTTTTGCCATGCTTGTTTTAACCTGTTATATTGTGATTTGGCCGTAGCTCACTGTTCATGTTTTGTCAAGCATATCGTTTACATCAATTCCATATGCTTTGTTTTTAAGTTGGGGTGAAGTAGCATAGCCTCTTGTTGCATTGTAAGTGGCATCGTGCTGTTAATCGCAGAATAACACCATCCTTGTTTTGCTTGCCATTTGCAAACCGTGCATCCGTTTCTGGTGATCTTTATATCGATTTCAACCAAAATCATCTCATCTTTGTAGCGGAATACTTGGTTTGCCAAGTTGATGCCTTGATCATTCTTTCCCTTCCGGAGCACGCATATGCATTGCATATCATGTCTTGCATATCATGCCATGTATTGCATCATGTTGCTTGTGCATTGCACCGTGATTGATTGTCGTTCCATTGCTTGTATTCTTGCCTTGGGTAGAGACGGGAGACTAGTATGTGACCGAGGAACCTTTTGAGTACGCTAACGAGGATCAAGCTTTCGACAACTCTAAGAACTTTGCAGGCAAGATGACCATACCTTCGAAATCACTTGTATCTTTGCTTTGCTAGTTGTTCTCTCTATCGCTATGTCTCGCTACCTACCTCTTTCTATATCATGCCTCCCATATTGCCATGTCAAGTCTCTAACCCACCTTTCCTATCAAACTGTTGTTTGGCTATGTTACCGCTTTTGCTCAGCCCCTCTTATAGCATTGCTAGTTGCAGGTGAAGATGAAGCTTGTTCCATGTTGGAACATGGATATTGTCGGGATATCATTATTATCTCTTATTTACTTGAATGCATCTATATAATTGGTAAAGGGTGGAAGGCTCGTCCTTATGCCTGGTGTTTTGTTCCACTCTTGCCACCCTAGTTTCCGTCATACCGGTGTTATGTTCCTTGATTTTGCGTTCCTTACGCGGTTGGGTGTTATGAGAACCCCTTGACAGTTCGCTTTGAATAAAACTCGTCTAGCAATGCCAAACCTTGGTTTTACCATTTGCCTAACTACCACCATATACTTTTCCCTTGGGTTCTACAGACTCAAGGGTCATCTTTATTTTAAACCCCCCCCACCCTGGGCCAGTGCTCCTCTGAGTGTTGGTCCGAATCGAGCCGCCTGCTTGGCCACTTGACGGCTGGTTTTACTCGTAGCTTGTCTCATCCGGTGTGCCCTGAGAACGAGATATGTGCAGCTCCTATCGGGATTTGTCGCCACAGTCAGGTGGCTTTGCTGGTCTTGTTTTACCATTGTTGAAATGTCTTGTAACCGGGATTCTGAGACTGATCGGGTCTTCCCGGGAGAAGGAATATCCTTCGTTGACCGTGAGAGCTTGTGATGGGCTATGTTGGGACGCCCCTACAGGGTACAACCTTTCGAGAGCCGTGCCCGCGGTTATGTCGCAGATGGGAATTTGTCAATATCCGGTTGTAGAGAACTTGACACATAACTTAATTAAAATGAATCGACCGCATGTGTAGCCGCGATGGTCTCTTTTCGGTGGAGTCCGGGAAGAGGACACGGTCTCTTGTTATGCTTGAACGTAAGTAGCTTCAGGATCACTTCTTGATCACTTATAGCTTCTGAACCGTGCGTTGCTTCTCTTCTCGCTCTTATTTGCATATGTTTGCCACCATATATGCTTATTGCTTGCTGCAGCTCCACCTCACTACCCTTTCCTACCCTTAAGCTTAAATAGTCTTGATCTCGTGGGTGTGAGATTGCTCAGTCCTCGTGACTCACGGATACTTCCAAACAGTTGCAGGTGCCGAGGATACCAGTGCAAGTGATGCTACCGAACTCAAGAGGGAGTTCGATGAGGATTCGAGTTGTTACTATGTTTCTTTTCTGGATGATCAGTAATGGAGCCCAGTTGGGACGATCGGGGATCTAGCATTTGGGTTGTCTTCTTTTATTTTGGTTCCGTAGTCGGACCTTTGATTGTATTTTGGATGATGTATGATTTATTTATGTATTGTGTGAAGTGGCGATTGTAAGCCAACTCTTTATCCCATTCTTATTCAGTACATGGGATGTGTGAAGATTACCCCTCTTGCGACAAACCTACCATGCGGCTATGCCTCTAAGTCGTGCCCCGACACGTGGGAGATATAGCCGCATTGTGCGTGTTACAAGTTGGTAATCAGAGCCATTCCCGACTTAGGAGCCCCATGCTTGATCGAATCGCTGACAAGAAATTTCATGAAAAGAAATTTAGGATCATGCGGGTATCTTGGAATCATTCCAATAGTCTTGTGACGAGAACATTGTTCTTTGTGCCTCCTGACATTTAGGGGTCATGGCAGTGTCCTAGGGAGTTGAGCTCCGAGGTGTTGTCATCACAATTTTATCGTTGCAGTTCTGGAATACCTGAGTTCGCCGACATCGAAAATCTCTTTTATGCAGTTGTTGGTGAGATAACCTCAACACCACCCAGTACTGGGGCGGGAGTTCGGTAGTATTGCCATAACTCGTATGACGGATGCTTTTCGAAGGTTGAGGTACATGATTTCCGAAGGTTTTTTGGTTATGTGTTGAAGGATGGATACAACTGGATGTAGGAATTGTTTAGTTTGGCTGTGATATTATGCTTCCCCAGTATCACCAACAGCTGACTGCATAACCAGAAAGTTTCGGGAGTTTTATAGGTGGGAATTCATCTAGCTCTAGAATTTCTTCCCGCGGATATTTGGTTTGTGATTGGGTAATCCTTACCACTTATTTGTTCATATTTGTACCTTGTTGATTTATTCATCTACCTTGATCTAGGTGGCTGCTCACCCTTATGGACGTGTGATGATTTACTTTGGCATTCATTCGTTCATCCTTGTTCGAATGATTATTGTGAGACTATATGTTGCAATTTCGATCCACTAATTCAGCTTGAATGTTTATCTTTCAAAAATTCTAACGGATGTCACCCTCTTCAGGATGGCTCCTCCAATGCGCCAGAATCCAGACCGCAATGATGGGGATCAGTCAAATCCTCCGCCACCACCTCCACCTCCGGAGGCATGGCAAGCTGTCATGGCAGCCACCAACGCCAACACTCAGATGCTTTTGCAACTCTTGCAAGAGCCCAACCAAGGGCAAAGCAACCAAGGAAATCAAGGCCAAGGCAACAATCAGCCTCAGTTTGCTATCCTCAACCAGTTCCTCACAAACCAGTCGAAGTCCTTCAACAACTGTGTCGAGGCCACAGACGCCGACGACTGGCTCATGGACATCTGCAAACATTCTGAATGTAGCAATGTCAGACCTGAGGACTTTGTCATGTTTTCTTTGTTTCAACTCAAGGACCAAGCTGACGAGTGGTATCCACAATACAGAGATTCCAGCGGAGGTTGTGTGATTACCTGGTATAATTTCCGCCAAGACTTCAAATTCATCACATTCCACCAAGTGTAGCTGAGTGCAAGCGTGAGGATTTCCGCAATCTCAAACAAGGCAGCATGTCCGTGTATCAATACAATATCCAGTTTCAGAAACTTGCTCGCTTCGCTAAACAAGGCGATCCTGATGAAAAGAGTATGATCTATCAATTCAGAGGTGGCCTCAGATAAGATCTGCAATTAGCTCTCGTGCTTCTTGAGCCGACCAAGTTTGATCAATTCTACAATATGGCACTAAAGCAAGAAGCTGCTTAGCTCAAGTGTGAGGCATCTAAGAAGAGAGTCAGGGATGCAGTTCAGCCTTCTTCATCACAAGTGGCAGCTAAGCAACAGAAGTTCTGGTTGCCTCCTCCTCCTCCGTTTCGTCATCCCTACCAACAAAAGAGCAAAGGTGGCAATGGATCTTCATACCCACCCAACCCAGTCTATCAGAACAAAGCTCAGTCTCAAACTCCAAGGTCAAGTGCTCCTTATCATCGTCAGCTCTTAGAGGTTACTTGCAACAAGTGTTAGCAGAAAGGGCACTATGAAAACAAATGCTTCAACCAAAGGCGCCTTCCGCCTCCCCCTCCTGTGAGATCTTCCAGAAATGTAGTGGTCAAGCATAATCCCAAGTTTCCAAAGGTCAACATGATGAACACAACTCAGGCAGAGGATTCTTCAAAAGTGATCATGGGTAATCTTCATGTTAATGATATTCCTGCAAAAGTCTTATTTGATATTGGTGCATCGTATTCTTTCAAGTCATATCCATTTGCATCGAAGCACAATTTTGACACAAGGGTTCTACCTAGAGCTCTGCAAGTTGTTTCTCCGGCTAAGCGTTTGAGATCTAGCATGATGGTTCCGAATGTTGGTATCGAGATGGGAAACTATAAATTTCTGTCTTCTCCAATTGTTCTTGGTGACTCGGATATTGATCTAATTCTCGGCATGGACTGGCTTTGTAAACACAAAGCTTAGCTTGATTGTGCTGCCAGGGAAATTCAATTGACACACCCTTCTGAGGAGGTGATCATCTTTGCTGCTCGGGATGAAACCATTCGACTGTTTTCTCTTAATGAGAAGAGCGAGTTGAATGCCATCTCTCAGATTCCAGTCATTTTTGAATATCAAGAAGTCTTTCCAGAAGAGCTTCCGGGAATGCCTCACCAGCTAGTTGAATTCGTTACCGATCTTGAGTCTGGCACGGAACCTGTTTGCAAGCATCCTTACAAGCTTGGACCAAAGGAATTGAAGAAATAGCTCGATGAACAAGAGCGTCTGGGTCGGATCAGACCGAGTTCATCTCCGTGGGGTTGTGGTGTTCTTTTTGTCTAGAATAAGTATGGCACGAACCGACTTTGTGTCGACTACCGCCCATTGAACAAGAAGAAAATAAAGAACAAGTATCCACTTCCCAACATCAATGAGCTATTCGAGCAACTTAAAGGTGCTAAAGTATTGTCCAAGCTTGACCTCCGTATGGGTTATCATCAGATTTGCATTCGTGAAGAAGATATCCCCAAGACAGCATTCAGAACAAGCTATGGTTTTTATGAATATACTGTCATGTCTTTCTTCCTTGTCAATGCTCCGCCAATGTTCTCTCGCATGATGAACTTCATCTTCAACCCTTACACAAATGATTTCGTCCTGGTGTATCTCGATGATATCTTGGTATTTCCAAGAATAAGGAGGATCATGCCAAGCATTTGTGATTGGTGCTTGATAAAGTCAGAGAGCATCAATTCTATGCGAAGTTTTCTAAGTGTGATTTCTGGCTTGACAAAGTTCTTTACCTTGGTCATATCATCTCCGCCAAGGGCATCGCTGTTAATCTCGAGAAGGTGTCTGCAATTGTGAAATGGGAACCTCCTCAGAACGTCAAGCAGCTCTGCAGTTTTCTTGGGCTTGCAAGCTATTGTTTAAGATTCGTTGAAAAATTCTCTAAGATTGCAAAGCCTCTTTCCAACCTCCTCCAGAAAAATGTCAAGTATGTCTGGACGCCTGAGTGTGACGTTGCTTTCAACACCCTCAAAGAGAAGCTAGTCACAGCTCCTATCTTGACTCCTACTGACGAATCGATGCCATTTGAAGTTTTCTGTGATGCCTCCTTACAAGGTCTTGGTGCTGTGTTAATGCAAGAGAAGAAAGTTGTGGCTTATACCTCTCGTCAGCTGAAGCCCAACGAAAGGAACTACCCCATTCACGACCTTGAGTTGGCGGCAGTTGTCCATGCATTATTAACTTGGAGACATCTCTTGTTGGGAAGGAAAGTGGACATCTTCACAGATCATAAGAGCCTCAAGTACATCTTCACTCAACCCAACCTCAACCTCAGACAGACTCGATGGGTCGAAATGATTCAAGAATACAATCCGAGTATTGAATATACTCCAGGCAAGGCCAATGTCATTGCAGATGCTTTGAGCAGGAAGGCTTACTACAACAGCTTAATTGTCAAGCCCTTCCAACCGGACCTTTTTGAAGCTTTCCGCAAATTGAATCTCCAAGTTGTTCCTCAAGGCTTTCTTGCCAACCTCCAAGTCTCTCCTACTTTGGAAGATCAAATTCGTGAGGCACAACTCCTGGATTCCATGGTGAAGAAGGTGAAAAATGGGATTGCCAAGAGCCAACCCAAATACAAGTGTTATCGCATTGATGACAAAGACACTCTATTCTTCGAGGACCGGATTGTGGTTCCTAAAGGTGATCTAAGGAAAGTTATTATGAACGAGGCGCACATTTCCCTTCTGTCCATTCATCCAGGAAGTACGAAGATGTACCATGACCTCAAGCAGTCGTATTGGTGGACTCGAATGAAGCGAGAAATTGCTCAATTCGTGAATGAATGTGATGTCTGCAGAAGGGTGAAAGCAGAACACCAATGACCAGCTGGTCTCCTCCAACCTCGTGCTATTCCAGAATGGAAGTTTGATCATATTGAAATGGACTTCGTGACTGGATTTCCCAAGTCCAAGCGTGGAAATGATGCTATCTTTGTTGTCATCGACAAGCTTACTAAAGTGGCTCATTTCCTTCCAATCAAAGAATCTATCACAGCAGCTCAGCTGGCAAAGTTGTACACCTCCAGGAATGTCTCTTGGCACGTCATTCCGCAATTGATATCTTCAGGTCATGGAAGCATTTTCACCTCCATGTTCTGGGACACCTTCCAGAAGGCCATGGGCACGAACATTCGCTTCAGCACAACTTTCCATCCTTAAACTTGTGGCCAAGTTGAGCGAGTCAATCAAATCCTTTAAGATATGCTCAGGGCTTGTGTCATTTCCTTCGGTATGAAGTGGGAAGATTGCCTTCCATATGCCGAGTTCTCCTACAACAACAGCTTCGAAGTGAGTTCGGGCAAGGCCCCATTTGAGATTCTCTATGGCAGCAAGTGTCGTACTCTTCTCAATTGGTCAGAGACTAGTGAACGGCAACATCTTGGCAATGACTTAGTCACAGAAGCTTAAGAAATGTGTGAAGTCATCCAAGAAAATCTCAAAGCCGCGCAATCGCGCCAGAAGAGTTACTATTATAGCAAGCACTGTGACTTGGCTTTCGAGATCAGAGACCGTGTCTACCTCCGTGTCTCTCCAATGAAAGGCACTCGTCGCTTCGGTATCAAAGGGAAGCTTGCAGCAAGATACATGGGTCCTTTCAATATCATTGGCAAAAGAGGCGATCTCGCCTATCAACTTGAGCTTCCGTCCAACTTTGCAAATGTGCATGGTGTGTTTCACGTGTCACAGCTTCGCAAGTGCTTCAAGACTCCTGAGCACACCATCGACATCGAAGAGATTGATCTCCAAGAAGATCTGTCTTATCATGAGCATCTCGTTCCTATTATTGAAGAAACTGAGCATAAGACTCACGACAAGTCTATCAAATTCCTGAAAGTGAAGTGGTCACAGCATTCCAACCGTGAAGCCACCTAGGAACACGAGGATCACCTCCGTTCCGAATATTCGGAGTTCTTTCAGTCCTATATCTCGGGACGAGATACTCTTGTAGTGGTGGAGTGTTGTAATACCCCGGATGTAACTTGCCATATTTGTAACTCCGACTCTTGCCATTTCCGACATTAAGTTATGAGATTCCCTTCGTAGTTGGGTTTTGACTTTGTTTTTCATTTTGTTCATGTCATGCATTTCATATCATGTCATCATGTGCATCGCATTTGCGTTCGTCTTCGTCTGATGCATCCGAGCACTTTCCCATTGTCCGTTTTGCAATTTGACACTCCCACATGCACTGGCACACCCCTCTTGTCTTTTTCGTGAGCGGGTGTTAAACGTTCTCGGGATGGACCGAGATTTGCCAAGTGGCCTTGGTACACCACCGGTAGACCGCCTGTCAAATTTCGTTCCATTTGGAGGCCGTTTGAAACTCCAACGGTTAACTGGGTAACCGCAAAGGCCTCTTGTGTGTTGCAGCCCAACACCCCTCCAAAACATCCCAATAACCCATCTAAAACATCTCCATGTCCTCCGTCTTCGGATCACGATCATGTGGGTGAAAACTACACCTCATTTGGACACTCCAAACTCCTACCTATCAATATGTGATCCCCTCCATTTTTTCGTGCAAATGAAACCCTAGCTAACCTCCCACTCCGCCGCCGGACATGTCCGCTGCCCGCCGGACGTCCCGCGCCAGTGAGGCGCCGCCATGTGTCCAGCTACCACCCGCCACCGCCGCGGCCCACTCGGCCCACGGGGAGACAGCCCCGGGCCGGACCGGGCCCGAGCGCCCCGCACCGCGCCTCCGTCGCCCGCTCGCGACCGCCAATGCCCGGCCTCCTCCGCGCCTCACGTTGCCGTCTGCCGTCGTCCCCGCCGCCGCACCAACTTCGCCGTCATCCTGTCGCGCCGGCATCTGCCGCCTCAGCCCACGTGGCCCGGCGCCTTGCCCCGCCGCCGGCCCTGCCTCCGGCTGGATCCGGCGAGGAGCCGACCAGATCCGCCGGTCCCCTGCCTCCCCGACTCCGGATCCCTCCTTCCCCGAGCTTCGGCCGCCGCATTCCTCCGTCTCGGTGAAGTTCCGGTCATCCTTGGGAAACGTGCCATCAAACCCTAGATCCATTTTTTGGAGGGTAATTTTTCTCTAAGTACCAAACCCCCGTATGTTTTTATGCCATGTTCATGGCATCGTATCTCTGTGACCGTAGCTCTGAATCATGCATATGATATGTCACATTGTTCGCCTCGTTGAGCTCTTCACATTAGAAGCATTTCCATGCATGTTAATGTCTGTTATGATGCCATTTTCGTTGATGCAAGAGTGCTATAAAATGTTAGCTGCTAGTACTTATCAGATCGTGAGGTTTTGTCTTTTTTTGTTGCATTTGATGTGTGCATCATATGACTATGAGGTCTACATGTGTTTTCCACAAGCATGCAAACTAGGCTCCGTAATTTTTCTCTATGTCCCAAATCCCCTTATGTTTTTATGCCATGTTCATCGAATCGTATCTCGGTGACCGTAGCTCTAAATCATGCATATGATATGTCGAATTGTTCGCCTCGTTGAGATCTTCACATTAGAAGCATTCCCGTGCATGTTAGTGTATGTTATGATGCCATTTTCATTGATTCAAGAGTGCTATAAAATGTTAGCTGCTGGTAGTTATCATATCATGAGGTTTTGACTTTTGTTGTTGCATTTGGTGTGTGCATTATATGAGTATGAGGTCTACATGTGTTTTAAACTACATCATGCCATCTTTACAGAGGTGTTTTTCTTGTATTTTTGTGATCTATGTGGTGACTAGCACAAGCATGCAAACTAGGCTCCGTGATGTTGTTGTTTTCAGGGACTTCGGATTTTGGCTATCATTTCTTGCTATTATTTTGATGCCATGTAAGCTTGATGCTACAGTGAGATCCATGATTATTTTGGGATACTTCAGTAAGGATGTTTTGAACATGTGGTTATGCTCTATCCATCCATTCCCCTGTTTGCAATTATGGAGTAGTCTAGCATGTCTTGTTCTTGCTCTACTTTTGCTATAAAATGTTCCTGACAGGATGTTAACATGTTAATCAATTTTGCCATGGTTGTTGCTAGTGATCCATGCATTCTATGAACTTGCTCTTGCCATCTTTAGATTCATGAACATGTAATCTCTCTGTTGGTATGCAATGCTTTGTGATGAGTGGCATGAGCTCGCCAAGTTCCTTCATAAATCTGTTTAAGCCATGCTTTGTTTTTCTGCTAATTCTGAAATTATTAATAAAACTTGCTATGTTTACATGGGTGCCATCGTATCTTCTGTGCCATTTTCGCTCATGATCAGTAAGGGACTTTTTATCTATGATTTTAGTAAAATCAGCATTGGCTTGCAATCTTATCTTCCTGTAGCATGTAGTTTGCTTTCTCTAAACATTGTTTCCTGATGTTATTTTGACATGTTAGTATTTTCACTAAGTCTGTGACGCTGATATCTTTTGCACTTTTGCCATGCTTGTTTGAACCCGTTCTAGTGTGATTTGGCCATAGCTCAATGTTCATGTTTTGTCAAGCATCTCGTGTACATAACTTTCGTACGCTTTTTTGTTATGTTCAGGTGCAGTAGCTTAGTATCTTGTTGCATTCTAAGTGGCATCGTGCTGTTAATCGCAGAATAGCACCATCCTTGTTTTGCTTGCCATTTGCAAACTATGCATCAGTTTTCGGTGATCTTTATATCCATTTCTACCGAAATTGTCTCATGTTTCCAGAGGCATACTTGGTTTTCCAAGTTGATTCCTTGATCATTCTTTCCCTTCAGGAGCACACATATGCATTGCATATCATGTCTTGCATATCATGCCATGTATTGCATCATGTTGCTTGTGCATTGCACCGTGATTGATTGTTGTTCCATTGCTTGTATTCTTTCCTTGGGTAGATCCGGCAGATGAGCACGTGACCGAGGAACGTGTTGAGTACGCTAACGAGGATCAAGCTTTCAAGAACTCTGAGAACTTTGCAGGCAAGATGACCATACCCTCGAAATCACTTCTATCTTTGCCTTGCTAGTTGTTCGCTCTATCACTATGTCGCACTACTTACCACTTGGTATCATGCCTCCCATATTTCCATGTCAAGCCTCTAACCCACCTTTCCTAGCAAACCGTTGTTTGGCTATGTTACTGCTTTTGCTCAGCCCCTCTTATAGCGTTGCTGGTGGCAGGTGAAGATGAAGCTTGTTCCTTGTTGGAACATCGATATTGTTCGGATATCATTATTATCTCTTATTTGATTTAATGCATCTGTATAGTTGGTAAAGGGTGGAAGGCTCGGCCTTATTCCTGGTGTTCTGTTCCACTCTTGCCGCCCTAGTTTCCGTCATACCGGTGTTATGTTCCTTGATTTTGTGTTCCTTACGTGGTTGGGTGTTATGGGAACCCCTTGACAGCTCGCTTTGAATAAAAGTCCTCTAGCAAGGCCCAACCTTGGTTTTACCATTTTCCTACCTATCACCATATACCTTTCCCTTGGGTTCTGCAGATTCAAGGGTCATCTTTATTTTAAACCCCCCCGGGGCAGTGCTCCTCTGAGTGTTGGTCCGAACCGAGCCGCCTGCAGGGCCACCTCGGGGAAACTCGAGGGCTGGTTTTACTCATAGCTTGTCGCATCCGGTGTGCCCTAAGAACGAGATATGTGCAGCTCCTATTGGGATTTGTCGGTGCAGTCGGGTGGCTTTGCTGGTCTTGTTTTACCATTGTCGAAATGTCTTGTAACCGGGATTCCGAGACTGATCGGGTCTTCCCGGGAGAAGGAATATCCTTCGTTGACCATGAGAGCATCTGATGGGATAAGTTGGGACACTCTTGCAGGGTATAAACTTTCGAGAGCCATGCCCGCGGTTATGTGGCAGATGTGAATATTTTAACATCCGGTTGTAGAGAACTTAACACTTAACTTAATTAAAATGAATCAACCGCGTGTGTAGCCGTGATGGTCTCTTTTAGGCGGAGTCCGGGAAGAGGACACGGTCTTGTGTTATGCTTGAACGTAAGTAGCTTCAGAATCACTTTCTGATCACTTATAGCTTCCCGACCATGCGTTGCTTCTCTTCTCGCTCTTATTTGTGTATGTTAGCCACCATATATGCTTAGTGCTTGCTGCAGCTCCACCTCACTACCCTTTCCTACCCTTAATCTTAAATAGTCTTGATCTCGTGGGTGTGAGATTGCTGAGTCCTCGTGACTCACTAATACTTCCATACAGTTGCAGGTGTCGAGGATACTAGTGCAAGTGATGCTACCGAACTCAAGTGGGAGTTCGACGAGGATTCATGTCGTTACTATGTTTCTTTCCCGGATGATCAGTAATGGAGCCTAGTTGGGACGATCGGGGATCTAGCATTTGGGGTTGTCTTCTTTTATTTTGGTTCCGTAGTCGGACCTTTGATTGTATTTTGGATGATGTATGATTTATTTATGTATTGTGTGAAGTGGCGATTGTAAGCCAACTCTTTATCCCTTTCTTATTCAGTACATGGGATGTGTGAACATTACCTCTCTTGCGACAAATCTACCATGCTGCTATGTCTCTAAGTCGTGCCCTGACACGTGGGAGATATAGCCGCATTGTGGGTGTTACAGCTACCTGTCTAAGCAGATCTCTTGGTGGGTCCTGATAGCTGCACAGAGATGGATTTAGAGACAGATTACCAGTCCTATTCCCCCACCGAGGTGTATGCTCTAACTTGGCATGATTATACTACTCATATTAGGCATATGGTGTCTTGCATTGTATAGTTTAGACATCATATACACAATATTCAAGACCATGTTCTTAGTTTAGACATCACATATGCAAAAGGCCTCTGCTTAGTATATAAATCACATATGTGAATTAAATAATGCGATCATGATTACTTAGATAACATGTATGTGAATTATGTCATGCGAATCTGTTTCCTTAAGACATCGTATAATTATCTCATGCCATCATGTTTAGTTAGTCATGATATCTTTGAATTTTGTCATGCTATGCAATCCCGTTTAGATAGACATCATATATGTGAAATTATGTCATGCTATCCCTTTTAGTTAAACAATATACGTGTGAACTATTTCATGCCCTCTATTTTCTACACTATCTATTGCATCTATTTCTCATACAAGGTATGTACATTCAACTACGTTTCTTGTTTATCGGCCATGTGAATTGGAGCGGGTGATGGCAGTATCTACCGGAGTAAAAACACGGTGTTCAAATAAAATAGTGCTACCTCTTGGTGGAGATAGCACCCAAGTTGTACATGCATGAGAACCAGCCCTACCACACATAACCCAAACTCCTGCGGATTGTACCCTTACTGTGATGGACAGAGAACTAGCTTCACCCAATCTAACCCCAACCCTAGCAAATAGTAACCCAATTCCTGTTGACACAACACTATCTCCACCATAGAGCTCCCAACCAAGAGCAGTTAGTAAGGAAGCTCCAGTGCCCAAAGTGCCATTACTACCACGGCGAACACCAACTCCACCAGTTAGTACACCTATTCCTATGGAGGAAGCACAACCAGCCATTCGTAGTTTAGCATCTATCGCATTTGATGTTGTTAAATCCTATGTGCGTATCTTCCCATCATGGAAATATTATTCTGAAGATGAAGGAAAATGCCAGTTGCAGGTGTTCGTCTAGGAGTTATGTGTAAGTAATGTTATTCATGAAAATTACTTTGCTTTTTCCCATACATTCTACCTCCACGATGGTTATAATACAACAAATGTTCCCATTTTTCTCTATAGAGAAGGACCGATTTGGAAACTCATGATGAGGTAACCTGTGCTAATACCTCTGCTATCTTGAAGAATGCTTGGTGGCACTATCGGAATTACCTAAAGAAAACATACTTCACTAGCAAAGAAATTCATCAAATTCCCTTATGTTCTCGTGAGACACATCTATGGGACAGTGACTGGGAAGACATTCTTCTGTACTGGTCCCAGACCAAGAATGTGGTAAGGTCTATGAGCTCATTGTTTAATTTTAAGTACTATATATGCCTGCGTCTTACTGCACTCTATTCGTTTAGAACAAATGCTTAAACCTGAAGAACAATGGTTCGCATTTAAGATTCCGTTGCTATCGTGCATACTGCTTTGCTCTGGTATCACTATATTTACTCATTCAAACTTATTTTTAAAGTGAAGGATCCAATTGAAACTCCAATGGCACAACGGGTATATTTAAGCATGTTTCTTTAACAGGTTTGCTCTTCTAAATAACTCTGTTGATTTCAATTTCAATTGTGTATACAATTGACTTCTCATATCATGCACATTACTAGCATCGCAACAGAGCCGATAGTGTTGTTGTACATCTACACCTGTGGTACCCATCAGAAATTTTGTTGTGCTGTGTAGTTTCCCACGCTTTGTATTCTTTCAATGCTGCTTTGTCTTGAACTAATATGATTTGAACTGTCTCTCTATTTTGATTTGGCAAGACAATGCAGTGACCATAGGACACAGATATATGTTTGTTTGATTCTTTTATTATGTACTACTTGGCAATAGAAGATTTGGTAGTTTAATCCTCTCGACCTTACTAATGAACTGGTTCACCGAAATGAGTTTCGTATACTACATGCTAAACTTGTTTTGTGCCTGCTTGTTTCTTCTTTTAGAACGCTGACAGGATATTGGGGAAGAGTACCTTATTAAGCAATGGTAGAGGAAGTAATGTAGATAAGGTTCAGGATAGTGAGACATCCTTTTTGGTTTCCTACAAAGCTGATAAAATAGCTAATGAAAACTATCTTGAAGACAGTGAGACAACCCCAAATTCTTGTCTTGGTGTAGTGTTCGAGTTATTGGGCAGTACCGCTGGCACAAGCTATTCAAACTCACTATCCCAATCAGTTCGGTTTCTTGAGTCTGGACTACAAGATGAAAGACATCTATCAGTTGTGTTGTGACAAGAAGCCAAAGGACTGCAAAGTCCCTGGAGAATTCAGATGCATAATTTCTAGTGCAACTTCAAGCGTTCGAGGATTTTAGCGCCAAACAGGAGAAACCAAATAAGATTGCTAAGCTCATTGCTAGCATGGTGGATACCGAGGATAACGTTTCTTGAGCTCTTCTGAAGTTGTTTCAGTTATGGGCTTGTGTTTCTGCCGCGTTTATTTGCACTGCTGGCCAATTTAGACGGTTAGTGTATGTAATATGTTGCTTTGTTCCCTATATTTACACTGGTGACAAACTTTGATGCTGAGTGGATGTAATATGTGTAATAGATATAATAGCCTATCGTTAGTTGCTTGCTTATTTATTTCCTTATTGTCTTGTTTACTTGTTTGCTTTTAGTCATTGCAGTTCTTTTTCCATGTTTTTCTAGTGGCCACAATAACCTATTTTTATAGCTAAGCCACAATAACCATGAGATCCTCAGCCTGGGATGACCACCTACAACATGGCTGTAAAGGCTAGGAAGGATTTTGGGCATATTTTCTTCACTGAAGTGGTCTTTACAGCAGCTTGGAATATTTGGATCTTGAGGAATGACAAGGTTTTCAGGAATGAGAGACCCTCTTTCAGAGCCTAGAGGCACAATTTTATCCATGACATAACTTTACTTTCTCATAGGATAAAATGTAAATACAAGGATAGCCTTCTAACTTGGATCTCTAATCTCCCTTAGTTAGTGTGTTTTACCTGCTTGGGTTGTAACTATTTCTGCCTTCTTCTTTTCCTTCCTTGTAATTGACTTGTAACAGGACTATTTTACTTTTTTGCTTTCAATAAAGAGCTGTGAGGCTGTTGCCTTGCAGTACATATTCAAAAAAAACCATGGGCAACATACGGACCGTTGTAGCCATCATCCTACTACCTGTTGTAGTGACCATGGGCCTCTTACGGGCCATAGGATCCATGGACCTTCTACGGGCCGTAGGATCCATGGGCCTTCTATGGGCTGTATGATCTATTGGCCAAACATGGGCCATACTATTTCTAGACCAATAACAGTCCACAAAAAGGGCCGTAAATGGGCTACAGTGGAAATTGTCTGTTTATGGCCTGACCATAATGGGATCTTAATAGGCCAAAATGTATAATCGGCTTAATTCTATCGACAGGCATCACGGGTCGTTTACGGGCCATATTTGATGATGCTATAAAAATAGCCCAACGAGTTAACGGGCCACAAACGGGCCGCTTGTAACTAAAGGCTGAATTTGGCCCACAAGCGGAACATGCCAGTAACAAGCCATAAGTAATCGAATGCTGGAAATGAGCCCAAAAATAAATGGGCCCTTATAATGCCCAAAGTTAACACGGACTGTAAACGACCCAACAGTATAAAGCAATGCACAGTACACAATGGGTCAGTTTCACCACAGGCCTTTAATGGGCTGGAATCATATTGGATGGCCCAGATGACGCTACTGGGCCTAATTCAGATAGGCCATAATGGGTCGCGAGTTAGCCGGTTGTGAATGGGCTATATGCGAACAGGCCGTTAACAGGCTTTTCATGGGCCGGCCCGCTACCTTTTGACCAAGTTAAACGGGTCGTTCTTTTCACCCTAATAGGCCTCTATTGGGTTGTGCCACGTGTTGACGTATCATAGGCGCCTCCGGTCCAATGAGTGGATGACATCTGTCCCAACGGTGAGCCGACACATGGTTCCTCTAGCCATTGAGAGTTTTACACGTGGAAAATCCCCATTTGTCTGGGCTGTTAACGGGTTTTCAGATCCAGACAGGAACCCGATAGCTTAACAGAGACCTGTTACGGTGGATGCCACGTCTTGGTTACCCTTGATGAAAGCACTTCCATGACGCACCATTTATCATCGTTGAAGTGGTCACTTCCGTGATGATAATTTTGGTATTGTCATGGAACACTTCTACGACATCACAGGCATGACTATCTTGATTCTATCATAAAATCGTCATGGATCTACATGCATGATAGAAAACGTGACCTATTTTGACAAATAGGTATGATCACGGAAGTGTATTTTTTGGGGCAGGTTTGGGTATAAGCTTCTCACAAACCAGAGCTTCTCACAACAAGCCTCATGTTTCCGGTAGGGGACATGCCACCGTCGTGGATGATACAATAATCATTGCCTCTTCTTGCTTTCAAATTTTTGTCTAGTGGCAACATAGAGCAAAAGGTGTGTCATGTTAATATTTGGAATTTTTTGGGTTCGTTTGGACATTTTTATACATTAACTGAGTTTTCTAGTCATTTTATGTGCACAATTCAAATTTGAACTACATGCACTTCCTCTAGTGCAGAAAAATGGGTTGAATAATCAAATGCGTGTCCATGGGTGCATGCTTAGGTCCCATGTAAGAAATGGGAATGAATTTCAAAGACCTCGACATTGTTGCTTGCGGGCGAACGTTGAGGTAGTTAGTTTTTAAATTCTAATAAATCCAAAACTTGTCTGAAATTCATGAAACCTGGCATGTTATCATGGAATGGCACGAACATGCTACGGTAAAAAAATTGTCCCATTTGGGGCAGGTTTTGGTATACGCTCCTCACAAACCAGAGCTTCTCCCAAGCCTCGTGGTTCCGGTAGGGAAGGCGTGTCACCTTTCTGGACGAAAAGAGATTCATTGCCTCTTCTCGCCTTGATTTTTTTCTAGACACAACATAGACCAACATGAGTGTTATCTTATAATTTGGAATTATTCGGGATTCGTTTGGACATTTTTATACATTAACCGAGTTTTCTAGGCAGTTTACGTCCATAATAAAAATTTGAACTACATGCACATGCTCCAGTGTAGCAAATTGGGTTGAAAAATCCTATGTGTAGGTCACATGCAAGAATTAGGAATGAACTTCAAACACCTCGGCATCGTGCCTCGGTCGCAAGCATTGAGATACTTGATTTTAAAATTCTAGTAAATCCAAAACTCGTCTGAAATTCATGAAACTTGGCATGCTATCATGGAATGGCACCAACATGCTGTGGTACATGTCCAATTCGAGAGAAGGCGCATGAATCAACAGCCAACATAGGAATTTTGAAACAAATAGATGCCACGTTATCATCTCAAACGTTTGTATAATTTAAATCGTCGGCGTTCTGCTAAACATTCATGTGACGCCAGGTGTCACACTTTTAATGGCTAGGAGGTGTCATGCAAAAAAGTTTCTTTAGTAGATGGGAGGTGTGCGAGCACGGTCCGCTGCACAGGCTGACCGGGAGGCGTCCAAGATGTCCTCCAATGTGTTGGCTCATTGGGAAGTGTGCGAGTTGCACGCTACGCAGGCTCACGAGGACGCTATTAGAATCGGGGCTCCATAGACCCGAGAAAGGTTCGAAATCTGGGGTGTTGTCATAGAACTCCACTAAGCTCGAGCTCACTGCCCACTGCCTCACGGCGATTCTTAGGCACGCTCGAGCGAAAGGGCAGAAGAACACAGACACGGTAGTTTACCCAGGTTTGGGCCACCTTGCAGTGTAAGACCCTACTCTTGCTTTATGGATGGATTTTCTCATGAGGGAGGATGAGTATGTGAGTACAAGTGACCTCGGGAGACTTCCGGGGGGTCTGGATCGAATCCGCTCTAAGGTGGCACCATAGCTATACTTATATTGGCCCTGGTCCTCTTCCCCCAAAACACTAGGTGGGAAGGGTTGCCACAACAACCAATTTCAAAGGGGGAGAGCGGTATAGCTTATCTATAATAAAGGTGGCCTTCTCCTGCTAAAGCTCCTTGCCATGACGCGTCAGTGGGCTCGGTGGTGACCTCCGTCCTAGCGAGCCGCCATCCTGGTCTTCTTACACCAAAGTGGCAACCTTTAGGGATTGCTTCGGGAACCGACATGATGTGCTTGCTCCCTTAGCACGAAAGAGGAAAACATCTTTTATCCGTGCCTGTTGGCGCCCTTCTGGCTCCACTCGTCGTGGATCGCGTCACCCATGTGCAGCACGAGGTGGGGCTCGGCGAGCCTAGACATAACCACCCCGTGAGGGGCCTTGGGACACAGCTTCGAGAGGCTACCCTGCGCGAGGCCCTTAGGGAGCTCTTGAAGATGCATGCTGATGTACACCTCACGAGGCTTGGGCACTCGCGAGGGTCCTGCTCATGAAGCCTTCAAGTTGGGCTGTGCTAGGCCCATAGAATGCGCTATGACATGGGCCGCAGGTAGATCGGCCTGGGTACCACTAGTCCCATGGGCCCGACGGTAGCCCTCGGGCCCGCGACATGCACGACACCGCCCATTGAGGGAGGGGCGAAACGACTCAGGCCCCAATCGCCTGCGAGTGAGGCCTGACACATGGCGTGCAATGGGGCATGATATGCCCCCACTTCCACGATGCCTCGATAACTGCCCGACTGACATAAAGCTGGCCTGCGCTGGCTACGTAGCCATCATTACTTTCCCACGACGCCTCGATAATAACCCTTCCTTCTGGAGCATGCTCGCCTCTCCTTCACAAGACCACGCCGCTCTCGCCCCATTGGGCTGCCATGGCGCCCCAAGCAAGAGGAGCAAGGCGGCGGTGGTGGCAGAGAGCCGACAAAGGTCAGAAACTGCCCTGTGCCGGTCCATAGTGCCCAACCTCAAGTGGCTCGACAAGGTCCGCCTGATGATCGTAGATGACTTCAATGAGTGGGGGCAACAGAGATTTGGCCCGCCTCGCGACCTTTCGCCACTTTGGATGCAAGCAACATCGCCATTCATCTTCACGCGATCTTCTCTTGCTTGTTGCCCCCGTTCTCAAACTTCTTCAACACTGCACTGCACCTAGACCTGAAATCCATTCTCGTCCTTTCATCCTTCGCCTTCCTATGTGAAGCCTTTGTGGGTGTGACTCCCTCGATAGATACTCCACCATTTTTTTTCCTTCGGCTAACCGCTAGCGTCCAGCGCTCCAAATGCGCATCACTCTGTGTTGTCCACGCAAGGCTAGCGACGACACATGGAGATCATCCACGACGTGGAGGGCTTCAGGCGGCAATGGGTGTACATGGACGTGGCCCAGTTCAGCCCCCTCATATTGTTTCCGTCATCCCCGGCAGTGGCGAGCTCTAGATGGGCGCATGAGAGGCTTAATGACCCAAGGCTGTCGTGGGTCATGGCGAGGATGGCCAATCTAAGGGCGGCGGGAGTGACAACGGTGGTCAGGGAATTTCTCCGCCGGCGAATTTCCACCCTTCAACGCCACTCCTTCCCCATGTGGACCTTCACCGGCCCAGAAAACACAATGCGTCTCCAAACAGGTCACCTGCCTCCCGACGTGCTAATTGGAATACTCCGAGTCCTGACCGGCGAAGACGCAAGCAAGCTCCCCAGGCAAGGGTCCCCCCTATATAACTACATGATGATGGAGGCCTTTGTTATGAGGATGTCGTGCTTCGATCAGTGGGGGCCGCTTCCCGAAGGCTACGAGGGTCCTAGAGCCAGAAGACTTCGCGGGTGGAATACCCCTGGCCGCAGCAGCGGACGGCGGTGGTGACCCATATACTCGGGGCGCCCGCCCACAGGCCCCTGTACCGGTAGACACCGGTAGCGATGCCCCACCTAGGGAAGTGCCACCACCCCTAGCTTGATGAGAAGCGTGCAAAGTCCCAGGACGACGATCCCCAGACCACGCGCCCCTGGGAGGAGGATTAGGTTGGAGAACAGCATCGGCGCACTGCCGAGGGCGTTGAAGAAGAGTAAGTGGGTCAACATGGACGAGTAAGCGCTTTGCCCTCCTCGCCTCCAGCGCAACAAGCATACCTAAGATCTTTCTTCTCGTGGGCCCTCTTTAAGCGAGAAGGCGAAGGAGCCCCCGAGCCGAGCAGCCGCCTCCTTGTCGCTCTCCGCGACCGCGTGGTGCAGCGGAGGCGTGGCTCACCAAGGCACCATTATCGCGCCCGGTTGATAGGCGCTGGAGGCGCTGGGCATGGAACAACCATGCACCCCTCTGTCCCCGCAAGCAGTCCTGCGTGTGTGGGGGTGACGGCGATACTTCTGAGGGAGCCTTCGGCGATCTGCTCCCCTGCCTCCTGGGCATCCACCGTTGAAGCCACCAAGCTGGTGAAGGCGGGGCCATCGGCCAGTGTGCCAACCCACGCCGGCGCCCAAGGAAGCCGCGGACTGGCAGCCTCTTGTATGAAGGCGTGGAGCCCACATGGCGCATCTCCCTTCCCAAGAGGGACAAAAGAGGCATCAGCCAGCTTCTAGCCCCTGACGGGTGTAGCCTATTCTTCTCATCTCGAGGCAGCAGGCGGGAGCGCGAGGCTTAGCCCTGGTCGGGCCTTGGCGCTCGTGAGCGGCCGGGCCGCGGTCAGGCACGATCTTCTATAGAACACGAAGGGTGTGCTGAGCCAGCTCTAGGTGGAGCTTCATGACGTTAATGCACGCCTTGCGGATGAGCATCTGCACATGGTGCTCGGGGTGGCACCAGCTTGAGGTCGCTGTTAAGTTTAGCGTCGTCCAGCATGAGTCTGCCGGCTCAAAGTACGAGGACTCCTCCGCCGCGGCGAAGGAAGCTTGTGCGTGTGCTCTCTAGGAGGATGAGGAAGCAAAACGGTGGTGCGAGGCGATAGAGGCTCACGACCAAGAGCTTATAGCTTCAAACGCCATCCTCGAGTAGCAAATCCAAGCATGCAGACACGCCCTCTCCACCTCCACGGGCTAGCGAGGCGAGAGGCAGGCCTCCAGGCCCTTGAGCAGGAGCTAGTGCTGACGTTGTTCGAGAAGAGTCTGAAGTCCGAGCGGCTGGAGGTGTCGGACCACCATGTTGCAGCTGCTGAAGCTTCTATTGTTGGGGATCATAGCAGAAATTTAAAATTTTCTACGCATCACCAAGATCAATCTATGGAGTAATCTAGCAACGAGGGGAAGGAGAGTGCATCTACATACCCTTGTAGATCGCTAAGCGGAAGCGTTCAAGTGAACGGGGTTGATGGAGTCATACTCGTCGTAATCCAAATCACCGATGATCCTAGCGCCGAACAGACGACACCTCCACGTTCAAAACATGTACGGAACGGAGACGTCTCCCACGCCTTGATCCAGCAAGGAGGAGGGATAGGATGAGGACGAGAGTCCAACAGCAGCACGACGGCGTGGTGGTGATGGAGTGGCAGTTCTCTGGCAGGGCTTCACCAAGCTCACGCGGAGGAGGAGAGGTATTAGAGGGGAGGGGCTGTGCCAGGTTCAAGGGTGTGGCTGCCCTCCCACCCATCCACTATTTATAGGTGGGGAGAGAGGGTGCCGGCCCACTTTAGATCCCATCTAGGGTTGGGGCGGCGGCCAAGGGGGGAGGAGTGCCTCCCAAGACAAGTGGAGGCCCTCCCAAGACAAGTGGAGGCCCTCCCCCTTAGGTTTCCCCTCTCCCATGCGCATGGGCCTTGGGGGGGGCTGGTGCCCTTGGCCCATTAAGGTTAGGGCGCCCCCCTACAGCCCATGTTGCTGTATTGGATGTGGTGGAACATTTTCCGGACCTCCGGACCCCTCCGGAATCCTCCGGAACCTTCCGGAAGCTTCCTGGTACAATACCGGAAAAAACTGAACTTTTCCCGGAACCCGAACAACAACTTTCCATATATAAATCTTTACCTCCAGACCATTTTGGAACTCCTCGTGATATCTGGGATCTCATCCGGTAATCACATACAAGTCTTCCTAATAACCCTAGCGTCATCGAACCTTAAGTGTGTAGACCCTACGGGTTCGGGAACCATGCAGACATGACCGAGACAACTCTCCGGCCAATTACCAACAGCGGGATCTAGATACCCATGTTGGCTCCCACATGTTCCACGATGATCTCATTGGATGAACCACGATGTCAAGGATTCAATCAATCCCGTATTCAATTCCCTTTGTCCATCGGTACGATACTTGCCTGAGATTCGATCGTCGGTACCCCGATACCTTGTTCAATCTCGTTACCGGCAAGTCTCTTTACTCGTTCCGTAACACATCATCCCGTGATCAACTCCTTGATCACATTGTGCATATTATGATGATGTCCTACCGAGTGGGCCCAGAGATACCTCTCCGTTTACACGGAGTGACAAATCCCAGTCTCGATTCGTGCCAACCCAACAGACACTTTCGGAGATACCTGTAGTGTACCTTTATAGCCACCCAGTTACGTTGTGACGTTTGGCACACCCAAAGCACTCCTACGGTATCCGGGAGATGCACAATCTCATCGTCTAAGGAAATGATACTTGACATTAGAAAAGCTTTAGCAAACGAACTACACGATCTTGTGCTAGGCTTAGGATTGGGTCTTGTCCATCACATCATTCTCCTAATGATGTGATCCCGTTATCAACGACATCCAATGTCCATGGTCAGGAAACCGTAACCATCTATTGATCAACGAGCTAGTCAACTAGAGGCTTACTAGGGACATGGTGTTGTCTATGTATCCACACATGTATCTGAGTTTCCTATCAATACAATTCTAGCATGGAAAATAAACGATTATCATGAACAATGAAATATAATATAATAATAACCAATTTATTATTGCCTCTAGGGCATATTTACAATAGTCTCCCACTTGCACTAGAGTCAATAATTAGTTCACATCGCCATGTGATTAACACTCACAGGTCACATCGCCATGTGACCAACATCCAAGAGTCTACTAGACTCAATGATCTAGTTCACATCACTATGTGATAAACACTCAAAGAGTTCTGGGTTTGATCATGTTATGCTTGTGAGAGAGGTTGTAGTCAACGGGTCTTGCCATATTCAGATCCCTATATATTTTGCAAAACTTTATATCGTAGATGCTGCTACCACGTTCCACTTGGAGCTATTCCAAATTATTGCTCCATTATACATATCCGGTATCTCTACTCAGAGCTATTCGGATAGGTGTTAAGCTTGCATCGACATAACTCTTTACGTCGAACTCTTTATCACCTCCATAACCGAGAAACATTTCCTTATTCCTCTAAGGATAATTTTGACTGCTATCTGGTGATCTACTCCTAGATCACCTTTGTACCCTCTTGCCAGACATGTGGCATGGCGCACATCAGGTGCGGTACTTCAGCATGGCATACCGTATAGAGCCTATGACAAAAGCATAGGGGATGACCTTCGTCCTTCCTCTTTCTTCTGCCGTGGTCAAGCTTTGAGTCTTACTCAACTTCACACCTTACAACTCAGGTAAGAACCCCTTCCTTGGCTGATCTATTTTGAACAACATCAAAAACATGTCAAGGTGTGCATTCTTTGAAAGCACCATCAAGCGTCTTGATCTATCTCTATAGATCTTGATGCCCAATATGTAAGCAGCTTTATCCAGGTCTTCCTTTGAAAAACACTCTTCAAACAGCCGTTCATGCTTTCCAGAAATTCTACATTATTTTGGATCTACAATATGTCATCCACATATACTTATCAGAAATGTTGTAGTGCTCCCACTCACTTTCTTGTAAATACAAGTTTCTAGCAAACATTGTATAAACCTAAAAGCTTTGCTCACTCCATCAAAACATGTATTCTGATTCCGAGATGCTTGCTCTAGTCCATAGAAGGATTGCTGGAGCCAGCATACCTTTTAGCATCCTTAGGATCGACAAAACCTTTTATTGTATCACATACAACTTTTCTTACGAAAACTGGTAAGAAAACTTGTTTTGACCTCCATCTATAAGATTTCATAATAGAAAAATACAGCTAATGCTAACATGATTCCGACGGACTTAAGCATCGCTATGGGTGAGAAATTCTCATCGTAGTCAACTCCTTGAACTTGTGAAAAGACTCTTTCCCACAAGTCGAGCTTCATAGACGGTAACATCACCGCCCACGTCCGTCTTCTTCTTAAAGATCCATTTATCTCAATGGCTTGTCGATCAACGGGCAAGTCCACCAAAGTACATAGTTTGTTCTGATATATGGATCCTATCTCGGATTTCATGGCTTCTAACCATTTGTCGGAATACGGGCCCACCATCGCTTCTCCATAGCTCGTAGGTTCATTGTTGTCCAGCAACATGATATCTGAGACAGGATTACCGTACCACTCAAGAGTAGTACATATCCTTGTCGACCTACGAGGTTCGATAGCAACTTGATCCGAAGCTTCATGATCACTATCATTAACTTCCTATTCAACAGACATAGGCGCCACAGAAAACATCTTTCTGTGTTGCATCACTTTCTGGTTGAAATAAAGGTTCGACAACCTCATCAAGTTCTATCTTCCTCACACTCAATTCTTTCGAGAGAAACTCCTTCTCGAGAAAGGCCCCGTTCTTAGCGACAAACAATTTACCCTCGGATCTGAGATAGAAGGTATACCCAACTGTCACCTTTGGGTATCCTATGAAGATGTGTTTGTCCACTTTGGGTTCGAGCTTCTCCGGCTGAAGCCTTAAGCATCGCAGCCCCAAACATTAAGAAACGACAACTTTGGTTTCTTGCCAATCCAATGTTCATACGGCATCATCTCAATGGACTTATATGGTGTCCTATCTAAAGTGAATGCAGCTGTCTCTAATGCATAACCTCAAAATAATAGTGGTAGATCGGTAAGAGACATCATAGATCGCACCATATCTCATGAGGTTCGATTACGACGTCCGAACACACCATTACCCTGTGGTGTTCCGGGTGGCTTCAACTGTGAAACAATTCCACAATGTCTTAAGTGTTTACCAAACTCATAACTCAGAAATTCTCATTGATCAGATCGTAGGAATTTGATCTTCTTGTTATGATGATTCGAAACTTCACCATGAAATCGCTTGAACTTTTCAAACGTTTCAGACTTGTGCTTCATTAAGTAAATATACCTATATCTACTCAAATCGTCAGTGAAGATGAGAAAATAGCGATATCCACCGCACGCTTCAATTCTCATTGGATCACATGCATCAGCATGTATGATTTCCAACAAGTCACCTGCCCGTTTCATTGTACCTGAAAACGGGGTCTTAGTCATCTTGCCCATGAGGCATGGCTCGCATGTGTCAAGCGATTCAAAATCAAGTGACTCCAAACATCCATCGACATGGAGTTTCTTCATGCATCTTACGCTAATATGACCTAAGTGGCAGTGCCACAAGAAAGTGGTACTATCATTATTAACTCTACATCTCTTGGCGTGAACATGTGTATTACCATGACCGAGATTCAAAGAACCATTCACATAGGGTGCATGACCATGAAAGGTATTATTCATGTAAACAGAATAACCATTATTCTCTAACTTAAATGAATAACCGTATTGCAATGAACATGATCTAATCATATTCATGCTCAAAGTAGACACCTGATTACATTTATCTAGGTTCAATACTAATCCCGAAGGCAGATGGAGCATGCGATGGTGATCTCATCAACTTTGGAAACACTTCCAACACACATCGTCACCTCGCCCTTAGCCAGTCTCCGTTTAGTCTGTAGCTTTTGCTTCAAGTTACCAATAATAGTAACTGAACCGGTATCCAATACCCAGGTGCTACCAGGAGTACTAGTGAGGTACACATTAATAACATGTATATACTTTGAAGTTGCCAGCCTTCTTATCTACCTTGCATTTGGGTTAATTCCGCTACCAGTGACCGTTCCCCTTACAATAGAAGCATTTAGTCTCGGGTTTGGGTTCAACCTTGAGTTCCTTCACTGGAGCGGCAACTGGTTTGCCATCCATGAAGTTTCCCTTTTAGCCCTTGCCCTTCTTGAAACCAGTTGTCTTGTCAAACCATCAACACTTGATGCTCCTTCTTGATTTCTACCTTTTGCGGTCTTAAGCACCGCGAACAGCTCCGGGATCAACTCCATCCCTTGCATGTCATAGTTCATCACGAAGATCTAGTAGCTTAGTGATAGTGGCTAGAGAACTCTATCAATCACTATCTTATCTGGAAGTTTAACTCCCACTTGATTTAAGTGATTGTAGCACCCAGACATTCTGATCACATGCTCACTAGCTGAGCTATTCTCCTCCATCTTTTTGGCAAAAGAACTTGCCAGAGGTCTCACACCTCTCAACACGGGCATGAGCCTGAAATCCCAATTTCATCTCTTGGAACATCTCATATGTTCTATGGCGTTCAAAACATCATTGGAATCCCGATTCTAAGTCGTAAAGTATGGTGCACTAAACTATCAAGTAGTCATCAGGATGTGTCTGTCAGGTGTTCACAACATCCACAGATGACGTTGTAGGGGTTTGCACATCGAGCGGTGCATCAAAGACGTAAGCCTTCTGTGTAGCAGTGAGGACACTCCTCGGACTACGGACCTAGTCCGCATCATTGCTTACAATATCTTTCAACTTAATCTTTCTCTAGGAACGTATTGAAACAGGGAGCTACAACGTGAGCTATTTATCTACAACATATTTGCAAAGACAATTTAGACTATGTTCATGATAATTGAGTTCATCTAATCAAATTATTTAATGAACTCCCACTCAGATAGACATCCCTCTAGTCATCTAAGTGAAAAATGATCCGAATCGACTAGGCCGTGTCCGATCATCATGTGAGACGGACTAGTCATCAACGGTGAACATCTCATGTTGATCGTATCTTCTATACGACTCATGTTCGACCTTTCGGTCTTCCGTGTTCCGAGGCCATGTCTGTACATGCTAGGCTCATCAAGTCAACCTAATTGTTTCGAATGTGTCCCGAGGCCATGTTTGTAGATGCTAGGCTCATCAACACCCGTTGTATTCGAATGCTAGAATCTATCACACCTGATCATCACGTGGTGCTTCGAAACGACGAACCTTCGCAACGGTGCACAGTTAGGGGGAACACTTTTCTTGAAATTTTAGTGAGGGATCATCTTATTTAAGCTACCGTCGTTCTAAGAAAATAAGATGTAAAACATGATAAACATCACATGCAATCAAATAGTGACATGATATGGCCAATATCATTTTGCTCCTTTTGATCTCCATCTTCGGGGCTCCATGATCATCGTTGTCACCGGCATGACATCATGATCTCCATCATCGTGTCTTCTTGAAGTTGTCTCGTCATCTATTACTTCTACTACTATGGCTAACGCTTTAGCAATAAAGTAAAGTAATTACATGACGTTTATGTTGACATGCAGGTCATAAATAAATTAAGACAACTCCTATGTCTCCCGCCGGTTGTCATACTCATTGACATGCAAGTCGTGATTCCTATTACAAGAACATGATCAATCTCATACATCATATATATCATTCATCACATCCTTTTTGCCATATCACATCACACGGCATATGCTGCAAAAACAAGTTAGACATCTTCTAATTGTTGTTGCAAGTTTTTACGTGGCTGCTATAGGTTTCTAGCAAGAACGTTTCTTACCTACGCGAAAACCATAACGTGATATGCCAATTTCTATTTACCCTTCATAAGGACCCTTTTCATCGAATCCGATCCGACTAAAGTGGGAGAGACAAACACCCGCTAGCCACCTTACGCAACTAGTGCATGTCAGTCGGTGGAACCAGTCTCACGTAAGATTGCGTGTAAGGTTGGTCCGGGCCACTTCATCCAATGATGCCGCCGAATCAAGATAAGACTAGTACGGCAAGTAAATTGACAATATCGACGCCCACAACTGCTTTGTGTTCTACTCGTGCATAGAAACTACACATAGACCTAGCTCATGATGCCACTGTTGGGGATCGTAGCAGAAATTTACAATTTTCTACGCATCACCAAGGTCAATCTATGGAGTAATCTAGCAACGAGGGGAAGGAGAGTGCATCTACATACCCTTGTAGATCGCTAAGAGGATGCGTTCAAGTGAACGGGGTTGATGGAGTCGTACTCGTCGTGATCCAAATCACCGATGATCCTAGCGCCAAACGGACGGCACCTCCACGTTCAACACACGTACGGAACGGAGACGTCTCCCACGCCTTGATCCAGCAAGGAGGAGGGAGAGGTTGAGGAAGAGAGTCCAACAGCAGCACGATGGCGTGGTGGTGATGGAGTGGCAGTTCTCTGGCAGGGCTTCGCCAAGCTCACGCGGAGGAGGAGAGGTATTGGAGGGGAGGGGCTGCGCCAAGTTCAAGGGTGTGGCCGCCCTCCCACTCCTCCACTATTTATAGGTGGGGAGAGAGGGGGTCGGCCCCCTTTAGATCCCATCTAGGGTTGGGGTGGCGGCCAAGGTGGGAGGAGTACCTCCCAAGACAAGTGGAGGCCCTCCCCTTTAGGGTTTCCCCTCTCCCATGCGCATGGGCCTTGGGGGGGCTGGTGCCCTTGGCCCATTAAGGTTAGGGCGCCCCCCTACAGCCCATGCTGCTGTATTGGATGTGGTGGAACATTTTCCGGACCTCCGGACCCCTCCGGAATCCTCCGGAACCTTTCGGAAGCTTCCCGGTACAATACCGGAAAAAACCAAACTTTTCCCAGAACCCGAACAACAACTTTCCATATATAAATATTTACCTCCGAACCATTTTGGAACTCCTCGTGACGTCTGGGATCTCATCCGGGACTCCGAACAACATTCGGTAATCACATACAAGTCTTCCTAATAACCCTAGCGTCATCGAACCTTAAGTGTGTAGACCCTACGGGTTCGGGAACCATGCAGAGATGACCGAGACAACTCTCCGGCCAATAACCAACAGCAGGATCTGGATACCCATGTTGGCTCCCACATGTTCCACGATGATCTCATCGGATGAACCACGATGTCGAGGATTCAATCAATCCCGTATTCAATTCCCTTTGTCCATCGGTACGATACTTGCCCGAGATTCGATCGTCGGTATCCCGATACCTTGTTCAATCTCGTTACCGGCAAGTCTCTTTACTCGTTCCATAACACATCATCCCGTGATCAACTCCTTGATCACATTGTGCACATCATGATGATGTCCTACCGAGTGGGCCCAGAGATACCTCTCCGTTTACACGGAGTGACAAATCCCAGTGTCGATTCGTGCCAACCCAATAGACACTTTCGGAGATACCTGTAGTGTACCTTTATAGCCACCCAGTTACATTGTGACGTTTGGCAAACCCAAAGCACTCCTACGGTATCCGGGAGTTGCACAATCTCATGGTCTAAGGAAATGATACTTGACATTAGAAAAGCTTTAGCAAACGAACTACACGATCTTGTGCTAGGCTTAGGATTGGGTCTTGTCCATCACATCATTCTCCTAATGATGTGATCCCGTTATCAACGACATCCAATGTCCATGGTCAGGAAACCGTAACCATCTATTGATCAATGAGCTAGTCAACTAGAGGCTTACTAGGGACATGGTGTTGTCTATGTATCCACACATGTATCTGAGTTTCCTATCAATACAATTCTAGCATGGATAATAAACTATTATCATGAACAATAAAATATAATATAATAATAACCAATTTATTATTGCCTCTAGGGCATATTTCCAACATCTATAGCTCAGCGGGTGGAGAAGGCCAATGCCTCCCTGGCCTCCAAGGAGGTGGAGGCTAACAGGAAGATCATGAATGCCCGCCGGCCGCTCGTCAAGAGCTATCGCAAAAAGGTAAAGTTTCTGGAATCCCGCTTCTGTGCCCGGCACGGGGAGCTAAGGTGTGAGATAGATGACCTTAAGAAGAGGCTACATGAAGTAGACGAGCGGCTAGAAACATCACTAGGAGCTCAAGCCATCGCCAAGGCCTAGCTAGCATCGCTTTAGAAGCAGGTGGGGGGCATTAAATCCCTTGTGTAATGAGGGGCAGACGTAGCGAACTGGGCTCAGGGGCTGCAGCACACATGCTCCAGGATGTTTCGGGACCTCAAGCTGAGGGCTCGTGATGCCCTGGACTCCATCTGCAAGGAGGATGTCCCCATCCCACTCGAGACAAACTATTTTGGCTACATTGCCTTTTTCACCAAGGTCGTGGAACAGCTTGAAGGGGGAGCTAAGAAGGTGGGTAAAATCATTGAAGAGGGAAGCCGCGGCCTCCTTTCCCAAGCGTCGATGCGCGTCTCCAGCCATCTCTTTCGCTCCGACCCTTACTTTGACTTCAAATCTATGATAGCCCCCGTCCTAGAGGTGATTCATGATGCCCTTGGGGAGTGGGTGGAAGATCACGTGGATGCGCTGAGCGCATGGTTCGCCCCTGACAGCCGTGAAGACCGGCATGGAGCTGAGGAAAACAAGGACGACGATGGCAGCAGTGTCTTGTCTCCTTAGGCCACTCCTCTTCCTTACCTGTTGATACTTAATTGTGACCTCGTGGGGCATGAGGAGGATTTGCTGGAATCCTTAATGATGTATCAAACCACGTTTTGTGTTCTCATGGGGCTTGCTTTTCCTTCATGCTTGCTTTCGTGTAGTATGTCGTTAGAACACTGCCCACAAGCGGGGCTCGACCGCCGCTGGTATTCCAGGTTGCTATGCCTAGGGAAGGCCACGAGGTGAGAGCGACAAGCCTAGCAAGTGCTCCTGAGGCAAAAATCCTAGGGGCAGTGCACGCTCTTCGGCTCGCTTATGTGCGTCGTGCGAGGACACTAGACACCAAGGCCTTTGTGGGGTGGTGCATCCGGTAGCAGGCCCACAATGTAGAGCCAGAGGCTTGGGCTCTTAACATTGTTGGGACTGAACTAAGCATAAGCACCATACCCATCCCCCGCTCGCGTGAAGCTCATGTGGAAACAACTGAGCGTGTGTAGCCCACAAAAAAGAAATGAAATCAGCAAAAACGTTATGAAGAAAACCAAATTCTTTTCTTGGAGAAAGCACAAAACCACAGTGTTTACTTAGAGGAGCCGCAACTTGTTACAAGCAGAAAAAAGAAATCGGCAACCGCGTCCGGCACCTTTATTTATCTTCCCGCTAGCGCGGAGCATGGGGCTTCAACTTAGGCGTGGACATGATCGTTGTTCGATTGTTCTGCTAGCACGGAGCATGGGGCTTCCACTTGGGAATGGGTGGGAGCTCCCATGAGGCCGTGGGACGACGCACCAGGAGGCTTCGGGGCGTGTACAACCCCACCTCATTCTTACGTGAGAGGGTCATGGGTAGAACTTGCGGAGGTGTTCGATGTTCCAATTGTTATGCACGGGAACCCGATCCTCCGTCTCCAGGCGCGTGGCGCCTGGCCTTCCCACATGGGAGTGAGCTTGTGGAGGCCCTCCTTGGAGAGGATCTTCCATAGGACGAGGTCCACGGCCTCAAGAGTGCGAGGGTAGATGTTGTGGCTGTGGTAGCGCCGCAAGGCTTGCTGGTACCTTGCGGCACGAAGAGCGGCCTAGCGGCGGGCCTCCTCGATGAGTACCAGGCCAGCCTCTCGTGAGTCGTCCTAGTGTGCCTCATGAAATTCTAGGACTCGCGGGGAACCATGCTTGAGCTCCCAGGGGAGTACCGTCTCAGCCCCGTAGACGAGGAAGAAGGGGGTCTAGCTAGTGGGCTTCGTCACGGTGGTGCTGATGTACCACAGCACAGACTGTAGCTTAGCCTCAAGATTCTTCTTGAAGCCCCTGGTCTTGAGGACCTTGAGGACCTGAGCATTGGCGCATTCGGCCTGATAGTGGCTTCGTGGGTGCGCCACCGAAGCATAGCATTTCTGCGTTCCAAGGTTAGCACAGTACAATCTGAAGAGGTTGCTTGTAAACTAGGAGCCATAGTCAGTGATGATACGGTTGGTGATGCTAAATCGGCTCACGAGGCCCCTGATGAACTTGTCGGTCAAGCCCGCTAGGATGGTGCACACAGGTTCCACCTCCGTCCACTTGGTGAACTTGTCAATCGCGACGTAGAGATAGCGGTAACCGCTAGCCGTGCGGGGGAAGGGGCCTAGTATGTCCAGCCCCCATACCTTGAAGGTCCACGAGAGTGGGATCGTCTAGAGTCCTTGTGCGGGCTGATAGGTTTGCTTGGCATAGAACTGGTAGGCTTCGCAGGACTGGACTAGCTCGGCGGCATCGCTGAGCGCCATGGGCTAGTAGAACTAGTTGCGGACAGGTGATGGTGCGCGACCGGGAGTGGTGCTCACAGTCTCCTCCATGATGTTAGCTAGCAACTCGTGCCATTGCTCCTCTGAAATGCACCGCAGCGAGACGCCGTTGGGGCGCCTGCGGTACAGCTCGCCGTCTTGTAAGAAATAAGCGGTGGCCTAAAGAGCCTTTCTTTGAACACGCCAGCAGCGGAGGCGCGGCTGATGGCCAAAAGAGCCTTTCTTTGAAGACGCTAGGGCTCTAGGGCTTGTGGCGGGATGCTCGTTTCACAATGTAGTCGGCTTGCTTATTGATGCCATGCGGAATATGCAGCAACTCTAAACCCAAAAAATGCTTCTCGAGCTTACGTACCTATTCTAGATAGGTCGCCATGTGCTTGTCTTTTCACCTGAACTTTTTGTTGGAGAAGTTGATGAGGAGCTAAGAATCGCCCTTGATGGTGAGGCGCTTGGCTCCGAAGGTTGTGGCTACCTTGAGGCCGGCAATCAAGCCCTCATACTTCGCAATGTTGTTGGAGACCCTCCCGCCATGCTCGAAGCATAGCTGGCCAACGTAGTAAAGCTTCTCTTCTGCTGGGGAGGCGAGCACGACCCCAGCCCTTGCCCCCCTACCTGGAGATTGCGCCATCAAAGTGCATGACCCACCCGTCAGGCACCACATCCCCAGGCTGGAGGGATTCGTCCTTACGAGGCTCCTCTCACGGGTTTCCATCCATTCTGCCACAAAATTGGTGAGAGCGGTCCCCTTGATGACTCTGGTGGTGCAGAACTCCACCTGGAAATGCATGCAGCTTGAAGCACCATTTGGCGACCCACCCCGCGGTGTTGGGACTGTGCAACACTTTCTCCCGGGGGTATGTAGAGACGACCTTGATGGGATGGCCCTGAAAGTAATGGTGCAGCTTCTTGGAGGCGACCAGAAACGCAAGGAGGAGTTTCTATTGCATAGGATAGCACGCGCATCCTTCGGCACCATGCTCATGAAGTATACAAGGTGCTCGACAAGGCACATGGCTTCAGCTGGGGCTTGCTCCTGAAGGGGCATGCGGGGCTCGGGAGCGCTGGCTTGAGGCGTGGAGGGCCTGTGAGGGTTCAGAAGCTCCCGAGACCTGGGAGGCCGGGAAGCTCAATGGGCTCGCGAGCCCTAGGGAGCTTTCCCTTGGCGTTGACACTTTCTTCCCGCACTGCTACGAGAGCAGCGCTAGCCGTCTGTGGGGTGGCCTCCAGGTATAGGACTAGAGGCTTGCAAAAACGAGGCGCCACCATGATGGGCGGGCTCGTGAGCTACCTCTTGAGGTCTTCAAAGGCTGCGTCCGCTTTAGGTGTCCACTCGAAGGAGTCCGTCCTCTTATTTAGCTTGAAGAACAGCAAGGCGCGTTCAGCAAGCTTGGAGATGAAGCGCCCCAGGGAGGTCGCGCACCCCGCCAGCCGCTGCATTTCCTTGAGGGTCCGGGGAGGTGCATCTTCTCGATGGCCTTGATTTTTTAGGGGTTGGCCCCAAACCTCCGGTGGGAGACAAGGAAGCTGAGAAGCTTGTTGGAAGGGACCCCAAAGATGCACTTGTCGGGGTTGAGCTTCAGGCTGACCTCGCGCAGATTTGCAAATGTCTCTTTCAGGTCCTTGATTAGCGTTCTAGCTTCACGTGATTTGACCACGATGTCGTCGATGTAAGCCTCCGCGTTCCTTCCCAGCTGTGGCCCCAGCATGATGCGCATCAACCACTGGAAGGTAGTGTCTGCGCTCCTAAAGCCGAATGGCATGCAGGTGTAGCAGAGCACGTCACACGGGGAGATGAAGGCCATCTTTTCCACATCTTGCACCGCCATCTTGATCTCGTGATACCCCAAGAAAGAGTCTAGGAAGCACAGTAGGTCACACTCAGCGATGGAGTCCATGATCTGGTTGATGCGCAGGAGTGGGAAGGGGTCCTAGGGGCAGGCCTTGTTGAGGCTCGTGAAGTCGACGCACAAGCACTCTTTTCCGCCTTTCTTGAGAACGATGACCAGGTTGGTGAGCCACTCAGGATCACGCACCTCTCAAATGACCCCAACTTCTTGCAGCTTGTGAACCTCTTAGATGATGAGCGCATGCATCTTCGGCGCTTGGCGTCGTGCTCTCTGCTTGACAAGAGGAGCGTTGGGGCACACCGCCAAATGTTGCTCGATCACTTGCCTCGGGACGCCTGACAGATCAGACGCTTTCCTGGCAAACACGTCCTTGTTTGTCCGGAGGAAAGCGATGAGTGCGCCTTCCTACTCAGGGGACAGACTAGCACCGACGGTGACGGTAGGACCCGTGCCGCTGTCGTCAACTAATACCTTCTTTGTTTCCGCACAGTCCTGAGAGAACAGTGGCTTCTTCCTTCGAGAAGCGACCTCTGGAGGCCCATCCCTATCTTCGGTGCTCAGCCGCGAAGCCATTGCGGCCCCTTACACACGCTTGAGGGCTCAAACTGCATCCTCCTTGCTCCCGATGACAGTAATGATGCCTCCGCTGCTGGGCATCTTGACGACATTCTAGCCAGCATGGTTTGTCGCCATGAACATGGAGAGCATGGGGTACCCTAGGATGTCGTTGTACGGAAGGCTAATGTAGGCCCCGTCGAAGTCGATGAGCTCAGTGTGGTAATTGTCAGGGGTGCTGAAGGTGACGCGGAGGTGCATCTGCCCCAGGGGAGTAGTGGAGCCGTCGGCTACCCCCTGAGAAGGGCCTAGTGGGTGTCAGCTGCTAGTAGGGCACCTGGAGTATTTCAAAGGGCTCAACAGAGATCACGTTGAGGCTCGGGCCGCCATCGATGTGGGTCTTGATGACCGTGGCGTTGTTGATGGTGGGAGTGCACAGCATGGGGAGCATGTCAACCGGGGCTGCAAACTTGGGGTGGTCTCGGGAATCGAAGGTGATGACACACTTGGGCCGTGCTTGAGGTTGCAGCGCCTCGGTCTGGGGTCACGCGGCGTTCAGCCCATGAAAGAGCTGCTTGGAGTGGCTATTGGACACAGGCGCCTGGGACACACCGAGGATGCACGCGGCCGTGTGGGGCCCCTGGAAAGTGAAACGCATGGCAAATAGTCTGTACAGCTCGCTCCAGGAGGAGATCGAAGCTTCAGGGAGGCCGAGGAGCCAGGAGCGTGGGGCGCCCAAAAGGACTATAGGAAACCAGTTCCCATGGCCTTCCCTCCCCTGCCCACTACCAAGATGCTCTGGGCATAGGGCCAGAGAAGCTCCTTGGGGTCGGTTGCACCAACATAGTGTGGGGGCACCACCAGCTTGAACCTCGCCAGCCAACTCACTTGGCAAACGTTGGTGGTGAAAGTCAGGCATCTTGCGACATTCGAGCAAGCGATGGGGTAGACGGTGATGTCTGCCGGCACGGGGAAAAGGCGGTAGCTGCCGCTCCCGGCGGGCGCCGTCCTAGCGATGCGAGCCGCTTGGCACGAACATGACGAGGGTCCGCCATGGAGATGGTGGAGCAAGAACTGGGGGGGAGCAGAAGAGCTTTGCCCCGAGCCTCTACCCAGTGTGCCAAATGTCAGAATTGGGGCTCCGTGGACCTAAGAAACATTCGAACTATGGGTGTGCTCATAGAACTCCACTAAGGTCCAGCTCACTGCCCACTACCTCACGGCGATGCTCCGGCGCGCTCGAGCAAAAAGGAAGAAGAACACAGACACGACAATTTACCCAGGTTTGGTCCACCTTGTGGTGTAAGACCCTACTCCTGCTTTGTGGATGGATAGCCTCGCGAGGGAGGATGAGTATGTGAGTCCAAGTGACCTCGGGAGGCTTTTGGGGCATCTAGATGGAATCCCCTCTAAGGTGGCACCCTAGCTATACTTATACTGGCCCCGGTCCTCTTCCCCCAAACGACTAGGCGGGAAGGGTTGCCACAAAAACCGATTACAAAGGGGGCACTGGTACAACTTATCCTGACTAAAGGTGGTCTTTGCCTGCTAAAGTTACCTGCCACGACGCGTCAGTGGGCTCGATGGTGACCTCTATCCTGGCGAGCCGCCGTCCTAGTCTTCTTGCACCAAAATGGCAACCTTTGTGGATTGCTTCGGGAACCAACATGGTGTCCTTAGTCCCTTAGCACGAAAGAGGAAAACATCTTTATCCACGCCTGCTGGCGCCCTTCTGGCTCCACTCGTCGTGGCTCGTGTCACCCATGTACAGTGCAAGGTGGGGCTTGGCTAGCCTAGATATATCTGCCTCGCGAGGGGCCTCGGGAGGTAGCATCGAGAGGTTGTCCTATGTGAGACCCTTGGGGAGATCTTGACAATGCTTGCTGATGTACACCTCGTGAGGCGGGGGCCCCCGCAAGGGTTCTGCTCATGGAGCCATGAAGATGGGTTGTGCTGGGCCCACAACATGAGTCGTTCCTTCGGTCGTAGGTAGACGGGCCTGGGTACCCCCAGTCCCACGGGCTTGACAGACGCAGGCCCTTTGACTTCCATGGCCGCCTGCCTCACTCCCAACCTCTCCATTAATGGGGCTCGAGCCGCTGTTTAATACGGTGACCTTACTCTTTGCCTCCCATTCCAATCCCGCAGTTCTCCACCAATGCCATGGCGCTGAAGGATCATCTGGCACTAGTCTTCGAGTTTGGTGAAGTCGACTCCGAGCTAAACGAGGTACAAAATGCGGAGGAATGGGGCCTCATGGACAAGCCCGTGAACGAGTTGTCCATGGCGGTCGCTGTCGGATTCGGGTCTGTGCAGACCCAAGAAAGGTTCGAACTCGGGGGCATGTGCGAACAGCTCAATCTCCCCAGCTTGCTAACTTGTTGATATCATGGCCTAGCTTGATGAACGGGAAAGGAAAGAGACACGGTAGTTTACCCAGGTTGGGCCACCTTGTGGTGTAAGACCCTACTCATTCTTTTTGGTGGATTGGCCTCGCGGTGGGCTGAGGATGAACTATTACAGGGGAAGAACAACTTCAGGAGTTTTGTTCCTGTGTTGGTGTGAGCTAGTGATGGTTTAGATGGTCTGATTGATCCGTCCTCTCTATGGTGGTGGCTAAGCTATATTTATAGTGACATTGGTCCTCTTCACCCAAAATGAAGGCGGGGATGGCTCCCACAATGACCAAGTTTGAAGGGAGACAAATAGTGCATCTTATCCTGACGAAAGGTGGTCTTCGCCTACATAGCTTCTGGTCGTGACGTAGTGGTGAGATCGGCGATGACCTCCCTACCGTCCTGGTGGTCTTGGTCTTGTAGCATGGAAATTTAAACCTTTTGCTGGTTCCTCTGGACTCTGCGCCTGTACTTCCCTCCTTAGCACCAAAGAGGAAACCTGCTATACTGCGCCCGCTGGTGCCCGCCTGGCCTTAGTCGTCATGGTTTGCGTCACCTTAACCTCAAGAGATGAGCGCCGGCATAGGAATCTCCGCTCCTCGGGAGCCGACTTAGGGAGGCCGCCCTGTCTGGAGGTCTTCGTGTCGTACGCCTCGCGAGGCTTGGCCCCTCTCGAGGGTCTTGTGTTGATGGAGCCACGGCGTGGGCCGCAGGTAAGCAAGTCTGGGTACCCCGGTTCCTAGAATGCCAACAGTAGGCCCCGGGTCCAAGGCGTGGTCGAACTCGGCTTCGAGGCAAAGACAAAGGGCAAGGGCAAAGCGCCATGGGCCCCAAGCACCTGTGGACCCGGTCGACGTGTGGCGTTTGATGGGACGTGGGCGTCTCCACTTCCCTACGCAGCCTCGACAACCGCCAGACTTAACAGATGCCTGTTGCAAGCACGGCTCGACCACCATTGCATGCCGCGCCTGTCCTCCTCTTCCGCCTTTCCTATGAGCTTGCACCTTCACCACCATATTACACGAAAGTGGCCATCCACTTCCGCCGCCATTGCTCCGGGGTTGCAGAAGAAAGGGGAGGCTCGCGCGCCAGCAGAATCTCCACTTGGGTTGGAGCCAGTGCTTGGTCGGTCGACGGTGATCAACCAGGAGGGACTGGACAAGGTCTGGCTGGCCCTCACCGCTGATTCCAACGAGTGGAAGGTGACAACGGTCTGGCCTGCCTCCCGGGCCCAGATCGACATGGAGGTCACCGAGATCCCCATCCACCTTCATGCTCTCCTGGCCAGCTTGGTCCCCCCACCTTTTTCTAATTTCTTCAACGTCGTGCACTCGCATTATCAGATCCATGTGCTGCATCTGGATCCCGGGTCAATCATTCTCCTTGCTGCTTTTTCCTTTTTGTGCGAGGCCATCGTGGGCGTCACCCCATCTGTGGCCCTGTTTCGCCATTTCTTCTCGCTTCATCTGGCTGACGACAGACAATGCTCAGGATGCATGTCCTTCTAGGTGGTGGCGGCGATGACTGACCCTGGCATCGACTTCATGCTCCGCCCAGATTTAACGAGATTCTGGGAGCAGTGGGTGTATGTGGATGCCACCATTTGCAGCCCCCTACTCTAGCTCCCGCGGGCGTTGGCGGAATCGAGCTCTGGCTGGGGCATGTGAAGCTGGTCGACCAGTGGCTCACCCGCGTCTGGTCCAGGTTGGCCAAGTTGAAGGAGGAAGGGGTGACAGTGCCGATGGTGGTGAGGGAGTTCATCCGGTGGTGCATCACCCCGCTCTAGCACCACTCTCGCCCAATGCAGGCCTTCACCGGCCCCAAAGACCCCATGAGGCTTCAGGTTCCCTTGCTTCCCTCCAAGATGCTGGAGGCGGTGCTCCAACTCCTGACGGGTGACCTGACGCTTGCCGTGCTCCCAGCTGACAAGTGCCTCTTATACAACTGCTCGAATGGGGAGGCCTTCGCGAAGCAGATGCCCTGCTTTGACATGTTAGGCTGCACCCAGAGGGCTTTGAGGGGCCTCGCAAGAATCCCATCTTGGTGGCTCATATGCTTGCCCATCCCGTGGGGTATGCCCCTATTGTGGTTATAGGGCGACGAGCGATGTTGAGTGCCCCTGAGGCGACCGCTGGGGAGCAGTCACCATCAAGTGCTCCTGAGGTGACTGCTCCTGAGGCTCCATCAAGTGCTCTTGAGGTCACTACTCCTGAGGCTCCATCAAGTGCTCCTCAGGAGACAGCTCCCGAGGCTCCGTCAAGTGTTGCTGAGGTGACTGCCCGTAGCCCAGCCGCAACAGGCAAGGCACCAACCCTCGGCACACCTCGTTTGGACCTTTGGACGCTTCGCGAGAGGAAAGGGCTCTTGAGCTACAGTGGTCGCGCCCCCTGGCCCCTGAATTAGAGGAAGTAGATAGCCGCGGACGAGTAAGAACCTTATCTTCGTGGATCTTTGTGTGTCGCGTCCTTTTCAAACTCTCGTTCCTTAGAATCCCTTCAGTTGAAGTGGTGAAACCTCCTCGGGTGCGTATTTCGGAGGCCCTTGGCCTGCTCACGATTTCAGCACCTCGCGTCAAGCACCCGCACGGGGCACGGGGCTGGCCCGCGAGGCGGAGGTGCCGCTGGAAGGCCGTAAGCCTATGTTCCCAGGACCTTTCCTCCACGGCCATTTCTGGGGTACAGGGGGCGTGCCGAGGGCTCCTCCACTGGTGCTCATTGGTGGCTTGGCAGCCCCAGCGTCGGCGTCATCCTCGAGCGCCGGGGCCAAGCCGCGTAGCGCCTCCGCCGAGGCCCGGGGATCAGCTAAAGGAGCGCCGGCCTCCAGCCCCCTGCGGAAGACGAGCGAGTCATCCTGCGCCTCCCTAGAAGCACCTAGCACGGAGGAAGGGCTCGGCCGCGCGCTAGAGCTCTCACACGGGCATAGTGTCGTCCGCCATGACCTTTTCCATGAAGAGATGAGGACGCTAGGTCAGCTTGGGGGAAAACTTGTCGACGGCGAGGCACGCCTCGAGGTGGAGGGCCTCCGCCTATCGCGCAAGTGGCATCAGCTAAAGGTCGCCATCAACCTCGAGCATCTGCAGCATGAGCGTGCCCGGGCAGATGCCACGGTGTCCCTCGCAGAATCCTGCGAGGCCTGCGCCCGTGCTCTAGAGGAGGCTAGTGACGCTGACCGCTGCCGTGAGGCGGCCGAGGAGCGGGACAGGGAGCTTCAAGATTTGAATGCCGCCCTTGGGCGGCAGGTCCTAGCGCGCAGGGCCGCCCTAGTGGCATCGCCGAGCATGGCCCTCTCCGATGAGAAGGAAATCCATGCGCGTGAGGACGCGCTGGCGCTTGAGGTCTTGGAGCACAGCCTGGAGCACGAGAGGCTGGAGGTGAGGGAGCGGCAAGCAGCCATAGCTGAGAACGCCATTGCCGCTCGGGAAGCCAGGGTCCAGCAGGATATTGACCAAAAGGTGGCAATGATCCGTGAGGCTCTTGTTGAGGAGTACCGTTGGGAGTTGAGGCTCTAGGAGACCGGCTTCCAATAGCAGCAGGTCGAGCTGTAGGGCAGGACCGACGCCCTTAGGGTGAAGCTGGCCGCAGCAGAGCTGCGCATGATGGCCTCCAAGGAGGTTCGGGCCTCCGCCCAAGCTGGCTTGTCCTCACTTCAGTACTAGGTCGCGGGCATCACATCCCTTGTGGAGAAGGCTACAAACAACGCAAGCCGCCGTGGGACGATACACCACGAGCGTTCCTTGATGCTTGAGGACCTCATTGTCAGGGCCAACCGGTCCTTGGACACCATATGTGAAGAGAGCATCTCACGCCCGCACAAAGATGATGATGTCGGCTATCTCCACTTCTTTACTCAAGTCATGACCCGCCTGGAAGACCAGGCCACAAGGGCTCGCCAGCTTCTCAAAGAGAGAAGCTAGGGCATTCTTGGGAGGGCATTCTCGCGTGTCTTCAGCTACCTTCTGAGCCTCGACCCCGACTTTGACTTCAATAGCACAATATCCCCCATGCCCGGGGTCACCCGGGGCGACCTGGCGAGCTGGGTGAATGACCATGTGGACGACCTGGTCGCAAAGTTCTCCCTTGAAGATGGCGTGGATGCGCTTGCAGCCGGAGAGAGCGGTGTTGACGGTGATGACAAAGATGGCGATGCCGATGGTAGCGTGTCTCGCTAGGCTCGCACTTCTTTTCCTGTACTAACCTGCGTGCCAAAGTTTTTGGATATGGCCCTATGGGGCGTGAAATCATCTTTGGAGGGAGGTTCCCTTATAATGTATTAAATGATGATATGCTTTGGAGATAGATTCTAGAACATGCTGCCGTGAGCCAGAAGGTTCCCGACTACAGCAGTTGTCGCGACTTATCTTTGGTGCTGGTGGTCTTGATTGGGTTTTTGTGTTGCAAAGGCACTCCTCTCCCGAGGTGGGCCCTCCCGGGGTCGCTAGGGTTTAAGCCTCCTTAGGAGCCTGCAAGCCTGCCCGAGTGCGGCGCGCAAGGAGTCGACTGCCCAATTGCAGCAAGGTGTGTGCGCAGTGGTCCTGCGGCAGTTGGACTCTTGGCCCCGATGGCGGCTCGATGCCGCTCGGGCTAGCCCAAGCGTGCGCACAGCACGCACACCACGCCTAGCCCCCACTGGCGGGGTGCTCATGGGGGGGAGCAGGCATGAGCCCTACTTTTAAACACGAACCAAAGGGCAAGAAATCATCGTGAATCGAGAAAATTCCCACCTTTTTTAATAAGCACACGAAACTCCAAATCTCATTCCAAAAGACGGCAAATTGTGTTACGGAAAAAGAGTGAAAACAAACAGCCGCATCCGGTGCCTAGACTAGTCTTCTCACCAGCGCGGAGGTAAGTGCTTCCATTGGGCGTGGGCATAGTCATTGGGAAACAGAGTCGACGACCAGTGCGGAGCATGGTGCTTCCACTTGGACATGGGTGGGAGCCCCCATGATGCCCGAGGGCAGCGCACAAGGGACTCCGGGGCGTGTACAGCCCCAACTAATTATTACTTGAGAGTGTCACGAGCGGAGATCTTCATAGGCATCCCCGGCGCCTGGCGAGAGCACCACCCGACGCCTCGCCCGACCATCGTTGGGGCGTCCGAAAACCAGGACGAGACCAAGGGGCAAAGGGGGATGCTGGCGGTGCCCCAGCGATCGCAGGCCCTCCACCTGGGGGAAGGGCTCAACGGCACCTTCCCCAGCGGAGGACCTACCTCCATGCGGCATGCGCCCTCGTCGTGGCGGCGCCTTGCTCCATGCGGTGCGGGGGAGGCCCTAGCGCCGGGCTCCCCCCGCTCAGCAACCAGTGCATTTCGTCCGCTTGTGGCGGGGCCATCGTCCCGAGGTCCAGGGCTGTTTCCGTGGCTTGGTTCACCCGTGGTCCATGGTTAGCGTAATCGTGCCCTTGAGATATTGGTTCTACCCGGTGGCTGTTGTTGTCGAAGACGCCGGTGAAGCTCCGGGGTGCCTCACGAAGAGCCTCAGCTTCACGTGGCCCCAATGCCCAGGCTGGCGAGGAGAACGAGTAGGGGCGTCTTCTTGGTGCATATACCAAGCCCGTCGGTGGAGGTGCAGGGGTGCCTGAAGCCGCCATCCCCGAGTCGGCGCCCGACCGCCTCACGTCATTGGTTGCCATCCTTGGCACCAGGTTGGGACGACCGTAGGGTGGCATCTCGGCATGGTCCCGGGAGGGGCCACTTGGCCCCGCCGCACCCGGAGGTAACGTATCCTGGGTAGGGTAAGCATCATCGTGGGCCAGGTTAGTGCCGCGAAGACCTCCGCCGCCCCCGCCCCCCGAGAAAGGGCATGAGGGTGTAGCGGGCGCTTGCGCGTGCCCTCGGTAGTGCTTGAGACATAGGCGTGGTGTAGAAGGGCGATGCACCCTCGCATGCGGCATCAAGCAGCTCGGCGACCCTCTCTAGCAGGGCGTCACGGCCACCTTCTGCCAGCCTGCAGTGTAGCAGCTCCCACACCACAATGAGTGTAGCTCGCGTGTTCACATGCTCCCGGCGGGTGTGCACCATCGTCGCCTCGGCGTAGCCTGAAGACCGTGCGGTAGCGTAGCTGTGGCGCAAAGCGGGAGCGGGCGGAGGTGGTCCGTGCCGCATACGGCCGATGGCACTGGCTGTCGTGCGGGCTGCGATGACCGCGGAGTGGAGAGCTTCTTCGGCGGGAGGCGTTGCCCGGGCTGGCCAAGCGGCCTAGCGCTCAGCATGAGCTCAAGGATCTCCCGCCATGGTGGTGATGGAGCGAATGGTGGGGGATAGACTTCGACACGACCCTACCTAGCGCGCCAAATGTTGGATTAGGTGCTCTGCAGACCTAAGAAAGGTTCAAACTCAGGGGCGTGTGCAAAGAGCTCAATCTCCCAAGCCTGCCAATTGGTCGATCCAATGGCGTAACTTGATGAACAGGAAAGGAAAGAGACACAGTAGTTTACCCAGGTTCGCGCCACCTTGCACTTTAAGACTCTACTCCTGCTTTGTGGTGGATTGGCCTCACGGTGGGCTAAGGATGAACTAGTACAGGGGAAGAACAACCTCAGGAGGTCTGTTCTTATGTCGGTGTGAGCTGATGAGCGTTCGGATGATCTGATAATTCCATCCTCTCTATGGTTGCGGCTAAGCTATATTTATAGTGGCCTTGGTCCTCTTCCCCCAAAATGAAGGCGGGAAGGGATTACACAAGGACCAGGTTTGAAGGGAGACAAATAGTGCATATTATCCTCACGCAATTTGGTCTTCGCCTGCAAAGCTTTTGGTCATGACGTCAAGGTGGGCTCAGCGATGACCTCCGCCCTACTGTCTTGGCGGCCTTGGTCTTGTAGCACGTTAATGGAAACCTTTGGCTGATTCCTCGGGACTCCACGCCTGCGCTTGCCTCCTGAGCACAAAAAAGGAAACCTGTTGTACTGCGCCCGCTGGCGCCCGCCTGCCCTTGGACGTCATCGCTTGTGTCACCTTAATCTCACGAGGTGAGCGCCTGCATAGGAATATCCACTCCTCAGGAGCCGGCCTAGGGAGGGTCTCTCATGAGGGTCTTCTGTTGTTGATCCTGAAGATGGGACGTACCAGGCCGTTGATGGTGCCACACCGTTGGCCGCAGGAAGGCAAGTCTGGGTACCCCGGTTCCCAGAACGCCGACAGTTGCTGCCCCCGCACCTGTCCTAGCTCCCATCCCCGTGCCCGCGCCAGCGAGCATACCCGTACCATTGACGGGTTGGTCGCGGAGCACTATCACAGTGTTGGAAGCCATGGGCGTCAACGAGGTCCCTGAGGTCCCACGCGAGCTCGTGTACATGCCAGTGCTAGTGCACCCACCCTTGCCCGTGTAACACCTCGGATGTAATTTACCTAATATGTACTCCAACTCTTGCCGTTTCCGGCGCTAAGTTATTTTATTTCCTCGGGTTCGGGTTTTTTTCTCCGTGTGTTGTTGTCGTTTGTCATGCATCTCATATCATGTCATCATGTGCATGGCATTTGCATACGTGTTCGTCTCTTGCATCCGAGCATTTTCCCCGTTGTCCGTTTTGCATTCCGGCGCTCCTATCACCTCCGGTGGTCCTTTCTACCTTCCTTTCGTGTGTGGGGGTTAAACATTTCCGGATTGGACCAAGACTTGCCAAGCGGCCTTGGTTTACAACCGGTAGACCGCCTGTCAAGTTTCGTATCATTTGGACTTCGTTTGATACTCCAACGGTTAACCGAGGGACCGAGAAGGCCTCGTGTGTGTTGCAGCCCAACACCCTTCCAATTTGGCCCAAAACCCACCAAAACACTCTCCATCATCTAGAGCGTTCGATCACGATCGCGTGGCCGAAAACCGCACCTCATTTGGACTCTCCTAGCTCCTTCTATGCCTATAAATAGGTCCCCCTCCGAAATTCACGGGTCTCCCCTCTCCCGAAACCCTAGATCCATCTTCCCCGCACCGCCGGACATGTCCGAACCAGGCCGGACGTGTCCGACTCGCCCCGCCGCCGCCATGTGTCAGCTCCTGACTCGCCCCGGGCGCCGCCCCACATCGCCGGCCCGCTCGGCCCGGGAAGGGCCCCCGAGGCCCGCGCCTGCCCGCCGCTCGCCTCGCGCGCGAGGGAGCCGCGCCGCCGCGCCGGCCTCCCGTTCCGGCGTGCCTCGACGACCGTGCTGCCCGCCACCGCCAAGTCGCCGCCCGGATCCCGCCGGTCCCCGAGTCCGGTGACCCCGCGTCCAACTCCGGCGAGCTCCGGCCTCCTCCCCCTCGAACTCCGGCGAACTTCCTCCTCCGGCCAACCTCGTTTCCCATGCACTGCTACAGTAACCGGATCCAGATCCAGATCCAAAACTCGGTTGACTTTCTCCCGAAACCCTAGATAATTTGCATTTTTTCATCATGCTATATCTCCGCATCCGTAGCTCCGTTTTGGGCGTGTAGCATATCAAAATGTTCATCTCAGAGAGCACATCATTTCATCTCATTGCATCATTTTCATTTGAGTTCATCTTGATGCCCGAAATGCTGTTGGAAGAGAGCTATTTGAGTTAATTTTCAGATCCGCTGCACCAAATAGCTATTTGTCATTTTTGCCATGATTATTGTGTGCATGATATGCTCCTGAGCTCTAAATATGTTTTGTTATATGCTTGTGGTATGTGTGGTGACTAGCACAAGCTTGCAAATTAGTGCATTCGTTAATGCTGATTTCAGGGACTTAGTTTTTCACTAAGTCCTTGATTTTTTTTTTCAATATGCCATATATTCATGTTGTTTCCTAGTGATCCGTGTCTCTTTTTAGGATGCGTAGTAAGGATGATTTGTTAATCTTGTGGTGCTCTATCCATCCATGTCTTTGTTTGCAATTATGGTGCACCCTAGCTTGAGTCAATCGAGCTCTACTTTTGCTATTTCGTGAATCCTGGCAGATTGTCTACTTGTTAGCGATTTTGCCGAGGATGTTGTTGTTGATCCGTGCATTCTATGTTGTTATTCTTGCCATGTCTAGCTTATATAATAGGTATTCTTGATGGGTGTATGCTTAGTTTGTAATGCCTTGCTCTGTAGTGAGTGCATCGAGCTCGTGAACATGCCTACTCGTTAAGATATTTGCATGCTCCAGTTTTTCACTAAGTCTGAGATCTGATTATGTTTTTGCCATGTTCACATGCTTGCAATTGTATTTTGTGATCCCTTTTGGCTCAAGGTCACTAAGGGCCTTTTGTTAAGATATTTGACTAGCTCCATTCCATGCTTTACTTTGCCATATTAAGTTCATGTAGCAAATAGTTTTCATGCTCCAAAGAGTGCTACCTGATCTGAAATTCCAAACTAGTGTTAATTTCACCAAGTCTGAAACCTGTTTATCAATTGCTCTTTTGCCATGCTTGTTTGAACCTGTTAATGGATGAATTGGCTGTAGCTCAGTGTTCATATTTTGTCAAGCATTATGAGTGGATCCCTGCCATGTATTTTGTTGCCAGTTTTGAGTGCTGTAGCATATCTTGTTGCCTTTAGATGGCTACTTGTTGTTTATCGCAAACCGGTGCCATATTTGTTTTGCTTGCCATTTCCAAACCGTGCATCCGATTCCGGTGTTCTTTATATCGATTTCAAGAGAAATCACCTCACCTTTCCAGTGGCACGCTTGGATTTCCATGTTGAGGCCAAGTTCAATCATTCCTTGTCAAATCTTGCATACGCATAGCATACCATGTTTCCATCATGTTGTTTGAGCTTTGCACGTGGTTGATTGTGTTCCTTTTGCTTGTTTGTCTTGTTTGGGTAGAGCCGGGAGACGAGTTCGCTAATGAGGAGCCTGTTGAGTTTTCTTTCGAGGATCCAATCAACTCTGACAACTTTGCAGGCAAGATGATCATACCCTCGAAATCACTTCTATCTTTGCTTTGCTAGATGCTCGCTCTTTTGCTATGCCTATGCTATGATGCCTACCACTTGCTTATCATGCCTCCCAAATTGCCATGTCAAACCTCCAACCCACCATGTCCTAGCAAATCGTTGATTGTCCAATTTACCGCTTTGCTCAGCCCCTCTTATAGCGTTGCTAGTTGTAGGTGAAGATTGGAGACCGTTCCTTGTTGGAACATTGTTTATTGTTGGGATATCATTATATTATCTTGTTATCTTAATGCATCTATATACTTGGTAAAGGGTAGAAGGCTCGGCATTTTGCCTAGTGTTTTGTTCCACTCTTGCCGCCCTAGTTTCCGTCATATCGGTGTTATGTTCTCGGATTTTGCGTTCCTTACGCGGTTGGGTTATAATGGGAACCCCTTGACAGTTCGCTTTGAATAAAACTCCTCCATGCAAGGCCCAACCTTGGTTTTACCATTCGCCACCTAGCCTTTTTCCCTTGGGAGTCGCGCATCCCGAGGGTCAACTTTATTTTAAGCCCCCCCGGGCCAGTGCTTGTCTAAGTGTTGGTCCACCTCGTCAGCCGCCTGTGGCCACCAGGGCAAACTCTGGGCTGGCCTACCAGAAGTTTAGACAATCTGAGTGTGCCCTGAGAACGAGATATGTGCAGCTCCTATCGGGATTTGTCGGCACATTCGGGCGGTGTTGCTGGATTTGTTTTAACTAGTCGAAGTTGTATTGTAGAACCGAGATACCGAGTCTGATCGGAATGTCTCGGGAGAAGGTATATCCTTCGTTGACCGTGAGAGCTTATCATGGGCTAAGTTGGGACTCCCCTGCAGGGATTTGAACTTTCGAAATCCGTGCCCGCAGTTATGGGCAGATGGGAATTTGTTAATGTCCGATTGTAGATAACTTGAACCTTAACTTAATTGAAATGAATCAACAGTGTGTGTTACCGTGATGGTCTCTTCTCGGCGGAGTCCGGGAAGTGAACACGGTGTTGGAGTAGTGTTTGCTGTTGGTTGTTCTATAGTTATTCGTTCGTGCTTTGCCTTCTCTTCTCGCTCTCTTTTGGGAACAGGTTAGCCACCATATATGCTAGTTGCTTGCTGCAGCTCCACATATTACCTTACCTTTCCTATAAGCTTAAATAGTCTTGATCGCGAGGGTGCGAGATTGCTGAGTCCCCGTGGCTCACAGATTACTTCTAAACCAGATGTAGGCCCCGATGATTCCGTTCCAGATGATGCGTTTGAGCTCAAGTGGGAGTTCGACGAAGACTCACGCCGTTACTATGTGTCTTTCCCTGATGATCAGTAGTGGTGCCCAGTTGGGGCGATCGGGACCATGTTGCATGTTGGGGTTGATCTTTTATTTTGGTACCGTAGTCGGACCATCAGTGCATTGGATGATGTAATGCTATTTATGTACTTTGTGTGACGTGGCGAGTGTAAGCCAACTATGTACCTTTCCCCTTATTATCTATTACATGGGATGTTGTGAAGATTACCTTACTTGCAACATTGCTTTCAATGCAGTTATGCCTCTAAGTCGTGGTACGACACGTAGGAGATATAGCCGCATTGAGGGCGTTACAAGTTGGTAATCAGAGCCTTCCCCGACATTAGGAGCCCCCACTACTTGATCGAATTAGCTGCCGAGTTGAGTCTAGAAAAATGTTTTGAGTCTTTTAGGAATTATATATCGCAGAGTTTAGGAATTCTTTTTACTCCCCAGTCCCTTCATCGCTCTGGTGAGGCATCCTGACATAGAGTTTTGACTCTTCTCTTCTCAAATTTCACAAAAAAAAATTAGGATCACGTGGGTATCTTGGAATCGTTCCGATCGATTTGTGACGAGAACATTGTTCTTGGTGCCTCCTGTCTTTAGGGGTTGTGGTAGTGTCCCGGGGAGTTGTGCTCCGAGGTGTTGTCGTCACAATTTTATCATTGCAGTTCTGGAATACCTGAGTTTAGTTTGCCGACATCGAAAATCTCTTTTATGCAGTTGTTGGTGAGATAACCTCGACGCCACCCAGTACTGGGGCAGGAGTTCGGGAGTATTGCCATAACTTGTATAACGGATGCTTTTCGAAGGTTGAGGTAGATGATTTCCGAAGTTTTTCTCGGTTATGTGTTGAAGGATGGATACAGCTGGATGTAGGATTTGCTAGATTTGGGTGAGATATTATGCTTCCCCTGTATCCCCAACACCTGATTGCATAACCGGAAAGGTTCGGGAGTTTCATAGGTGGGAATTCTTGTAGCTCTAGTTCTTCTTCCACAGATATTTGGTTTGAGATTGGGTGATCCTTACCAAGTATTCGTTCTTGCTCTGTACCTTGTTGATTTTATTTCTCTACCTAAATTCTAAGTGGCTTCTCAATTTATGGATATGTGACCATTTCAATTGGAATGCATTCGTTCATTTTGTTCGGATGTGAAGACTATTTGTTGCAATTTCATCCTGCTTGATTCAGCTTCAATTTTGTCAATGTGCTAATGGATGTCAACCTCTTCAGGATGGCTCCTCCAACGCGCACGACTCCGAATCCTGATCCGCCACCACCACCCCCTCCTCCGGAGGCATGGCAAGCTGTGATGGCATCTACCAATGCAAACACGCAGTTGATCATGCAAATTCTTCAAGAGCGCAACCAAGCGAACCAAGGCAACAATCAGAATCACTTTGCTACACACAACCAGTTCCTTGCTAACCAGCCAAAGACTTTCAGCAATTGTGTTGAGGCAACTGACGCTGATGATTGGCTCGTGGACTTGTGCAAGCATTTTGAGTGCAGTAACGTCAGGCCTGAGGACTTTGTCAAGTTTGCTTCCTTCCAACTCAAAGACCAAGCTGCAGAATGGTTTCAGCAGTACAAAGATTCTAGAGGAGGCTGTGTGATTACCTGGGTTGAATTCCGTCAAGACTTCAAAGCTCATCATATTCCTTAGAGCGTGGTTGAAAGCAAGCGTGAGGAATTCCGCAACCTGAAGCAAGGCTCTATGTCTGTCTATGACTACAACAAGTTGTTTCAGAAGCTCGCCCGCTTTGCTAAGCAGGACGTCCCTGACGAGAAGAGCATGATATACCAGTTCAGGCGTGGTCTCAGAGAAGAAATCCAGCTAGCTCTTGTTCTCTTGGAGCCCTTGAGGTATGATGAGTTCTACAACATGGTATTGAAGCAAGAGGCTGCTCAACTGAAGTGTGATGCTTCCAAGAAGCGAGTCAAAGATGCTACCCCTTCTTCCTCTACTCAAGTGGCTAAGCAGCAGAAGTATTGGCTTCCTCCTCCTCCGTTCCGTTAGCCGTATCAACAGAAGAGCAAAGGTGGCAGTGGATCTTCGCACCCACCCAACCCTGGCTTTCAGAACAAGACTTCGTCTGAAGCTCCAAGATCGAGTGCTCCGTATCACCGGCTGCTTTCAGATGTCACGTGCAACAAGTGCCAACATAAGGGTCACTATGCCAACAAATGCTTCAATCAGAGGCGTCTCCCTCCTCCTCCTCCTCCTGTGAGATCGGCAAGTACAGCTTTGGTCAAGCATAACCCCAAGTACGGCAAGGTCAACATGGTGAATGCAGCTCAGGCAGAGGACTCATCAGATGTCATCATGGGTAACCTTCCTGTTAACGATGTTCCTACTAAAGTTCTTTTTGACACTTGTGCATCACATTGTTTCATCTCGAGACCTTTTGCATCTATGCATGTGTGGTATTCTCAAGTTTTGCATAAACCGTTAGCAATTGTCTCTCCGGGTAGATGTTTGCTCGCAAACTATGAGATTCCGGATATTTCTATCATGATGGGTGATTTTAAGTTTCTGGCTTCTCCAATGGTCCTTGGTAACTCGGATATTGATCTTATTCTTGGAATGGACTGCCTTTCTAAGCACAAGGCTCAGCTTGATTGTGTAGCCAGGCAGATTCAATTGACTCATTCGTCTGAGGATGTAATTGTCTTTGCCGCTCGGGATAATACCATCCGCCTGTTTTCTCTCAATGAGAAGGGTGAACTGGATGCCATCTCTCAGATTCCAGTCGTTTGCAAATATCAAGACGTCTTTCCAGAAGAGCTTCCAGGAATGCCTCCGCACCGGCCAGTTGAATTCGTCATTGATCTTGAGCCTGGCACGGAACCTGTTTGCAAACGTCCTTACAGGCTCGGACCTGAAGAGTTGAAGGAGCTGAAGAAGCAACTCGATATTCAAGAGCGAATGGGCCTCATTAGACCTAGTTCTTCTCCGTGGGGTTGTGGAGTACTTTTTGTGAAGAATAAGGATGGAACAGACCGACTTTGTGTTGACTACCGTCCATTGAACAAGAAGACTATCAAGAACAAGTACCCACTTCCCAACATCAACGAGCTGTTCGAACAACTCAAAGGTGCCCAAGTATTCTCCAAGCTTGATCTCCGTATGGGTTATCACCAGATTCGAATCCGTGAGCAAGATATTCCCAAGACGGCTTTCAGAACAAGCTATGGTTCATATGAATACACTGTCATGTCTTTTGGCCTCGTCAACGCTCCTCCGACTTTCTCTCGCATGATGAACTTCATCTTCAATGCCTACACAAATGACTTCATTTTGGTCTATTCGACGACATTCTGGTCTTTTCGAAGAACCAGGAAGATCATGCCAAGCACTTGCGTGTGGTGCTCGATAAGCTCAGGGAACATCAGTTCTACGCCAAGTTCTCAAAGTGCGAGTTTTGGCTCGATGAGGGTCTCTATCTTGGGCATATCATCTCTGCCAAGGGCATTGCGGTGAATCCTGAGAAGGTGTCTGGAATTGTGAATTGGGAACCACCTCAGAACGTGAAGCAACTCCGTAGCTTCCTTGGTCTCGCAAGCTACTGTCGAAGGTTCGTTGAGAACTTTTCAAAGATTGCAAAGCCTCTTTGAAAGCTTCTCTAGAAGCATGTCATGTACGTTTGGTCTCCGGAATGTGACATTGCTTTCAACACTTTGAAAGAGAAATTGGTCACTGCTCCAGTTCTGACTCCTCCAGATGAATACAAACCGTTCGAGGTCTTCTGCGATGCCTCTCTTCAAGGTCTTGGTACAGTGTTGATGCAAGAGAAGAAAGTTGTGGCTTATACCTCTCGCCAGTTGAAGCCCAACGAGAACTACCCCACTCATGACCTCGAGTTGGCGGCAGTTGTGCATGCTCTTTTGACTTGGAGACATCTTTTATTGGGAAGAAAAGTGGACATCTTCACTGACCACAAGAGTCTCAAGTACATCTTCACTCAGCCTAATCTCAACCTCAGGCAGACTCGTTGGGTCGAAATGATTCAAGAGTATAATCCGAGTATGGAGTATACTCCAGGCAAGGCCAATGTGATTGCTGACGCATTGAGCAGTAAGGCTTACTGCAACAGTCTGATTATCAAGCCTTACCAACCCGAGCTTTGTGAAGCTTTCTGCAAACTCAATCTGCAAGTTGTTCCTCAAGGTTTCCTCACCAACCTTCAAGTCTCTCCTACCTTGGAAGACCAGATTCGCGAGGCTCAACTTCTTGATGCTATGGTGAAGAAGGTGAAGATTGGGATTGCCAAGAGTCAATAGAAGTACAAGTGCTACCGCCTTGATGACAAGGATACTCTCTTCTTCGAGGATCGTATTGTTGTGCCCAAAGGTGACCTTCGTAAAGTTATCATGAACGAGGCTCACAATTCACTCCTCTCCATCCACCTCAGTTCGTGAATGAATGTGATGTCTGCAGAAGAGTGAAGGCAGAACACCAAAGGCCAGCTGGTCTCCTCTAACCTCTTGCCATTCCAGAATGGAAGTTTGACCACATTGAGATGGACTTCGTGACTGGGTTTCCAAAGTCCAAGAGAGGCAATGATGCTATATTCGTTGTCATTGACAAACTCACTAAAGTGGCTCACTTTCTGCCTATCAAAGAGTCTATCACTGCAGCTCAATTGGCGGAGCTGTATACCTCTCGGATTGTCTCGCTGCACGGCATTCCACAGGTGATCTCTTCAGACCGTGGCAGCATCTTTACCTCCAAGTTTTGGGAGTCTTTTCAGAAGGCCATGGGCACCAACATCCGCTTCAGCACAGCTTTCCATCCTCAAACTAGCGGCCAAGTCGAGCGTGTCAATCAGATTCTTGAAGATATGCTCAGGGCTTGCGTTATCTCCTTCGGTATGAAGTGGGAGGATTGCCTTCCATAAGCCGAATTCTCCAACAACAACAGTTTTCAAGCTAGTTCGGGCAAGGCCCCATTCGAAATTCTCTACGGCAGGAAGTGCCATACTCCTCTTAACTGGTCAGAAACCGGTGAACGTCAACTTTTGGGAAATGACTTAATCACAGAGGCAGAGGAAATGTGTAAGGTCATTCATGATAACCTCAAAGCAGCGCAATCGCGCCAGAAGAGGTACTATGATAGTAAGCACCGTGATTTGGCTTTTGAGATCGGAGACCATGTTTACCTCCGCGTCTCTCCAATGAAAGGTACTCGTCGCTTCGGTATCAAAGGGAAGCTTGCCCCTAGATACGTGGGTCCTTTCAAGATCGTCAGCAAGAGAGGCGATCTCGCCTATCAACTCGATCTTCCTTCAAACTTTGCAAATGTGCACGACGTGTTCCATGTCTCTCAGCTCCACAAGTGCTTCAAGACTCCTGACCGCACCGTCAACTTCGAAGACATTGATCTCCAAGAAGATCTCTCTTATCATGAGCACCCCGTTGCTATTCTTGAAGAGACTGAACTCAAGACTCGCAATAAGTCAATCAAATTCCTCAAAGTCAAGTGGTCACACCATTCCGACCGTGAAGCCACCTGGGAACGCGAGGATCACCTCCGTTCTGAGTACCCGGCGTTCTTCCAGTCCTAGATCTCGGGACGAGATCCTTTCGTAGTGGTGGAGTGTTCTAACACCCCGTATGTAATTTACCTAATATGTACTCCAACTCTTGCCGTTTCCGATGCTAAGTTATTTTATTTCCTTAGGTTCAGGTTTTTGTCTCTGTGTGTTGTTGTCGTTTGTCATGCATCTCATATCATGTCATCATGTGCATTGCATTTGCATACGTGTTCGTCTCTTGCATCCGAGCATTTTCCCCGTTGTCCGTTTTGCATTCCGGCGCTCCTATCTCCTCCGGTGGTCCTTTCTACCTTCCTTTCATGTGTGGGGGTTAAACATTTCCGGATTGGACCGACACTTGCCAAGAGGCCTTGGTTTATTACCGGTAGACCGCCTGTCAAGTTCCGTATCATTTGGACTTCGTTTGATACTCCAACGGTTAACCGAGGGACCGAGAAGGCCTCGTGTGTGTTGCAGCCCAACACACTTCCAATTTGGCCCAAAATCCACCAAAACACTCTCCATCATCTAGAGCGTTCGATCACGATTGCGTGGCCGAAAACCGCACCTCATTTGGACTCTCCTAGCTCCTTCTATGCCTATAAATGGGTCCCCCTCCGAAATTCACGGGTCTCCCCTCTCCCGAAACCCTAGATCCATCTTCCCCACGCCGCCAGACACGTCCGAACCAGGCCGGATGTGTCCGACTCGCCCCGCTGCCGCCACGTGTCAGCTCCTGACTCACCCCATGCGCCGCCCCACATCGTCGGCCCGCTCAGCCCAGGAAGGGCCCCCGAGGCCCGCGCCTGCCCGCCTCTCGCCTCCCGCGCGAGGGAGCCGCGCTGCCGCGCCGGCCTCCCGTTCCGGCGACTCTGCGCCTCGACGACCGTGCCGCCCGCCGCTGCCAAGTCGCCGCCCCGCCGCACTCCTCGCCGGTGCCGCCCGCGGCAAGTACCTCGACGTCCGCGCCCGTGCCGCCCGGATCCCACCGGTCCCCGAGTCCGGTGACCCCGCGTCCAACTCCAGCGAGCTCCGGCCTCCTCCCCCTCGAACTCCAGCGAACTTCCTCCTCCGGCCAACCTTGTTTCCCGTGCACCTGTACAGTAACCGGATCCAGATCCAGATCCAGATCCAAAACTCGGTTGACTTTCTCCTGAAACCCTAGATAATTTGCATTTTTTTCATCACGCTATATCTCCGCATTCGGCTCCATTTTGGGCATGTAGCATATCAAAATGTTCGCCTCAGACAGCACATCATTTAATCTCATTGCATCATTTTCATTTGAGTTCATCTTGATGCCCGAGATGCTGTTGGAAGAGAGCTATTTGAGATAATTGTTAGATCCGCTTCACCAAATAGCTAATTGTCATTTTTGCCATGATTATTGTGTGCATGATATGCTCCTGAGATCTACATGTGTTTTGTTATATGCTTTGCCATGTTTACAGCGGTGCTATCCATGTATTTTTGTGATATGTGTGGTGACTAGCACAAGCTTGCAAAGTAGTGCATTCGTTAATGCTGATTTCAGGGACTTAGTTTTTCACTAAGTCCTTGATCTGTTTTTTTCAATATGCCATATGTTCATGTTGTTTCCTAGTGATCCGTGTCTCTTTTGAGGACGATCGGTAAGGATGATTCGTTAATCTTGTGGTGCTCTATCCGTCCATGTCTTTGTTTGCAATTATGGAGCACCCTAGCTTCCGTCAATCGAGCTCTACTTTTGCTATTTCGTGAATCCTGGCAGATTGTCTACTTGTTAGCGATTTTGCCGAGGATGTTGTTGTTGATCCGTGCATGCTATGTTGTTGTTCTTGCCATGTCCAGCTTATATAATATGTATTCTTGATGGGTGTATGCTTAGTTTGTCATTCCTTGCTTTGTAGTAAGTGCGTCGAGCTCGTGAACATGCCTACTCGTTAAGATATTTGCATGCTCCAGTTTTTCACTAAGTCTGAGATCTGATTATGTTTTTGCTATGTTCACATGCTTGCAATTGTATTTTCTGATCCCTTTTGGCTCAAGGTCACTAAGGGACTTTTGTTAAGCTCTTTGAGTAGCTCCATGCCATGCTTTACTTTGCCATGTTAAGTCTGAAACCTGTTTATCAATTGCTCTTTTGCCATGCTTGTTTGAACCTGTTAATGGATGAATTGGCCGTAGCTGAGTGTTCATCTTTTGTCAAGCATTATGAGTGGATTCCTGCCATGTATTTTGTTGCCATGTTTGAGTGCTGTAGCATAATTATCTTGTTCCATTTAGATGGCTACTTGCTGTTTATCGCAGACCGGTGCCATATTTGTTTTGCTTGCCATTTACAAACCGCGCATCCGATTCCAGTGTTCTTTATATCGATTTCAAGCGAAATCTCCTCACCTTTCCAGTGGCACACTTGGACTTCCAAGTTGAGGCCAGGTTCAATCAGTCCTTGTCAAATCTTGCATATGCATCACATATCGCATCCCGCATAGCATACCATGTTTGCATCATGTTGTTTGAGCTTTGCACGTGGTTGATTGTGTTCCTTTGCTTGTTTGTCTTGTCTGGGTAGAGCCGGGAGACGAGTTCATTAATGAGGAGCCCGTTGAGTTTGCTTTCGAGGATCCAGTCAACTCTGACAACTTTGCAGGCAAGATGATCATACCCTCGAAATCACTTCTATCTTTGCTTTGCTAGATGCTCGCTCTTTTGCTATGCCTATCCTACGATGCCTACCACTTGCTTATCATGCCTCCCAAATTTCCATGTCAAACCTCTAACCCACCATGTCCTAGCAAACCGTTGATTGGCTATGTTACCACTTTGCTCAGCCCCTCGTATAGCGTTGCTAGTTGTAGGTGAAGATTGGAGACCGTTCCTTGTTGGAACATTGTTTATTGTTGGGATATCATTATATTATATTGTTATCTCAATGCATCTATATACTTGGTAAAGGGTGGAAGGCTCGGCCTTTTGCCTAGTGTTTTGGTCCACTCTTGCCGCCCTAGTTTCCGTCATATCAGTGTTATGTTCCCGGATTTTGCGTTCCTTATGCGGTTGGGTAATAATGGAACCCCCTTGACAGTTCGCCTTGATTAAAACTCCTCCAGCAATTCCCAACCTTTGTTTTACCATTTGCCACCTAGCCTCTTTTTCCCTTGGGTTTCTGGAGCCCGAGGGTCATCTTTTTTTTAAACCCCCCCGGGCTAGTGCTCCTCTGAGTGTTGGTCCACCTCGTCAGCCGCCGGTGGCCACCAGGGGAAACTCTGGGCTGGCCTACCAGAAGTTTAGACAATCTGAGTGTGCCCTGAAAACGAGATATGTGCAGCTCCTATCGGGATTTGTCAGCACATTCGGGCGGTGTTGCTGGATTTGTTTTAACTAGTCGAAGTTGTCTTGTAGAACCGAGATACCGAGTCTGATCGAAATGTCTCGGGAGAAGGTATATCCTTCGTTGACCGTGAGAGCTTGTCATGGGCTAAGTTGGGACTCCCCTGCAGGGATTTGAACTTTCGAAATCCGTGCCCGCGGTTATCGGCAGATGGGAATTTGTTAATGTCCGGTTGTAGATAACTTGAACCTTAACTTAATTAAAATGAATCAACGGTGTGTGTTACCGTGACGGTCTCTTCTCGGCGGAGTCCGGGAAGTGCACACGGTGTTGGAGTAGTGTTTGTCATAGGTTGTTCTATAGTTATTCGTTCGTGCCTTGCCTTCTCTTCTCGCTCTTTTTTGCGAACAGGTTAGCCACCATATATGCTAGTCGATTGCTGCAGCTCCACATATTACCTTACCTTTCCTATAAGCTTAAATAGTCTTGATCGCGAGGGTGTGAGATTGCTGAGTCCCCGTGGCTCACAGATTACTTCCAAACCAGATCTAGGGCCCGATGATTCCGTTCCAGATGATGCGCTTGAGCTCAAGTGGCAGTTCGACGAAGACTCATGCCGTTACTATGTGGCTTTCCCTGATGATCCGTATTGGTGCCCAGTTGGGGCGATCGGCACCATGTCGCATGTTGGGGTTGATCTTTTATTTTGGTACCGTAGTAAGACCATGAGTGCATTGGATGATGTAATGCTATTTATGTACTTTGTGTGACGTGGCGAGTGTAAGCCAACTATGTACCTTTCCCCTTATTATCTATTACATGGGATGTTGTGAAGATTACCTTACTTGCGACATTGCTTTCAATGCGGTTATGCCTCTAAGTCATGCTTCGACACGTAGGAGATATAGCCACATCGAGGGCATTACAGCCTGTTCCAGTGTGCAGCCGTGCACCCGCCATGCCCGTGCCCGTGCACGTTCCCCCCTCAGAATCACGGGACGTCACCGTCGAGCACTACCTCATAGCGACGTGAGTTGCCGTCCTCCCACGCCGCAACCGTCGATCGCGCAAACATTCTGTGCTGCCTTGAAGACTTCAACAATGGTGTTCCGAAGAACGACAATGACTACGCTGTCGCGGCACACGGCCTCAGCCGCTGCTGCAATTAGTTTTTTGGGTTTAATACTGTATCTCAATCATATGAATATACAGCCACCGTGTGACTAAAGGAAACCTATAGTTTGAACAAACTTGTGTTTTTCTCTCTGAATGTACAAAATTATCAAACAATTTTTTAGATAGAACACCTGTATGGAAACCGAGAGCTTCCCCAATAAGCCAAGAGGAAATGTGCCACGCAAGATTCGTGCATCCCTTCATCACAAACATTTTAGATTGAACACCCATATGCAAAGCGAGAGCTATGGTCCTTCCCTAGTAAGCCAATGGAAAATTTACGCACAGGATTTGTGCATCTCTTGATCGCAAACAGTTCAGATTGAACACGGTATGCAAAGCTAGAGCCATGGTTCCTTCTCCACTAAGCCAAGAGAAAATCTGGCGTGCAGGATTTGTACATCCCTTCAATGCAAACGATTGTTTTTGATGACCCATGTGCAACCACATACATACAATTTGGTAAGATTTGCATCTGTCATATTGGGTGCCATTTGTCAAACTAGAATGATTGGCATTTTTCGATATAGTAACATTGCCCATTGTCAACCTTGTAGCACTGTATTTGTCAAAATTTGCTGCTAAAAATGCTAGCGCTATCTAATTTCGCAACTGAAATTCAGTAATCATAGATTTCATTCATATATTAAGCAGTCGGTTCTTTATATAAATAGTTCAACTTGACAGCTGAACCGACCAAACTTTCCCCAATTGTTGCCAACCACGTACTGAAATAACTAGTTCAACTATATATACCAGCTAATTTTATGTACGTGGTATAGTTCAACCATATCTATAGTCAAATGAACTGAACAAAATAGCCCCTAAATACTACTACAGAGGGGCTTTGTTCTACATCCATTAGCCTCTCCTTCGTCGTGTCCACTCAGTAAGAGGCAGAGGAGGAGAAGCCTACTGACGAGTTGGACAACTAGAATCGTCCTCCTCCTCCTCCCGCAGGAAGTTGACGTAGCGTGCAACCTCGCTGATGCACATGTAGGGTTCCACCTCCCTCTCTCCTTCAGGTGGTGGTGGCGGAGCGGGTGATGACCTCGGCGGTTGACGGTGGGATGGCGGTCATGGTGGGGTGGCGGCCACGACGCAACCTTCCACCTTTGGGTTGCGGTGGTGAAGCGGTGATGGCCACGGTGGCCACTAGTGGGGTGCCGGCCATGAAGGCCACCTCCCGCCTTCGGGCCACGATGGCGGAGCAGGTGATGGCCCTGGTTTTCGACGGTGGTGTGGCGGCCATGGCGGCAGATGGTGGGGTGGCGACAACGGCGGTGAGCAACAGGTGCCGATTGGTAGTGACACGTCTCCAAGCTATCTATAATTTTTTATTTTTCCATGCTATTATATTATATGTTTTGGATGTTTTATATGCATTAATATGCTATTTTATATTATTTTTGGGACTAACTTATTAACATAGTGCCCAGTGCCAGTTTATGTTATTTCCTTGTTTTTTGAGTTTTACATAAAAGGAATATCAAATGGAGTCCAAATGGAATAAAACTTTCATGATGATTTTTCTAGGACCAGAAGACACACGTAGGACTTGGAGATGAAGTAAGAAGAGTCCCGAGGAGCACAAGACTTCTGGGCGCGCCCTAGGGTGCGCGCCCTGGCTTGTGGGCCCCTCGCAGCTCTTCTAACCATAATTCTTGGCCTATAAATTCCCATGTATTCCCAAACGACCAGAAGTGTCCACCAAAATACTTTTCCGCCGCCATAACATTATGTTCCTTTGAGATCCCATCTTAGGGCCTTTTCCGGCATCCTGTCGGAGGGGTATTTGATCACGGAGGGCATCTACATCAACACTATTGCCCCTCCGATCAAGCGTGAGTAGTTTACCATAGACCTATGGGTCCATAGCTAGTAGCTACATGGCTTCTTCTCTCTCTGTCATCTTAAGTACAATGTTCTCCTCGATGTTCTTGGAGATCTATTCGATGTAATCTTCTTTTGTTGTGTGTTTGTCGAGATCAATGAATTGTGGATTTATGATCAGATTATATATGAATATTATTTGAATCTTCTCTGAATTCTTATATGCATGATTTAATATCTTTGTATTCTCTTCGAATTATCGGTTTGGTTTGGCCAACTAGATTGTTTTTTCTTGCAATGGGAGAGGTGCTTAGTTTTGGGTTAAATCTTGCGGTGTCCTCACCTAGTGACAAAGTAGGGGTAGTGAGGCACGTATTTATATTTTTTCCAACAAGGGTAAAAAGATGGGGTTTTGATCATATTGCTTGAGTTTATCCCTCTACATCATGTCATCTTGCTTAAGCCATTACTATGTTCTTATGAACTTAATACTCTAAATGCATCCTGGATAGCAGTCGGTGTGTGGAGTAATCATAGTAGATGCAGGCAGGAGTGGGTCTACTTGACACAGACGTGATGCCTATATTCATCATCGTTGCCTTCGATATCGCCATAACTTTGTGCTTTTCTATCTGTCGGCATTCTAGGAACAGGTGTGCCCAGACTTTCCTGCCTGTGGCCTAGGGTGTGGCTCCACCAATAGCCTGGTACGTCCCATCTTCAGCAGCAACAACTCAAGACCCTCGCGAGGGGCAATGCCTCGCGAGGCAGACGACACCAGGACCTCCCTGGGGGCAGACACACTAGGCTGGCTCCTGAGGAGCGGAGATATCTATGCAGGGAGCACCTCGCGAGGTTCACGTGACGTGAGCCATGATGACCAAGGCCAGGCGAGCGCCAGCGGGCTTAGTGTACCCTTTTCCCCTTTGGTTCTAAGGAGGCAAGCATAGGCGCGGGGTCCCGAGGCATCAGGCAAAGGTTCCCATATCGGTGCAACAAGACCAAGACCAGCAGGACGGCAGGATAGAGGTAATCGCGAAGCCCATGACAGCATCACCACCAGAGCCTTTGGCAGACGAAGACCACCTTTTGTCAGGATAACTTGTACTAGTTGCCCCCCCCCCATCAAACTTGGTCGTTGTGGGATCCCTTCCCGCCTAACATTTGGGAAGAGGACCAAGGCCACTATAAATAGGACTTAGCCACTACCATAGAGAAGGATCTGGGATCCGATTCATTCCACCCTAATGAGCTCACCAGTTCATCCAGCCCTAGAACACCTCACCTCCTGAGGTTGTTCATCCATTGTATTATTTCATCCTCAGCCCCCCGAGGCAATCCACCCACAAACTGGAGTAGGGTATTACACCGCAAGGTGGCCCAAACCAGTATAAACCCTCGATCTCCTCTCTTGTTCTTTGGCTCCGTCGAGCTAGGCCGTGGAATCATTGAGTGAGCGAGCAAGGAAGAGAGGTCTTCATGCACACCCCAAAGTTTGAATCTCACAAGGGTTTGCTGGAACCCGCAATCTGACATTTGGCGCGCCAGGTAGGGGTGCTCTGAAGCCTTTCTTCCATCGATAGACGCACCACTTCTCCACCGCATCCATGGCTGACGCTCGCCGGGCTACCCTTGCCGCCTGCGTCGCCCAGACGGCGCCCCACGGTGGACCTCCCCGTCGCTCTCCATCACCCGCTGGCAACGCCGCCACCGGCCCGGTGAGAAATTAGCAGCAAGCTTCATCACTGCACCCCTCTGTGTGGAGGGACAGACGCACAGCCACCCTGTCATTGACTCCGGACGGCTCATTGTCCCATGCTCGCCATGGGCCCGCGGACGCGAAGGTCACGCTTCTTATGGCGCGTGAGCTCTTGCGTTACTGCCTCGTCGACGACCTCTACGAGGACTGGCTGGATCGCATCGCCGAGCTCATCAGCACCATTTGGGACTCTCCTGCACCGTCCCTTTCGCTGCCTCGTCCGCCCCCTACTGCGGGTGATGTAACCCACAGAGCACCTCCGCCACCTCCGCATCAAGGGGTCGCCCTCGCACCAAGACGCGTGGCCCCGCGGCGCGACCCACCATGTAGGGCACCCACGCGTGAGGAAGGAAGCTGCCGGGAAATCCCATGGCCGCAAGAAGATGCTCCTGTACTCCTAGCACCACCACATCAAGATCGTTCGCCGCCTACGGCGGCGGCGCATGGGTACCAAGACCAGGCTCCACCTCCACGACGGGCGTCGGTGACCACGGCGGGTTGCTGCGCCTTCACCCCCGAGCTGTGCAGCGTTGTCTGGCCCGACAAGTTCAAGCCCGACCTAGCTCCGCGCTATGACAGCACCCCCGACCCTTCTGACTTATTGCAGCTCTACGAGCTGAGCATCGAGGCAGCCAACGGCGACGAGAACGTTATGGCGAACTGGTTTCCCATGGCTCTCAAGGACGACGCGCGCTCGTGCCTCTTGAACCTGCCCGCGGGGTCCATCTCCTACTGGAGAGAGATGCGCGAGCACTTCGTCGCCAACTTCCAAGCCACCCACGACCGCCCGCCTGCCGCACGTGACCTGCGGCGCATCATGCAGCAGCCAGGGGAGACCCTGCAGAAGTACATCCAGCGTTTCAACAGCTTTCGCCTCAAGATCCCCAAGGTGACGGATGAGGCCATCATCTCAGCATTCTTTGATGGCGTCCGTGATGTCAAGATGAAGGAGGAGCTCGCCATACACGAGGACCTGTGCACAGCTCTGGAGATGTTCAATATGGTGAACAAGTGTGCGAGAGCTGAGGAGGGACGCCTCTCCCTTCTCGAGCTTCCAGCCGTCGACCCAGAAGATAAGAAGGCGAAGACCAAGGACGTGAAGCGCAAGGGGGCTACTATGCTTGTGACGGAGCGGGAGATGAAGCGTGGTTGCGACCACCCCGAGTCATCCAAGTCCAACCACCCATTCTGTCCCTTCCACAACGTGCACAACCACAACACCAACGACTGTCAGGAGCTCAAGGCCATCCGCGACGGGCGCTTTGGTCGACGCCCTGAGCGCAACGACCGAGGCTACGGTCATGGAGGAGGCCGAAGTAGAGGAAGCTAGGATGACCGCAGCCCCCGCCAGGAGTGGCGCGACCGGCCTCGCAAGGATCGCTGGCAGGACCGCCCTCGCGAGGGCACCTGGAGGGACCAGCCTCACGAGGACCACCCTTAGGGCAACACCGGGCTCCCTCCGCTGCCGCCACCACCAAGGAGGAACGATGACCATCACCAAGATGAGGGGGCTGGTGGATTTCAGGAGCCTCGCAACGTCGCCTGCATCCTGAATGGCTCTCAGGCCCAGCCTCCTAGCGCATCTTCAAGCAGTTTGCTCGTGAGGTGAACGCGGCCCTCCCCAGGCTCGAGGCCACGCTCTCTCTTAGGTGGTCCAAGTACACCATTACCTTCAGCTCATTCGACCAGCTCAAGTGCGCAGCAACTGCCAGCACCCTCCCGATGCTCTGCTCGCCCATCATGAGCAACATCCTCGTCACCAAGGCACTCATTGACAGCGGCGCAGGGCTCAGTGTCCTTTCCGTCGAAATGTTCAACCCCCTCCAAGTGTCATTTGATCATCTACAACCAACCAAGCCCTTCTCAAGAGTGACCAACGGCTGCACCACCCTGATAGGGCAGGTCCGCCTCCCTGTTACCTTCGGCAAGCGCGACAACTACCGCACCGAGCTCATCGACTTCGACGTCGCCCACATCCGCCTGCCATACAACGCCATCCTTGGGTATCCAGCCCTAGCCAAGTTTATGGCAGTGACTCATCACGACTACAATATCCTCAAGATGCCAGGAAGCTACGGCGTCATCACGGTCGCTGCTACCTCTTGAGCACTGCGTAGGTTTTCCCTTGAAGAGGAAAGGGTGATGCAGTAGAGCAGCGTAAGTATTTCCCACAGTTTTTTAGAACGAAGGTATCAATCCAGTAGGAGACCACGCGCAAGTTGTCTCGTACCTACACAAACAAATAAGAACCTCGCAACCAACGCGATAAAGGGGTTGTCCATCCATTCACGACCACTTGCAGGAGTGAGATCTGATAGAGATAATAATAATAATAAGATAAATATTTTTAATATTTTTATGATACAGATTGAAAGTAAAGATTGCAAAATAAAATAGATTGGAAACTTGTATGATGGAGAATAGACTCGAGGGACATAGGTTTCACTAGTGGTTTCTCTCAAGATAGCATAAGTATTACGGTGGGTGAACAAATTACTGTCGAGCAATTGATACAAAAGTTAATAATTATGAGAATATCTAGGCATGATCATGTATATAGGCATCACGTCCGTGACAAGCAGACCGAAATGACTCTGCATCTACTACTCTTACTCCACACATTGACCGCTATTCAGCATGCATCTAGAGTATTAAGTTCATAAGAACAAACTAACGCCTTAAGCAAGATGACATGATGTAGAGGGATAAACTCATGCAATATGATATAAACCCCATCTTTTTATCCTCGATGGCAACAATACAATACATGTCGTTTCCCTTTCTGTCAGTGGGATCGAGCACCGCAAGATTGAACCCAAAGCTAAGCTCTTCTCCCATTGCAAGAAAGATCAATCTAGTAGGCCAAACCAAGCTGCTAATTCGAAGGTACTTGCAAAGATAAACAAATCATACATAAAATAATTCAGAGAAGATTCAAAATATTTTTCATAGATAAACTTCATCATAAACCCACAATTCATCGGATCTCGACAAACACACCGCAAAAAGAAGAGTTACATTGAATAGATCTCCAAGAGAATCCAGGAGTTACATCGAATAGATCTCCACTAGTAGGCCTTTTCCTCGTAGTGTCGAGGAGAACTTTGTATTGACATCCAAAGAGAGAGAAGAAGCCATCTAGCTACTAGCTATGGACCCGAAGGTCTGAACTAAACTACTCACACATCATCGGAGGGAGGCATGGAGTTGATGTAGAGGCCCTCCGTGATCAATGCCCCATCCAGTGGAGCTCCGGAAAAGGCCCCAAGATGTGATCTCTTGGGTACAGAAGGTTGCAGCAGTGGAAAAAGGGTTTTGTGGTGCTCCTGGATGTTTGCGGGGTATATGGATATATATAAGAGGAAGAAGTAGGTCGGTGGAGCAACAAGGGGCCGACGAGGGTGGAGGTCACGCCTAGGGGAGTGGGCGCGCCCCTTGCCTCCTGGCCTCCTCGATTGTTTCTTGACGTCCACTCCAAGTCTCCTGGATAACGTTTGTTCCAAAAATAACGCTCCCGAAGGTTTCATTCCGTTTGGACTCCGTTTGATATTCCATTTCGGTGAAACACTAAAATAGACAAAAAACAACAATTTTGGATGGGCCTGCGGTTAATAGGTTAGTCCCAAAAATAATATAAAAAGTGTAAAAATAAGCCCATTAACATCCAAAATAGAAAATATAATAGCATGGAGCAATCAAAAATTATAGATATGTTGGAGATGTATCAAGAATCCCCGAGCTTAATTCATGCGCGTCCTTGAGTAGGTAAATGATAAAAACAGAATTTTTGATGTGGAATGCTTCCTAACATATTTTTCAATGTAATTTTTATTTATTGTGGCATGAATGTTCAGATCCAAAAGATTCAAGATAAAATTTTAATATTGACATAGAAATAATAATACTTCAAGCATACTAACTAAGAAATTATGTCTTCTCAAAATAACATGGCCAAAGAAAGTTATCCCTACAAAATAATATAGTCTGGCTATGCTCTATCTTCATCACACAAAATATTAAATCATGCACAACCCCGATGACAAGCCAAGCAATTGTTTCATACTTTTGATGTTCTCAAACTTGTTCAATATTCATGAAATATATGAGCCTGAGCCATGGATATAGCACTATGGTGGAACAGAATGGTGGTTGTGGATAAGACAAAAAAGGAGAAGATAGTCTCACATCAACTAGGCGTATCAACGGGTTATGGATAAGCCCATTAATTGATATCAATGTGGGTGAGTAGGAATTGCCGTGCAACGGATGCACTAGAGCTATATGTGTATGAAAGCTCAACAAAAGAAACTAAGTGGGTGTGCATCCAACTTGCTTGCTCACCAAGACCTAGGGCAATTTGAGGAAGCCCGTCATTGGAATATACAAGTCAAGTTCTATAATGTAAAATTCCCGCTAGTTTATGAAACTGACAACATAGGAGACTCTCTATCATGAAGATCAAGGTGCTACTTTGAAGCACAAGTGTGGAAAAAGGATGTTAACATTGTCCCTTCTCTCTTTTTCTCTCATTTTTTATTTTTTTATTTGGGCCTTCTTTCTTTCTTTTTTCTTTTGGCCTCTTTTCTCTTTTTTTTCGTCTGGAGTCTCATCCCGACTTGTGGGGGAAACATAGTCTTCATCATCCTTTCCTCACTGGGACAATGATCTAATAATGATGATCATCACACTTCTTTTTACTTACAACTCAAGAATTACAACTCAATACTTAGAACAAAATATGACTCTATGTGAATGCCTCCGGTAGTGTACCGGGATATGCAATGAATCAAGAGTGACATGTATGGAAAAATTATGAATGGTGGCTTTGCCACAAATACGATGTCAACTACATGATCATGCATGGCAATATGACAATGATGAAGCGTGTCATATAAAACAGAACGGTGGAAAGTTGCATGGCAATATATCTCGGAATGGCTATGGAAATGCCATGGTAGGTAGGTATGGTGGCTGTTTTGAGGAAGGTATATAGTGGGTTTATGGTACCGGCGAAAGTTGCGCGGTACTAGAGAGGCTAGCAAATGTGGAAGGGTGAGGGTGCGAATAATCCATGGACTCAACATTAGTCATAAAGAACTCACATGCTTATTGCAAAAATCTATTAGTTATCGAAACAAAGTACTACGTGCATACTCCTAGGGGGATAGATTGGTAGGAAAAGACCATCGCTTGTTCCTGACCGCCACTCATAAGGAAGGCAATCGATAAATAAATCATGCTCCGACTTCATCACAAAAAGGTTCACCATACGTGCATGCTATGGGAATCACAAACTTCAACACAAGTATTTATCAAATTCACAACTACTCAACTAGCATGACTCGAATATCACCATCTCCATATCTCAAAACAATTATCAAGTATCAAACTTCTCATGGTATTCAATGCACTTATATGAAAGTTTTTATTATGCCTAAAAGCAAACTGCTATGTTGTTCTAAAGGACTCTTAAAATAATATAAGTGAAGCATGAGAGATCAATTATTTCTATAAAATACTACCACCACCGTGCTCTAAAATATATAAGTGAAGGACTAGAGCAAAAACTATATAGCTCAAAAGATATAAATGAAGCACATAGAGTATTCTAATAAATTCCAATACATGTGTCTCTCTCTCAAAAGGTGTGTACAGCAAGGATGATTTTGGTAAACTAAAAAGCAAAGACTCAAATCATACAAGACGCTCCAAGAAAAACACATATCATGTGGCGAATAAAAATATAGCTCCAAGTAAAGTTACCGATGAACGAACACAAAAGAGGGGAGGCCTTCCGGGGCATCCCCAGCTTAGGCTTATTGGTGTCCTTGGATTTACCTGGGGCTGCCTTGGGCATCCCCAAGATTAGGCTCTTGCCACTCTTTTTTCCATAATTCATCAAATATTTAACCAAAACTTGAAAACTTCACAACAAAACATTTAAAAGAAAATCTTCATGAGCTCCGTTAGTAAAAGAAAACAAACCACCACTTCAAGTTACTGTAATGAACTCATTATTGATTAATTTTGGTGTTAAACCTACTGTTTTCCAACTTTTCTATGGTTCATAAACACTATTACTAGCCATAGATTCATCAAAATAAGCAAACAACACACGAAAACAGAATCTGTCAAAAACAGAATAGTCTGTAGTAATCTGTAGGTTTCGACCACTTCTGGAACCCCAAAAATTCTAAAATAAATTGCTGGACGTGAGGAATTTATCTATTAATCATATTCAAAAATAATTAACTAAATAGCACTCTCCAGTAAAAAATGGAAGCAATTCTCATGAGCTCTAAAGTTTCTATTTTTTTACAGCAAGATCAAAAGGACTTTCCCCAAGTCTTCCCAATGGTTCTACTTGGCACAAACACTAATTAAACACAAAAAACACAACCAGAACATAGGCTAGATAAATTATTTATTACTAAACTGGAGCAAAAAGCAAGGAATAAAAAAATTGGGATGCCTCCCAACAAGCGCTATCGTTTAACGCCCCTAGCTAGGCATAAAAGCCAAGATAGATCTAGGTATTGCCATCTTTGGTAGGTAATCCATAAGTGGCTCTCATAATATATTAATACAGTAATTTAACTTTCTTGCTAGGGAATTGTTCCATGCCTTTCCTTAACGGAAATTGGAATTTAATATTCCCTTCCTTCATATCAGTAATTGCACCAATTGTTCTAAGGAAAGGTCTACCAAGAATAATAGTACATGAAGGATTGCAATCTATATCAAGAACAATCAAATCTAAGGGCACATAATTCCTATTTTCAACAATAAGAAATCATTAATCTTTCCCATAGGTTTCTTAATAGTGGAATCTGCAAGGTGCAAGTTTAAAGAACAATCATCAAATTCACCGAAACCTAGCAAATCACACAAAGTTTTGGAATCGTGGAAATACTAGCACCCAAATCACGCAAAGCATAGCATTCATGATCTTTAATTTTAATTTTAATTGTAGGTTCCCATTCATCATAAAGTTTTCTAGGGATAGAAACTTCCAACTCAAGTTTTTCCTCATAAGATTGCATCAAAGCATCAACGATATGTTTAGTAAAAGCATTATTTTGACTATAAGCATGAGGAGAATTTAGCACGGATTGCAACAAGGAAATACAATCAATCAAAGAACAATTATCATAATTAAATTCCATGAAATCCAAGATAGTGGGTTCATTTCTATCTAAAGTTTTGACCTCTTCAATCTCACTTTTACCAATTTTTGCATCAAGATCTAAAAACTCCAAATTTTTGGGACGCCTTCTAGCTAAACTTGACTCATCTCTAGTCCCATCATTCTCAAGTTTCATATTGCAAAACAAAGATTTAATAGGGGACACATCAATCACTTTTAGATCTTCATCATTATTATCATGCCCTTCTGGTTTAGCGGCCATCTTATTAACTAAAGTGGCTTGCTTATCAGAAATTTGGGCAATTAATTTTTCAAGGTGAGCAAACTGAGATTTCAAACCATAAAATTCCGTAGAAATATCATAGATCTCTTTATTCATGAAACCGATAAAACCTTTTTGATCTTTAAGCTCATTTCTAAAGAAATTATTATGCTCAAACTGCAAGGACATAAAACTTCTAACATTGTTTTCGATTTCTTCCAACCTTCTAAGGTGAGTATCAACACCTTTTGGTAAAGCCATAAGGGCAACAAGCAAAAGAGACAAGCGAAAAAGAAGCGAACGGAAAAGAGGGGGCAAAAGGAAAAGAGGGCAAATAAACGGCAAGGGTGAAGTGGGGGAGAGGAAAACAAGAGGCAAATGGCAAATAATGTAATGCGAGGGATAAGAGTTTGTGATGGGTACTTGGTATGTCTTGACTTGGCGTAGATCTCACCGGCAATGGCGCCAGAAATCCTTCTTGCTACCTTTTGAGCACTGCGTTGGTTTTCCCTTGAAGAGGAAAGGGTGATGCAGTAAAGCAGCGTAAGTATTTCCCTCAGTTCTTGAGAACCAAGGTATCAATCCAGTAGGAGACCACACGCGAGTCACCTCATACCTACACAAACAAATAAGAACCTCGCAACCAACGTGATAAAGGGGTTGTCAATCCCTTCATGACCACTTGCAAGAGTGAGATCTGATAGAGATAATAATAATAAGATAAATATTTTTGGTATTTTTATGATATAGATTGAATGTAAAGATTACAAAATAAAATAGATTTGAAACTTGTATGATGGAGAATAGACCCGGGGGCCATAGGTTTCAATAGTGGCTTCTCTCAAGATAGCATAAGTATTACGGTGGGTGAACAAATTACTGTCGAGAAATTGATAGAAAATTGAATAATTATGAGAATATCTAGGCATGATCATGTATATAGGCATCACGTGCGTGACAAGTAGACCGAAACGATTCTGCATCTAATACTATTACTCCACACATCGACCGCTATCCAGCTTGCATCTAGAGTATTAAGTTCGTAAGAACAGAGTAACGCCTTAAGCAAGATGACATGATGTAGAGGGATAAACTCATGCAATGTGATATAAACCCCATCTTTTTATCCTTGATGGCAACAATACAATATGTGTCGTTTCCCTTTATGTCACTGGAATCGAGCACCGCAAGATTGAATCCAAAGCTAAGCACTTCTCCCATTGCAAGAAAGATCAATCTAGTAGACCAAACCAAACTGATCATTCGAAGAGACTTGCAAAGATAAACCAGTCATACATAAAATAATTCAGAGAATATTCAAATATTGTTCATAGATAAACTTGATCATAAACCCAGAATTCATTGGATCTCGACAAACACACCGCAAAAAGAAGAGTTACATCGAATAGATCTCCAAGAGAATCGAGGAGAACATTGTATTGAGATCCACAGAGAGAGAAGAAGCCATCTAGCTACTAGCTATGGACCCGAAAGTCTGAAGTAAACTACTCATACATCATCGGAGGGGCCATGGAGTTGATGTAGAAGCCCTTCGTGATCAATGCTCCCTCTGGTGGAGCTCCGGAAAAGGCCCCAAGATGGGATCTCTTGGGTATGGAAGGTTGCGGCGGTGGAAATAGGTTTTTGTGGTGCTCCTGGATGTTTGTGGGGTATATGGATATATATGTGACGCCCGGAGACCATTGCGCCAGGTGTCTTCCAGTTATTCGCTGTCTTGGCCATGTAATTTGCTTGCGTGTTGCATTTCATCATGTCATCATCCGCATTGCATCATCATGTTTTCAAAATTTGCATCCGTCCTGGTCTTCTCGTTCTCTCCGTTGTCCGTTCTGAGCTCAACCACACTTCCACGTGCCCGTGGCACGTCCGAAATATTATTTTTTATAAGTGGCCAGAAAATGTTCTCGGAATGGGATGGAAGCTGGCGTGTGGTGTTGTTTTGCTGTTAGTAGGCCACCTGCCGAGTTTCATCGCATTCGGAGTTCGTTTGTTAGCCCAACCGCTAAACTATAGCGGCAATATAGTCGGTCTATCGCCGGACATTTTCGGTCTCCAGAAACGGATGCCGGGTTGCATTCCTCCTCTCTCTTCTCAGTCCGACCACACACTTAACCTCGTTCGCCTAACCCCTATCTGCATAGTGCTTCGACCCCTCGCGTGTGTATGAAGTTGTCCTGAACCCGACCCGGACAGTCGTCACCGTTGGATCCGGATCATCCCCAAACATCTACAAAACATCTCCGTTTTTCTTTTGGTCTCCCTAGCTATTTTATTCATGATCGTCCGATTGCGATCGGAAGGACGAGTTAGGCCCTAACCTAAATCCAATGCTATAAATAAATAGTCAAACCCTAGCCTATCCTGTCCAATCCACAAATCCCCTCGCCGCCGCCACTCCCTCCATCGGGATCCCTCCCGATCCACCACCTCCCCTCATTTTCAGCACCGAACCAATCCTGAGCCACCTCCCGATCCAAAAATCCAACGGGCCAACAGCCTCCTCCCCTCGTTCTACGAGATCCATAGCTCCTCAGCCTACAGCCCCGCGTTTCCCCCTCCATGAGCACAGCCCCGAGCCACTCCCGTGCCCGATGGCCTCCGCCCGCGCCAAAGCTTGCCGCTGGCGATAGCAGCAGCAACACCGACCTCTCCTTCTCCTTCTTCTTCCTTTTCCTCCTTGGTCTCCCTCTCTCTCATGATGTCTCTCTCTCCTTTCTCGTTGGACAGGGAGACCCCCATGGCCGCTGAATGGAGCTCTGCCTTGCCAGATCCTCGCCGGTGCCCCGTCCTGGTCTCCTGGTGCCATCCCATGCCCGGGTCCGTCTTTGCTTCCTCGTTCATCGCGTCGCCAGCCTCGCTCGCGCCCGGATCCAGGAGCCGCGCGTCAAGTTCACCGCCGCCAAGACCCTGCCTCGTCGGATCCGCCTCCCACTGCTGGGAATCTGTTCCCGTTGACTTCGCCCCGCCTCTGGTGGTCGTCCCGCCATCGTCTGTTGCAGGAAGCGCCAGCACCGCCACACCTCGACTGCTTGGAACACACGCGCGTCAAGTCCGCTCGCCGCTCTTCCCCGTTGACCGCGTCGGCCCAGCAGTGCCAAGACCTACGAGGCCTCCTACACAGATCTGGGCCATGGCCCATGGTGAGGACACGCCCAGCCCCTCCCTTGTTCCTGTTGGGCCAGCAAGATACGACCCAACGGATGTTTTTTTCTTGGATGTTTTAGTATTTTTCCGGAGAACTTTGTTTTGCAGAAAACCACCCAAGCAACATGCATTTAGTAACTCGCCAACCGTGCATCGGTTTAAAATAAGTTATATATGAAAAATGTTTCGAATTATGTGCAGATTAATAATATGCCATTTTCATGCATGTTTGAAATGTTTAATATGTTGTTTGTTTAATTTCTTCATAATGCCATGCTAAAATGTTTTATTTCATAACTATTTAACCGTAACTCGGTTTGTAACAAACTTTATATGTAAATGGGGTGGAAAAAATGCCTAGTTTAATATGGCGTACTTAATTTGCATGTTTAACAACTCTAAAATATGGTTCAGGGCAGAACAATACCAAATTTAATATATGCTCATGAGGTTTTCTCCGGACTTGTTGCTTGTTGTTCCGACCTCATTTAAACTTGCATAGTTAGGTAGTTTTGTTATGCTTCATCTCTTGCCATGTGTAACAACATTTAATATTGATGGGTACCTAGACGAGAGAGAACTAAATAAGTCACATGGTGTTCCGTCAATATGCAACGGAGTTGCATATTGAGGTCCACTTAATTTGTAGGATTGTTTGTGCACTTTCCCATGCCATGAATCATTAAACCGGACATGCATCATACTTGGTTGTGCATCATGCCATGTTTATGTGATGGTTGTTTACTTTGTTGCTTTCTTCTTTCCAGGTTTCTTCTCTCATTAGCTTCGGCTTCGTTCTGGAGTTTAGAGGATCCGTTCGACTACGCCTCTTTGTCTTCTTCATGGACTCATTCTTCTTCCTTGCGGGGTCTCGGGTAAGATGACCATGCCCTCGAAATCACTTCTATATTTGCTTGCTAGTTGCTCGCTCTATTGCTATGCCGCGATACCTACCATTTGCTTTATCGTGCCTCCCATATTGCCATGTCAAGCCTCTAACCCTCCTTTCCTAGCAAACCGTTGTTTGGCTATGTTACCGCTTTTGCTCAGCCTCTCTTATAGCGTTGCTAGTTGCAGGTGAAGCTAAAGTTTGTTCCATGTTGGAACATGGATATGTTGGGATATCACAATATCATTTTATTTATATTAATGCATCTATATACTTGGTAAAGGGTGGAAGGTTCGGCCTTATGCCTGGTGTTTTGTTCCACTCTTGCTGTCCTAGTTTCCGTCATACCGGTGTTATGTTCCTTGATTTTGCGTTCTTACGCGGTTGGGTAATAATGGGAACCCCTTGAAAGTTCGCCTTGAATAAAACTCCCCCAGCAAGGCCCAACCTTGGTTTTAACATTTGTCACCTAAGCCCTTTTCCCTCGGGTTTTCGCGAGCCCGAGGGGCATCTTTATTTTAACCCCCCGGGCCAGTGCTCCTCTGAGTGTTGGTCCAAAGTAGAGCCCCTTGCAGCGCCACCTTGGGGAAACTTGAGGTTTGGTTTTAGTTGTACGGATTGCTCATCCGATGTGCCCTGAGAACGAGATATGTGCAGCTCCTATCGGGATTTGTCGGCACAGTCGGGTGGTCTTGCTGGTCTTGTTTTACCATTGTCGAAATGTCTTGTAACCGGGATTCCGAGTCTGGTCAGGTCTTCCTGGGAGAAGAAATATCCTTTGTTGACCATGGGAGCTTGTGATGGGCTAAGTTGGGACACCCCTGCAAGGTTATGAACTTTCAAAAGCCGTGCCCGCGGTTATGGGCCGATGGGAATTTGTTAATGTCCGGTTGTAGAGAACTTGATACTTAACATAATTAAAATGCATCAACCGCGTGTGCAGCTGTGATGGTCTCTTTTCGGCGGAGTCCAGGAAGTGAACACGGTTATTGTGTTATTCTTGAACGTAGGTAGTTTCAGGATCACTTCTTGATCACTTCTTGATCCCTTCTAGTTCACGACTGTTGCTTTGCTTCTCTTCTCGCTCTTATTTGCGTATGTTAGCCACCAGATATGCTTAGTGTTTGCTGCAGCTCCACCTCACTACCCTTTCCCCATAAGCTTAAATAGTCCTTATCTCGCGGGTGTGAGATTGCTGAGTCCTCGTGACTCACAGATACTTCCAAACAGTTGCAGGTGCCGATGATACCAGTGTAGGTGATGCAACTGAGATCAAGAGGGAGCTCGATGAAATCGTGATGGTTGTGTTGTTTTCGTTTCCTGTCGGTCAGTAGTGGAGCCCAGTTGGGACGACCGGGGATCTAGCATTTGGGGTTGTCTTCTTTTATTTTGGTTCCATAGTCGGACCTTGTTTATATTCTGGATGATGTATGTTATATTTATGTATTGTGTGAAGTGGAGATTGTAAGCCAACTCTTTATCCCTTTCTTACTCAGTACATGGGATGTGTATAGATTACCCCTCTTGCTACATGCCTACCATGCGGTTATGCCTCTAAGTCGTGCCCCGACACGTGGGAGATATAGCCGCATCGTGGGTGTTACAAGTTGGTAATCAGAGCCTTCCCCGACTTAGGAGCCCCCTGCTTGATCGAACCGCTGACGTTGTTGAGTCTAGAACAAAAATTTTTGAGTCTTAGGATTATATATAACGGAGAGTAGGATTCTTTTTACTCCTCGGTCCTTTCATCGCTCTAGTGAGGCCTCCTGACATAGAAGTTTTGACACTTCTCTCCTCAAATTTCATGAAATTTTTTAGGATCATGCGGGTATCTTGGAATCGTTCTGATGGTTTTGTGACGAGAACATTGTTCTTGGTGCCTCCTATCATTTAGGGGTTGTGGCAGTGTCCCGGGGGAGTTGAGCTCCGAGCTGTTGTCGTCACAATTTTATCGTTGCAGTTTTGGAATACCTGAGTTCGCCAACATCGAAAATCTCTTTTATGCAGTTGTTGGTGAGATAACCTCAACGCCACCCAGTATTGGGCGGGAGTTCGGGAGTATTTCCATAACTCGTATAATGAATGCTTTTCGAAGGTTGAGGTAAATGATTTCTGAAGGTTTCTTGGTTATATGTTGAAGGATGGATACAACTGGATGTAGGATTTGCTAGTTTTGGGTGAGATATTATGCTTCCCCTGTATCTCCAACACCTAATTGCATAACCAGAAAGTTTCGGGAGTTTATAAGTGGGAATTCAAGTAGCTCCTAGGATATCTTTCCGACAGATGCATGATATGAGATTGGGGTTCGACGTCTAGTGGTTTAAAGTGGTCTCGTTATGTCTTAAAGAGTCCTTGGCTATGCTGACTCGGGGACGCTTTGTATGTCATGTGCACTGCCTTGTATGTGATGGTGTTGTAAGATCGAGCCCGTGTGGGCCCCACCACGAAAACTTCGGACAAAATCTCTGCAAGCCAATCCTCTGTTTTTGTTTTGGTTTGTTGTATTCGAGTTGCTTCAATGTCAAGTGTGATTCCATATTTTTCCTAAGTGGTGTTCTCATACTCCTATGTGAATACCAATCCTTCATGATAATTGAAATTGTCATGTCAATCCTTTTCAACCGGCGTGTTTCTCATGAAGTGGATCCGACCATTTTCAACATCCGCAAGATCAACTCAAAGTCTTCTCAGCGTGATTTGTTTCATCCGTTCCAAGTTGCTTTTGTTTTTCCCACTCTCCCAACCCTGTTTCTTCAAGGACTCAGATTCCTGAATCAAGTATCCATCTTATTGATGTGAAGTCTCTCCATTATTTTCCGTCAATATTCTTATCTGGTGATTCTCATGAAGATTCTAACGGAGCTTCAAGTTCATCATTCTTCGTTCTTTTTCTTCTCCGGTGGATTCAAGTCAAGCTTTGTTGATCATATCCTTTTCTCGGTTCTAATGCTTCCCCATGCTGGTGCACCTCTTAATCATTCACTTCTCGCCATTCATTTGTTCGGGAGTGCTGAAGATATCCTAGAAGATTCACGTTTCCATTCTCGATCCGTTCAAATTATTTTGAGGTTGTTATCTCATTCAAGCCATTTAATTCAACTGGTGCAATCTCCCTTGATAGTAATCGTTGAACGGTGTTTCTTTTGAGTGGGCCCTTACCCACAGGTCTTTCCCGGGATATTACCTGACTCTTCTATTTTTCCGGAGTGATTCTCAAATTCATTTTGAATTTTGACAAAAGAATGAGTTATCACCAGTCAAATGTCTTTCACCAAGATCTTTCAAATTCTTTTCATCGTTGACTCAACCTTTATATTCTTCATTCCGGAGTGCCTCTACAATTCATGGTGGTGTTTCTCATCGTCATTCTTGGATTTTGAAGACCGAGGAAGAGTTTCCCTTAAATCTTATCCGTTCTCTCAAAGATTCATGATTCTAGCGTGGTGCCATCCTCTCATAATTGTTTTCGATCGTGAGAATTATTTTCACCCATCCAAAGAAATCCAGGAGTCTTTTCAGTTTGATTCTCCAGAGCCCATAATCTCATAATTATTCATTCAAGCTTTCGGCTCTCATTCTCCAAATCATGCCGGTGCATCATTCAAGTATTCTCTTATCAGCTCGTGATCTCTTCGTTATCATGTATCTAAATCCTAGCAAGTATCTTCATTCGTTTTCCAATTCTTCCCGGTGAATTGTGCTTTTGCTATTTTCATGTTCAATTCTTACGGTGGTTCATTCAAGATTTCTCTTCCTTCGTTATCATATTAATTCATACATTGTTTCAATCCTACCTGTGGTTCATTGAAGATTTTCACAAGTTTGCGCTATATCTATCTTAATCCTTTCTACGATAATAAGTAGTATGCCAAGTCTGTTGCTTGTCATCAATTTAAATTGGTGAAGGATACACATAACATAATTCTTCTTTCATCCAAGTGATTAATTCCTTCCTTTGGAGTGTGTTCATGATGAATAAATTCTCGATTTCTTTTGTTCATCTTCCTTTTCCGGAGTTCCAAGTTTTCTCGGTTATATCATCGCGAAGCTCCATCTAATCATTGCAAGGTTTCACCTTGTATTTTCAACTTCTCTTTCTTTTTGTCATCATTTTGTTACCGGAGTTCTTTATGAAGGCTCTACTTCGTGGTTCGTCAAGGATTCCTTTCATTCTTCAATTGTTCTCCAAGATTTCTCTCGAAGTTATGATCTGCCAAGCTATACTCTCAATAAACATGGTGTTCAACACATGTTTTGTTTTGAGGAGTTCAAGTATTCTTCATCTTGCATTCCAAAGTGCAATTCTTTCTACCGTATCATTTGAGGTGGTGTTATGTCATTTTTGACAATTTGAGTTTGTGTTTCATGATTCACATGTTGTCAACAATGAGGTATTTTAAATCCATCAATTTCTTTATGGTGTTATCTTGAAAAATTCACCTAAAGCCTTCCATTCGGAATGCTGCTATCATGGTGTTTGTCAATGATCCAAGTTTCTCCTTCTCGTCTCGGCGAAAGAGTTTTCATCTTTGTGTTGCTCTCAAGCAATCAATTGTTTTCCGTTAGTGGAAGAATTTCACCTCATAATTTTGAGATGTCTTCCATAAGCCCATATCAAGCTTATCCTTTCGTTGTTGAAAATCTAGCATCTCCGTTCTAGCATTTTTTGTAAGCGTGCCCTCTCAAGATCTTGTTTCCCTCCGTTCATTTCATTCCATTCTTTCTTCTTCCGGAGGCATTGTGATGTTGCTCTCTTCACTCTTCATGTCGAATTGTGAGGATCATGTTCTTTCCTTTTTCTTATCCATTTAATCGGAGTGTCATGTTTTCATTCGAGCTCTCTCATCTTGTCAAGTTTTTCCTTCCTTCTCAACCAGAGTGCTGTCTGGAATCTTTCTTACCCATTGTGCCATTCTTTCAATAGTTTCGGAGGCAATGTGTTGTTGATCTCATCAAGTATCTTCTCAACTTGTCAAGCTCATCTTCAATTCCTTCCATTTACGGTCGGAGTGCTGTCCAAATTATATCATTCTTATTCCTTCTCTATCTTGTTTTAACTGTAGTGTTGTGGCTATCATACCTCTTCTAACCATAGTCTCATCCAAGTGCTTTCATTTGGCCAAGTTCATATTTGCCTTCCATTTCCAACTGGAGTGTTGTCGTAATTGATCCTTATCGTTCCTTGTATATCTCTTTTCTACCGAAGTGTTGTCTGCTTTATTTCATTCTCATTCCTTCCTTATTCCGCTTCTACCAGAGTGGTTACATGTCCTTCCTTGTCACTGGAGCTCTTCATTCATGCCTTTCAACCCACAAGGTTCTCGTATTGTTCCTTGTTCCTCTTTTTCTAACGGAGTGTTTTCAACTTTGTTCATCTTTGTTGTTTTTTCTTTCTTTCATTTTGTTCAACCTCGCAAGGTTCTTTGGTTTCACTCGTTTGTCAAAGAAGCAACTTAGTTTTACCTCTTCCCCTTCCTCTTCCGTTTCCTCCAGTGCTATCCCTAGATCTCGGGACGAGATCCTCTCATAGTGGTGGAGTGTTGTGACGCCCCGAGACCATTGCGCCAGGTGTCTTCCAGTTATTCGTTGTCTTGGCCATGTCATTTGCTTGCGTGTTGCATTTCATCATGTCATCATCCACATTGCATCATCATGTTTTCAAAACTTGCATCCGTCCCGGTCTTCTTGTTCTCTCCGTTGTCCGTTCTGAGCTCAACCACACTTGCACGCGCCCGTGGCACGTCCGAAATATTATTTTTTATGAGTGTCCAGAAAATGTTCTCGGAATGGGATGAAAGTTGGCATGCGGTGTTGTTTTGATGTTAGTAGGCCGCCTGTCAAGTTTCATCGCATTCGGAGTTCGTTTGTTAGCCCAACCGCTAGACTATAGCAGAAATATAGCCGGTCTATCGTCGGACGTTTTCGGTCTCTGGAAACGGATGCCGGGATGCATTACTCCTCTCTCTTCTCAGTCTGACCACACACTTAACCTTGTTCGCCTAACCCCTATCTGCACAGTGCTTCGACCCCTCGCGTGTGTATGAAACTGTCCCGAACCCGACCCGGACAGTCGTCACTGTAGGATCCGGATCATCCCCAAATATCTACAAAACGTCTCCGTTTTTCTTTTGGTCTCCCTAGCTCTTTTATTCGCGATTGTCCGATTGCGATCGGAGGGACGAGTTAGCCCCTAACCTAAATCCAATGCTATAAATAACCAGTCAAACCCTATCCTATGCTGTCCAATCCACCAATCCCCCTCACCGCCGCCACTCCCTCCATCGGGATCCCTCTCGATCCACTACCTCCCCTCGTTTTCAGCACCGAACCAATCCTAAGCCACCTCCCAATCCAAAAATCCACCGGGCCAAGAGCCTCCTCCGCCTATTCTACGAGATCCACAGCTCCTCTACCTGCAGCCCCGCGTTTCCTCCTCCACAAGCACAGCCCCGAGCCACTCCCGTGCCCGATGGCCTCCGCCTGCGCCAGAGCTTGCCGCCGGCAATAGCAGCAGCAACACCGACCTCTCCTAATGCTTGTTCTTCCTTTTCCTCCTTGGTCTCCCTCTCACTCATGATGTCTCTCCCTCCTTGCTTGTTGGACAGGGAGACCCCCATGGCCGCTGAATGGAGCTCTGCCTCGCCGGATCCTCGCCGGTGCCCCGTCCTGGTCTCCTGGTGCCATCCCACACCGAGTCCGTCTTCGCTGCCTCCTTCGTCGCGTCACCAGCCGCGCTTGCGCCCGGATCCAGGAGCCGCGCGTCAAGTTCGCCGCCACCAAGACACTGCCTCGCTGGATCCGCCTCCCACTGCTGGGAATCTGTTTCCATTGACCTCGCCCCACCTCCGGTGGTAGTCCCACCATCATTTGTCGCTGGACGCACTAGTGCCGCCACACCTCGATAGCCTGGAACGCACGTGCGTCAAGTCCGCTCGCCGCTCTTCCCCGTTGACCGCGTCGGACCAGCAGTGCCAAGACATACGAGGCCTCCTACACAGATCTGGGACATGTCCCATGGTGAGGATGCGCCTAGCCCCTCCACTATTCCTGTTGGGCCAGCAAGATACTTCCCAACGCATGTTTTTTTCCTGGACGTTTCAGTATTTTTCCAGAGAACTCTGTTTTGCAGAAACCCCCCCAAGCAACATGCATTTAATAACTCGCCAACCGTGCATCGGTTTAGAATAAGTTATATATGAAAAATGCTTAGAATTATGTGTAGATTAATAATATGCCACTTTCATGCATGTTTGAAATGTTTAATATGTTGTTTGTTTAAATTTTGCATAATGCCATGCTAAAGTGTTTTATTTCATAACTATTTAACCATAACTCGGTTTGTAACAAACTTTATATGTAAATGGGGTGGGAAAATACCTAGTTTAGCATCGTGTACTTACTTTGCATGTTTAACAACTCTAAAATAGAGTTCAGGGATGAACAGTACCAAATCTAGTATATGCTCATGAGGTTTTCTCCGGACTTGTTGCTTGTTGTTCCGGCCTCATTTAAACTTGCCTAGTTAGGTAGTTACATTATGCTTCATCTCTTGCCATGTGTAACAAAATTTAATATTGATGGGTACCTAGACAAGAGAGAACTAAATAAGTCATGTGGTGTTCCGTCAATATGCAACGGAGTTGCATATTGAGCTCCACTTAATTTGTAGGATTGTTTGTGCACTTTGCCATGCCATGAATCATTAAACCGGACATGCATCATACTTGGTTGTGCAGCATGCCATGTTTATGTGATGGTTGTTTACTTTGTTGCTTGCTTCTTTCTGGGTTGCTTCTCTCGTTAGCTTCGGTTTCGTTTCGGAGTTTAGAGGATCCGTTCGACTACGTCGTTTGTCTTCTTCATGGACTCGTTCTTCTTCCTTGCGGGGTCTCAGGCAAGATGACCATACCCTTGAAATCACTTCTATCTTTGCTTGCTAGTTTCTCGCTCTATTGCTATGCCGCGATACCTACCATTTGCTTTATCGTGCCTCCCATATTGCCATGTCAAGCCTCTAACCCTCCTTTCCTAGCAAACCGTTGTTTGGCTATGTTACTGCTTTTGCTCAGCCCCTCTTATAGCGTTGCTAGTTGCAGGTGAAGCTGAAGTTTGTTCCATGTTGGAGCATTGGTATGTTGGGATATCACAATATCTTTTATTTATATTAATGCATCTATATACTTGGTAAAGGTTGGAAGGCTTGGCCTTATGCCTGGTGTTTTGTTCCACTCTTGCCGTCCTAGTTTCCGTCATACCGGTGTTATGTTCCTTGATTTGCGTTCCTTACGCGGTTGGGTTATAATGGGAACCCCTTGACAGTTCTCCTTGAATAAAACTCCTCCAGCAAGGCCCAACCTTGGTTTTAACATTTGCCACCTAAGCCCTTTTCCCTCGGGTTTTCGCGAGCCCGAGGGTCATCTTTATATTAAGCCCCCTAGGCCAGTGCTCCTCTGAGTGTTGCTCCAAACTAGAGCCCCTTGCAGCGCCACCTCGGGGAAACTTGAGGTTTGGTTTTAGTTGTACAGATTGCTCATCCGGTGTGCCCTGAGAACGAGATATGTGCAGCTCCTATCAGGATTAGTCGGCACAGTCGGGTGGTCTTGTTGGTCTTGTTTTTCCATTGTCAAAATGTCTTGTAACCGGGATTCTGAGTCTAATCGGGTCTTCCTGGGAGAAGGAATATCCTTCGTTGACAGTGAGAGTTTGTCATGGGCTAAGTTGGGACACCCCTACATGGTTATGAACTTTCGAAAGCTGTGCCCGCGGTTATGGGAAGATGGGAATTTGTTAATGTCCAGTTGTAGAGAACTTTACACTTAACTTAATTAAAATGCATCAACCACGTGTGTAGACGTGATGGTCTCTTTTCGGTGGAGTCCGGGAAGTGAACACGGTTCTTGTGTTATGCTTGAACGTAAGTAGTTTCAGGATCACTTCCTGATCACTTCTAGTTCACGACCGTTGCTTTGCTTCTCTTCTCGCTCTTATTTGCGTATGTTAGCCACCATATATGCTTAGTGTTTGTTGCAGCTCCACCTCACTACCCTTTCCTAACCATAAGCTTAAATAGCCTTGATCTCGCAAGTGTGAGATTGCTGAGTCCTCGTGACTCACAGATACTTCCAAAAAGTTACAGGTGCCGATGATACCAGTGGAGGTGATACAACTGAGCTCAAGAGGGAGCTCGGTGAAATCGTGATCGTTGTGTTGTTTTCGTTTCCTATCCACCAGTAGTGGAGCCCAGTTGGGACGATCGGGGATCTAGCATTTGTGGTTGTCTTCTTTTATTTTGGTTCCGTGGTCGGACCTTGTTTATATTCTAGATGATGTAAGTTATATTTATGTATTGTGTGAAGTGGCGATTGTAAGCCAACTCTTTATCCCTTTCTTATTCAGTACATGGGATGTGTAAAGATTACCCCTTGCGACATGCCTACCATGCGGTTATGCCTCTAAGTCGTGCCCCAACATGTGGGAGATATAGCCGCATCGTGGGTGTTACAATATATAGGCGGAAGAAGTAGGTCGGTGGAGCAACGAGGGGTCCACGAGGGTGGAGGGCGCACCCAGGGGGTGGGCGCGCCCCCCTGCCTCGTGGCCTCCTCGATTATTTCTTGACGTCCACTCCAAGTCTCCTGGATCACGTTTGTTCCAAAAATAACGCTCCCGAAGGTTTCATTCTGTTTGGACTATATTTGATATTCCTTTTTGGCGACACACTAAAATAGGAAAAAAAACAACAATTTGGGTTGGGCCTCCGGTTAATAGGTTAGTCCCAAAAATAATATATAAGTGTAAAAATAATCCCATTAAAATCCAAAATAGATAATATAATAGCATGGAGCAATCAAAAATTATAGATACGTTGGAGACGTATCAGTCGCCTATGAGGAACAAGACGTGGTGTGCTCTCTCGTGCACGCTTACCAGGATACAGCGACCGAAGACCCAGATAACGAAGGCGCCGTCTACCCTCCTGAGGGTATCCCGAAGAAGAAGAAGAAGAAGTTGCACAGCCAGGAGCTTCAGGAGAGCGGTCTCTCCAGCGGCACCACCTCAGGACCCGTGCCCGCGGACGGGGCACCTCCCTCTCTCGCATAGGAAGGCACACCCGGCGCCCTCCTTAGGCTGGGCTTGGGGGCTCTTTTTTGTAGGGCCTCTGACCTAGGCAATGTCACAAGGGAGGCGCTCGGACACCACGTGGGGGCATGCTTCAACGCACCCTTCCTTCATGAGGGCACAAGGCGTGGAGTGCCTGGTGCTCAGAAGCTCATCACCAAGGCGATCGAGGAGCTTCAAGAGGTGAGAGTCATGCGTGGCAACCGCCGCCCACCACCTGGCTCAGCTCCTTGTCCTGGCGAGGATGACGAGCTGCATGTCTACATCGATGTCCCAGGACTCAATGGGGCAGCATCCCAGGAGCGTTTCTGGCCTTCGCGCGTTGGTCGGTGCGAGGGTCCACCTCACAACTATGTTTGCATGCCATTCGCTCTGCCGAACGCGTCTGTCACCTTCCAGCGCCACATGCGGAGCGTTCTGGCAGCTCAGGAGGCCAGGCACCACGCAGTCCTGGTGCAGATGGCGATGGTTCTTCATGAGCCACCTAGGCCCCCGATGCGTCCCGAGGCTCAGGACCCAGGCGACTCGTGAGGAGCCACTCCTTCAGCACGCATCCCCAGCTACTTCAACATCCCTTCAACAACGGGACCAGGTGACTCTTTCCGATTTGTTCAGTGGGGGATGCCCCTCGGGCAGCATTATCCCCAAGTCGCACGGTCCTGTCCCTGCGACGTGTATCCCTTTTGCATCTCTAGATTACTCTATTGGGGGCGCCCCTCGGGCTGCATCATCCCCACGCCGCGTGGGTCTGTCCCTGCGGCATGTACCTTTCTTGCATTTATCCAAGATAGCTTACCTCCTTCCATGAGTTACCTTAAGATTATGCCTGTCCGGTAATTCGATACCATGAATGTCGTACACCCTCGCAAACCCACCCACGGCCACCTCATGATTAAGGACAGGCATAGCGTCTGTGCTCGGGTCCGTCCCTGCAGCGTCGCTAAACCTATCAGGACCCCGATCCAATGTCACACCGATCTAGCATGTAACACCTCATATCACTTTGCAGCCTCACGTACGGTATTCCCACGGGTGCCACCTTACTTGGCCCGGGACCGTTTGCGCCTTTTGGCTCACGTATATGATATTGTCACTAGCATCCATATGATAAAGGACCCGGGCCGACATGACTAGTCGTGAACCCAAAGTGGCACTAACTTACAGGGACATGCATACATGAACCAACATCGAACATGTCGGTCATCAGCGTGTGAATCCATGTTGTAGCAGCTGGGCTAACAGGACTCTGGGAACCCGGGCTGTAGCAGGCTAGCAGGACTCCGAAAGTCACCGCGTGACATTTCCCCGAAGGGACAGACACGGGAACGAAGTGGGATACATGCCGGCCAGTATAGGTGTTCCGGAGCAGTAGTAACTGGGCTAGCAGGACTCCGGTGAACCGGGCTGTAGCAGACTACCATGGCTCAGTGGAAGCACTAGACTACATTTCCCCATAAGAGAGGCTACCAAGGATAAAGAACTAGGTTGTCGGATCCCACACATACCAAGCATTTCAATCATACACACAATATGCCCGATATGTGTAAATACAACATGGCATCACAACAAAACTCTACAACTCAAAGTATTTATTCATTAGGCTCCGAAGAGCCGGATATTACAAACATGGGTCTCATGACCCCACAGAGAAAGCATACAAGCAACAAGCACAAGTGGAAGCTTAACTTGTCTAAGTACAGACAACTACAAATGAAAAGGCTGAGAAGCCTGACTATCTACAAGACCCTATCGAGGGCACAAGATCGTAGCTGAGGTAACATGCTAAACATGGAAGTCCATGCAAAACTACTAGTGAGACTGAAGTCTCTCTACAAAACATAATTTAAGCAAATGTGAGTATAGATGTACCCAACAAGACTTACATCAGAACTAGCTACATATGCATCACTATCAACAAAGGGGGTGGTGGAGTTTAACTGCAGCAAGCCAGCTTTGACTCAGTGGCTATCCTAAACTACGACTACAAGTAACTCTTTTGAGGTGGCGCACACGAGTCCACATATTCACCATAACAATACACCACTATGGATCCGCTCCCGTCTCCCTACGAGAAGACCATCCATAGCACTCACGCTTATCTTGCAAGTTTTAGAGTATCCACTTCAAGTTATCTATGAAAAGTATAGGCAACCCAGAAGTCCTTTACCGTGGACACGGCTATTCGAATAGATCATTTATAACCCTGCAGGGGTGCACTTCTTCACACAAGCTCTCGCCACTTACCACTATGTACACATCGTGTATCTCGGCAACCTTCAAGCGGAAGCCTGGCGAGGGAGTCGGCCACGACCTGACTAACCACACAAGTCTCTAGTCCAGGTTTATCGCCTATTCGGGTTCCATCCGCAAGGAGATCCGGCCGGGGTTTCGCTCACGGCCCCAAACGATGAGAGCAGGGTTCTCGAGGCACCAAACGAGTGTCTCGGTACACCGTGCCTCGTGTATCTACCACATCATTGCCGACCCCTAGGATCAGCGCTACGCACGGCCCCCAACACATATCCTACAAACACCAGAAACTAATTGCAACTCCTAGACAGAGATCGAGGTGATTAATAAGGCGAGAGGGGTCGAGTTACAGGAACCCAATGTGTGGTAGTAACTGTTCATGGATCACAAACACACAACTCAGTTCCCGAGGACGGTTTCAATGAGACAACCCACCATGTACTCCTACATGGCCTCTCACCACTACCTTTACCAAATCGTGTTCACACACTTAGCTCTCAACAGTAGGATATGTTCACCACATTCCAATTCATTCCTGATGAATCATACCTGACTCAACTCTAAGCAGTAGCAGGCATGACAACAAGCATGAATGAGTAGGCACATCAGGGCTCAAACAACTCCTACTCATGCTAGTGGGTTTCATCTATTTACTGTGGCAATGACAGGTCATGAAGAGGAAAGGGGTTCAACTACCATAGCATGTAACAGTTGAATCATTATTGTCCTAATGTAGTAAAAGAGAGCAGGAGCGAGAGATTGGGGTTGTATCAGAATGAACAAGGGGGTTTTGCTTGCCTGGCACTTCTGAAGATAATATAGCTCTTCATCGGTGTCATCGAACACATCGTCGGAACTTCGTCTACTGAGAGGGGACAACACCGGCAAACAGAGAAGGAACATAATCAATGCAATGCAACAATATGATGCATGATCATGACATGGCAATATGATGTGATTTGAGCGAATGCAACTAACAACCAGATTAAATGAAGTTGATTTGAATCAAAGATTCAAATTCAACTCCATATGTGAATATTCAAATGCCATTTATTTTATTTGTCCAATTCAGCAGCTATAAGTTGTTGTAACATGCATGAAAATGGTATAGATGGATAGATTGGATTTTTCTAATCATTTTTCATATATGATGTATTTTATTTGGTGTCATAGATTAATTTCTATGATTTTTCTAAGTTTATAGCAATTTCTGGAATTTTCTAAATTATTTTAAATCCAGAAAACCATTACTGCGTCAGCATGACAACATCATTGCGTCAGTAGGTCAACTGGGTTGACCCAGGTCAATCCTGACGGCTGGGACCCACATTTCAGTATCTCAGGGCTGGTTTGGGTGGATGACATGTGGGACTAGTCAACACTGACTTGGTCAAAGTCAAAGCTGACACGCGGAGTCCGCAAGATTAGCACTAACAAGCAAATAGGCCCATGCATTGCAACGGGTGAAAAAAATATTAAGAAACTCAACAGTCCACTAACACCATTGTGCACCCCATCCCCTCCAAGTCTACTAAATATTCGGCCAATTTCTATTACACCTTGATGACGAATTGCTAATAAAAACATCAATCAGTTTCACTAATCATTATGGCCATGATGGTCTTTTTATTCCACCTTAGGGTCTCTTTAATCCTAAATATTTTCTCTTTGATTCCATATGATTTTCTTCTATGTGGATGCTTGATTTGTATGAGTGAATCAATAGTATAGAGAAACAATCTACAAATTCTTTTGCACTATATTTCTTAGGAAAAAAATTATTCGACACTAACCTATTCGAAAAACCCTTCATGTGATTCCAAGGAATAAAATTCTAGTTTGTTGTTCACATACTGAAGATACTCTCGGGGCATTGAATGGAACATAATTTTGCCATGCATTCATGGCAGATGTTTGTTATTCATTTGGGAAAGCATGTCAGGTCACGGGGCAGTGATGGTTGATGGATGCCAAGGGGGAAATAAATCAATAGGGAGAAAAATTAATGGCAAAGCATTTTTTGTACATAAGTGTCATAAAATAGAATTGAACAATAACAAAAGTGAATTATGTATGTTGTGTCTTCCTAAGCATTCGTAGTCATGGCCAAAAATGGACATCAATAAGAACTTGCCAAATGTAAATGATCCATAAACAAATTCATGGATCTAGTGGTAGAACTATATGATAAGACACACACATCTTAATATAATTTTTATCTGCATTCGTACATACTGTCCAATGTAGATGGTCCTACCGAAATCCTTAGATGAACAGCCATGACGACCGTTCTGAACAGGGCGGCCCCCGGTGCAAAAGACAAAGTGGGACCTAATTTTTGTAAGAAAATCGACAGAACTAAAACCACAAAGATTGACGGCTGATATTTAAAGAAGAATCGTTTCTTGCACGCAACAGGTCTACATCTAATTTTCTCCTTTGTTAGTTCGGCTCCAACTGCATAGCTTCTTAATGCGTACGTCTCACGACTCCATTGTTTCTTGAATGCAACACGTCTACGTCCGATTTTCTCCTTTGTTAGTTCGGCTCCAACTACCTAGCTTCTTCGTGCGTACCTCTCACAACAACCCATCCTTGCTCGAGTAGATGTGGTACCACATGTATATTGATTTGGGGGAGGAGCAACGAATCAAATGATGATGTCTATGTGGATCAACTTCTGGAGGAGAAGCACTACCTGTTACTGCTATAGCCTAGGACTTCGGAGGGAGATAGACACCGTGAGGTGTGAGGGTGCAACTTCTCCTGTGTGGTGGATGATTGGATGAACATATATAATTTGAAATCAATCGATTCGAGATCATCAAACAAAAGCTCAATGTAGAGTAAAGGGATAGACCATAACATGTACTATAATTGACGTTAATGAAGTTGAGAATCTGGTGGACGACGCTGATGATGTCATCCGTCATGAATTTTATAGGCTCTCCCGATGACCTAATATTAGAAGCCCTAATTCAGTCTCATGGTTACCTTCTGCATACACATGCCTGATTGATATTCTGTGCTTAATTGATAGACATGGATGACTCATACGTGGTGTACCTTGAACATTGAAGAAGTAGAGCTAGAGGACGGTCTGCTTGAATCTTGATAGTGGTCGTTCATGTGGTGGATGGACTTGTGCATCTCCTCGAGCATGGCAATGGTAGATCAACTTCTCCGGTTGGTGGCGGGACAAGAGTTAATCACCGCATCATGCGTGCAATCCCTCAACACTGTGATCAACAACAGGGCATCCAACTGTTAGCACTTTGGGGCCCATCCACTACAGATGCCAGCCCATCTAATAAGCCCGACAGGTCAGGACTTGACCGCATGCGTAGCAGCAAACCAGCCAGCCTGCAGATCAAAAACCAGGGCGACCTTCATTGTTTTTTCTCACGTTGGGGCACCTATGAATTTCGGGGCTTGTGCCATCGCCCACCTTGCACCCCCCATCGACGGGTCTGACTTCTGAAGAAATCCCTTGCAGTAGCAAAACTCCTCATGCAAAATTTAGAGAGGGGCCACTCCTTGGTTACACACGAGCATGCACATTATCTGTTTGAATGATTGAATAAGCCATGGTGCAAAGAGGTATTTGATCTCGTCGACACAATAACATTGGATGAGTTGCACTGACTCCCTGTTCGGGTTTCCGGGCAGATAAAAAGGATCTTGCTCAATGTCCTCGACGATTTGGATCTTGCTCTGGCCTCAATGAAAGAAAGGTAGGTGGCTGAGCCTGAGGTTACTGTCGCACATAGTGTTGAGTTCACCAAGCACCCCTCGACCCCCCCTCCCAGACTTACAGACTACCAGCTCCTCGTCCCATGGGAACCCATGATGTGCACGTCCTCGCCGCTCGGGGCACATATCGAGGCGACCACCTCCTCCCACACTTCCTGCCGGGGCTCTCCCTCCCGCTTCCCTCAACCCGCAGGGCTCCTCCCTCCACAGCAGGCGACTGGTGCCAGGGTGTGCGTGCGTGTGGATCTATCATAGCGTAGCGGTAGAGTCTCTGCATATTTATATTGATCAAGAGCAGGAGCCATATTTAGTGGGCCGGGCCATAATTCCGTCTGAAATCTGACCCTATTACGTATAGGTTTTTGGGTAGTACACGTGCAGCGTACGTAGGCCTCTTCCTCCGAGCTGTTATTTTCCTGAAATAAAATTTCTATAGATCTATCTATTTTTAATCTCAGCTGTCAATCTTTATGGTTAACACAAAATCAATGGATGTAAAGGGGCGACATATGGAAAACTATGAAAACTTCCATCTTTTAATATTAGGTAAAGATCTAAACAGGACTTAAACTAACCTAAACTAGCAAAGGGGCCTACATGGCAGTGTCTACGCTTAAAGACTAATGATGGTAATTAGACTAGTCTAATCCATCCACGTCACCGGGTTAACTCTGGCGATGAAGCGACGACGACGACGAGCCGGGCGGCCGCCGGAGCTCGGGACGCATGGTCGCGGTTGCTGCAGTGCATTAGCGAGAGGGATTAGGTGTTGGGGGGACTCCACTTGGCTCTAGGAGCATGCGGGACTTGATGGTTCGAGTAGCAGAGCATAGCAGCTAGGTTCCCAGTGGCCATGGCGGACGGCGGTGCTCGGGCACGCGGCGAGGGTGCTACAGCATGGGAACGAGCGAAGTTAAGAAGGGGAAATGGGCAGGAGCTCACAGTGAAGACGATGAGCAGTTCGGTGGGCTCGGGGAAGGCAGGACGGAGTCGGAGCATCTCCAGCGATCTGGAGAGCCGAAGGTTGAAGACGACGGCGTCGGCGGCGTTCGGGGGTGTTCAGCATTGCGTAGCTCGGTGAGGAGGTCTAGAGAGACATGGCGGAGCTTCTGGACTCAAGCGGAGGGCGAGGAGGTGGCTCTGGCCGTGGTAACTACAAGCGGCGGTGACGGTGGTGTTCGGCCGAGCGCGTGAGAGAGAGAGACGGATGAGCGGATGAGGGCGAGGGAGAGTGCGAGAGAGGTCGGGGGGGCTACGTGGCATCATCAAGGCGTTGAGGGACAGGCAGGCTGCTTGGAGGTGGCCGAGCGTGTGGCCGCTAGCGCCGGGCGCGTGCCCCTGTCCTCCTGGCGCGAGGAAGGGGACGACTGGCAAGGGCCAGTCGGCTGGGCCGGCCTACTGGGCCACCAGTTGGGTTGCAGGTAAGCACTCTCCTTCTATCTCTTTGCTTTTCTAATTTGATCTGTTTTCTAATTTGCAAATTTGTTTTTTTGATTTAGTAATAACACCAAATCACTTCTGTAAATCCTGAAATTAATTATGGGCAACTACTGAATTATCTCAGAGGCCCTTAGCTATTTTCAGAATTATTGGAGCATTTAGTAATATTTATAGCAATTAAATGCCCCAATTCAAATACTTAATTACTTGAATTCAGTTCCCAAATTGTTCCTTAAAAATGTTCATTATTTTTTGTATGGATCAAAACCATTGCCAAAAATATCAAACATCAAAGAAGAGCATTTTGGGGTCATTGAAAATATTTTTAGGTTGAACCTATTTGAAAACCATTTGATGCTAGGGTTGAACATCCCCCATTTCAAATTAATTTGAAATTAAACATGATGACATGAATGCTTATGCAACTAACTGCAACCAAATTCTAGGGCTGTGACAAAACCCAAGAGGCTGAGCTATGGCTCGCGGGCCAGCTCCCGTGTATGTCACCTCCCATGGCCCTTGGTGCCTTGTTCTCGGATGAGTTAATTGCGGGCGGACGAACCAGGGCACGCGACACAGTGCCTCGTCAATACGGGAGTCGCGCGCTGGTTGTCTTTCTTCAGGATTTTTCGCATGAGAAGACTGGGCATGGCATCTGCGCTCGGGTCCGTCCCTGCAGCGTCGATAAATCAAACGACTGAGCTCTGTCTGGCGGGCCAGCCCCGTTCACATCACCTCTTCGGGTCGTTGGTGTTCGGCCTTCTCATGCGATCGCCTCAGGAGATTCATTCTGCGTAGGTTGTCTAACCATCTTGCAGGTCCACCACATCTGTCAGGAACCAAGTCAAGCACAACCCACCTTGAGGTAGGTCCTTGTGAGTCCCGCGCTGGCTCACGAGTGCCAGACACACATCGTCTGGCCCTGCCCTGCAAGCCACATGTCAAGGCGGGGTTGTACATGCCCCGTGGGCTCCACTAAGAGGGATCCCTCACCCACGTACCGGTGGAAGCACCATGCTTCACGCTGGCAGTCGACACGGTCGAGAAGCGGCTATGCCCTACAAGTGCGGAAGCGCTATGTTTCGCGCTTGTGATAAACATCTAAGGGCGTCCCCAAGGATGGATCAACCTCAGGGAGCCACCTGGCTCGGTGTTCAGCCTCGTCGCAACGCTTTTCCCTTGGGAGAGTCACGCAAGGGGGCTAGGCATGGGGGCTGCGCTCAGGTCACGCCTGGCGTACGCCACCCTGCCAGGTCCCCCGGACCTGGTAGTCGCGTCCCCCTTGTAACACCCTGGATGTAACTTTCCCTATTTGTACTCCAACTCTTGCCGTTTCCGGCATTAAGTTATATTTATTTCTCGTGTTCGGGTCTTTGTCTCCATGTGTTGTTTTCGTTTTCATGCATCTCATATCGTGTCATCATGTGCATTGCATTTGCATACGTGTTCATCTCATGCATTCGAGCATTTTCCCCGTTGTCCGTTTTGCATTCCGGCGCTTCGTTCTCCTCCGGTGGTCATTTCTAACTTTCTTTCGAGTGTGGGGATTAAACATTTTCCGGATTGGACCGAGACTTGTCATGCGGCCTTGGTTTACTACCGGTAGACCGCCTGTCAAGTTTCGTATCATTTGGACTTCGTTTGATACTCCAACGGTTAACCGAGGGACCGAAAAGGCCTCGTGTGTGTTGCAGCCCAACACCCCTCAAATTTGGCCCAAAACCCACCAAACTCTGCTCCATGTCCTAGAGCATTCGATCACGATCGGGTGGCCGAAAACCGCACCTCATTTGGACTCTCCTAGCTCTACTTATGCCTATATATACAACCCCCCTCGTAAATCCCGGGTCTCTACCACCCCTAACCCTAGATCCATCTCTCCCGCCGCCGCCGGACGAAACCGCGCGAGGCGGACATGTCCGGATAGCCCGCCGCCGCCACGTGTCATGTCTTGATTCACCCCGCCGCCCCGGTCCACATTGCCGCCGCCTCCCACCGACGCGGGCCCGCAGGCCCAGCGCCGGCCCGTCTGCCGCCCGACCGGGCCACTCCGCCGCCCTCCGCCGCCTGTCCTTCTTCCCTCGAGCCGACCGGCCGCGCCGCCGTGCTCCATCAACGCCGGCCGCCCCGCTCCGCTCCGGCAAGCCGCCGCCTCGCCCTCAAGCTGCTCCGCCGGCCGAGCCGAAGCTCACCTCGCCGCCGCCCCGCCCGACGTCCTCCGCCTCCGTGCGCCGACCAGGTCGCCGGATCCGGCCCCGGCGACCGCTTCCTCAACTCCGGCCGGCCAAGTTCCGGCGATCCCCATCTCCGTCCGGCGATCCTCGAAGGCCGCACCGCTATAGTGCATCTCAGATCTGAGATCCGTTTTAACCTAATGGTTGACTTTTTCCCCTCCCCCTTAATTTTTATGCCTGCTTTGACCGCCCGTAACTTTGCATCCGTAGCTGCGTTTTGGGCATATTATATATCAAAATGTTCGTCTCGACGATTACATCATTTCATTCCATTGCATCATTTTCATTTGAGTTCATCTTGATGCCCAAAATGCTGCTAGAAGGAGGCTTCGTGAGTTAATTGTCAGATCTGCTAGCTCATCTTAGACTTTTGTCATTTTTGCCATGATTATTGTGTGCATGCTATGCCTGTGAGTCCTTCATATGTTTTTTTAGCAATTTTGTCTTCTTTCCAGAGGTTCAACCCATGCATTTTTATGATGTGTGTGGTGACTTGTGCAATCTTGCAAAGTGAGGCACCCGGGAAATCCGTTTTCAGAGACTTAGTTGTTTTCACTAAGTCTGGGATTATTTAGTTCACGATGCCATATGTTCAGCTTGTTTCCTTGTGATCCGTGCCTATTTTGAGGATGATCAGTAAAGGAGTTTTGTTAATCATGTTATGCTCTATCCATCCATGTCTTTTCTTGCTATTTTGGAGCACCATAGCTTGAGTCAATCGAGCTCTACTTTTGCTTCGTGGTGAATCTGGGCAGATCGTCAACTCGTTTGCGATTTTGCCGTTGTTATTGTAGTTGATCCGTGCATGCCATGCCATTGTTCTTACCATTTCTAGCTTGTATTTTGTGCCTTCTTAATGGATGTATGCCTGCCTTGCCATGACTTGCACCGTGGTGAGTGCATCGAGCTCGTTTACATGCCTTCGTGAGTTATATTTCAGCATGTCTCAGTTTTCACTAAGTCTGAAAACTGATTGTGTTTTAGCTATGTTCGTGTGCCCGTTAATATATTTTGTGATCCCTTTTGGCCCCAGGTCACTTTCGGACTTTTGTTAAGCTTGTTGAGTAGCTCCATGTCGTGTTCTTACTTGTCTTAATCAGGTCATGTATCATGTTGTTTTGCTGCTCCGAAGAGGGCTTCGTGATCTGAAATTTCAGACTAGTGTTAATTTCACCAAGTCTGGAATCTGTTTTGCATTTGCGTTTTTGCCATGCTTGTTTGAACCTCATAATTGATGAATTGGCCGTGGATCAGTGCTAGTCTTTTATTAAGAATCTTGTGTGCATCCCTGCCATGTTTTTTGTTGTCTTGTTTGGTGGCTGTAGCATGTTCATCTCATTGCATTTAGATGCCTACTTGCTGTAAATCGCAGACCGGTGTCGTATCTTAAAACGCTTGCCATTTCCAAACCGTAACTCCGATTCCAATGATCTTTATATCGTTTTCAAGCGATTTCATCCCCTCTATCCAGTGGCACCCTTGGAATTCCAAGTTGAGTCCAGGTTCATGCTTTTCCTATCACATCTTGCATTTTGCATCCCGCATCGCATCCCGCATAGCATATCATCATTTCATCATATTGCTTGGTCTTGCACGTGGTTGATTGTATCCTTGTTGCTTGTTTGTCTTGTTTGGGTAGAGCCGGGAGACGAGTTCGCTACCGAGGAGCCCGTTGAGTTTGCTTGTGAGGATCCAGTCAACTCTGACAACTGTGCAGGCAAGATGATCATACCCTCGAAATCACTACTATCTTTGCTATGCTAGTTTGCTCGCTCTTGCTATGCCAATGTTACGATGCCTACCTTTTGCTTGTCAGCCTCCCAATTGCCATGTCAAACCTCTAACCCACCATGTCCTAGCAAACCGTTGATTGGCTATGTTACCGCTTTGCTCAGCCCCTCTTATAGCGTTGCTAGTTGCAGGTGAAGATTGGAGGCCGTTCCTTGTTGGAACATCTTTTATTTACTTGTTGGGATATCATTATATTGCTATGTTATCTTAATGCATCTATCTACTTGGTAAAGGGTGAAAGGCTCGGCCTCTCGCCTAGTGTTTTGTTCCACTCTTGCCGCCCTAGTTTCCGTCATATCGGTGTTATGTTCCCGGATTTTGCGTTCCTTACGCGGTTGGGTTGTAATGGGAACTCCTTGATATTTCGCCTTGATTAAAGCTTGTCCAGCAATGCCCAACCTTGGTTTTACCATTTGCCACCTACCCTTTTCGTTCCCTTGGGTTCTGCAGACTCAAGGGTCATCTTATTTTAGCCCCCCCATGGGCCAGTGCTCCCTCTGAGTGTTGGTCCGGACTGAGCTGCCTGCGGGGCCACCTCGGGGAAACTTGAGGGTTGGTTTTACTTGTAGCTAGTCTCATCTGAGTGTGCCCTGAGAAAGAGATATGTGCAGCTCCTATCGGGATTTGTCGGCACATTCGGGCGGTGTTGCTGGTCTTGTTTTAACCTGTCGAATTGTCTTGTTGTACCGGGTTACCGAGTCTGATCGGTGTGTCTCGGGTGGAGGTCTATTCCTTCGTTGACCGTGAGAGCTTGTCATGGGCTAAGTTGGGACCCCCCTGCAGGGATTGAACTTTCGAAAGCCGTGCCCGCGGTTATGGGCAGATGGGAATTTGTTAATGTCCGGTTGTAGATAACTTAAACCTTAATTAATTAAAATGAATCAACTGAGTGTGTTGCCGTGATGGCCTCTTCTCGGCGGAGTCCGGGAAGTGGACACGGTGTTGGAGTTATGCTTGCGCAGGTTGTTCCTATAGCTTCTCGCTCATGCTTTGCCTCCTCTTCTCGCTCTCTTTTGCGTATAAGATAGCCACCACATATGCTAGTCGCTTGCTGCAGCTCCACATATATTTGCCTTATCCATTCCTATAAGCTTAAATAGTTTTGATCGCGAGGGTGCGAGATTGCTGAGTCCCTGTGGCTCACAGATACTATAATTCCAGATGCAGGTCCAGGTGATTTCGCTCCAGGTGACGAGTACGAGCTCAAGTGGGAGTTCGACGAGGACTCTCAGCGTTATTATGTTTCCTTTCCCGATGATCAGTAGTGGTGCCTAGTTGGGGTTTGATTCAGGGCCTTGTCGCATGCTGGGTTTTCTTCTATTTTGGCGCCATAGTCGGGCCATGAGTGCTTGTATGATGGATGTTATTTATGCACTTTGATGTGACGTGGCGAGTGTAAGCCAACTATGTATTTCCCCCTTTTATTATGTATTACATGGGCTGTTGTAATGATTTCCTGACTTGCGACATTGCTTTCAATGCGGTTATGTCTCTAAGTCGTGCCTCGACACGTGGGAGCTATAGCCGCATCGAGGGCGTTACACCCCTCCCAAGCGAGACGTCGGCGAGGACATGTGTGGAGGTATATTTGTACATCAAGGGGGACTCCTAAGCATCGCGACTCAAGGGCCTAACTGGTCACGTAGCCCCTCATCTCTTGGTCTCGTCCTGGTGATCCGGACGACCCAACGGCGGCTGAGGTACCCACGGGGTCGGGCACTGCCGACGCAGAACACTAAGACCTACTCTTGTATCTCCTTCCCGCAGACCATTTGCGTGTCAATGGGGACTCCTGAGCATTGTGACTCGGGAGCCTAACTGGCCACATAGCCCCTCACCCCTTAGTCTTGTGTTGGTGATCCGGACGACCCAACGGTGGCAGAGGTATGCGCGTGGCCGGGCCCTGCCGATGTAGAACATCAGGCAAATGGGAAAGAAATTGTGGAACCCTAACAAATTATTACAAGACATACTATCCTTCAGATACGAAACACAAGTTTTAATGCCTCCACGAAGCACGGTGCATGTTGTAGGAAATAAAAGCGGAGGGAAGTATCGCCAGCAAGCCTTCTCCTCGGCCTTGGGTGACACCGTCGCTAGCAAGGTGTGCCCCCTCATCGACAGCATTGCCGTCACTCGTGCCGATAGCTGGGGCCGCAGGGTGGGCGACGCTGTCAGTCGGAGGAACAGGGTTGATGGCGAGGAATTTTGTCCAGCAGGGCCTCCACCTGGTCCTTCCCGGTTTTGGCACCAGCCTCACAGCAATCCTCGTCCACGGGCTCGAGCAGGGCGTCGAGGTCGACGCTGGGGTCGCGAAGATGGAGGTGGCTGAAGACGCGGGTCATAGCCGAGGAGGAGAGCGTGCGGTCTTCCCCCTCCACCACGGGGCCATTCACATTAATAACGTCCTCGAGCGCCGTGACGAGTTAGGGAGTAGCTCGGTGGGGCATTCCTCGTCGGCCACCAACGACTTCTTCAAGCCCTTCCTATAGAGCTCCTTGTCACGCCCAATATGTGAATGTATACTAAAGGAACTCGAAGGTCCGACCAAGGATAGAACCGCATATTGACACGCTATTGCAAGGTTGATATCATTACATTGTACCATTACATGATAGTTGGGGATACATACACGACATACAAATGCCGCAAGAATACATCAATACATCATTCATAGAACAACATCCGACTATAGATGAATTACAAACAGAAGCTCAAACGACATCCACCCTGCTAGCCTAGGCTACCGACCAGGAACCTAAAACAAGATCGACAAAGAAGAAGAAGAACTCCAAGACAAACAAACATCGCTCTCACGTCATGATCATCGCATTACCTGTAGATGCAACTGTGATTGTATTAATCTGTGAGCCACGAGGTCTCAGCAATCCCATTACCATGGGTATCAAGACTAGCAAAGCCTAATGGGTAGGAAAGGGTAAGTCGTGAGGTTGTAGCAACGACTAAGCAATGTATGGTGGCTAACTTATGAGTACAAGAGTAAGATACGAAACTACTCAAACGGTTGCAATCTAGTAATGGTCAATAAGTGGTCCTAGACTACTTACATTCAAACATAACCCAACCGTGTTCTCTTCTAGAATTTCCTGACAAGACACAGTCACGGTTACGCAACGCGGTTGGTGTATTTTAGTTGAGTTTACTTCAAGTCCTCTACAACCGGATATTAACAAATTCCCATCTGCCACATAACCGCGGGCACGGCTCTCAAAAGTTTAAACCATGTAGGGCTGTCCCAACTTAGCCCATGACAAGCTCTTGATCCACGGAGACAATCCTCCATCGCGGGACCCTCCGATCAGACTCGGAATCCTAGTGACAAGACATTTTTACAATGGTAAAAAAAGTCCAGCAAGATCTCCCGATGCACTGACCTAGCCTGATAGGAGTCGCGTGATCTCGATCTCAGGGTACACCGGATGGGTCAAGCTATGAGTAAAACCAGCCCTCAAGTTTCCCCGAGGCGGCCCCGCAGGCCACCCATTTGGGACCAACACCATTAGCACTAGCCCCCCTACTATGTAGAAAAACCTCGGGTTCATGACGCCCTATGCCAATTAATTATTTAGTTCAAGTACTATTATGGCAAATGTTAAAACCAATGTTGGTCCTTGCTGGAAGAGTTTTATTCAAAGCGAACTGTCAAGAGGGCCCCATACCCCTCATCGTGTTAGGGACACAAAATCAAGGAACATAACACCGATATGATGGAAACTAGGGCGGCAAGAGTGGAACAAAACACCAGGTATAAGGCCGAGCCTTCCACCCTTTACCATGTATATATATGCATTATTTAAATAAGAGATATTGTGACATCCCATGATATTGATGTCCCAACATGGAACAACCTGCAACTGCACCTGCAACTAGCAACGCTATAAGAGGGGTTGAGCAAAGCTATAACATAGCCAAACAACGGTTTGCTAGGAAGGGTAAAAAGGTTAGAGGCTATCATGGCAACTTGGGAGGTTTGATAAACAAGTGGTAGGTGGGGTGACATAGCGATAGCATTGAGACAACTAGCATAGCAAATATAGTAGTGAGATCCAAGGTGACGGTCATCTTGCCTGAAATTCCGCTAGGAATAAGAACAAGTCCATGAAGAAGACGAAGCCATGTAGATGAACCAAGCGTAGTCGAACGAACCCTCACAATCTTAACAAAACGGGAACTATCAAGAAGGAGCACAACCAGAAAGAAGCAAACAATATGGTAAACACACAACACATAAATGGCATGATGCTCAACCAAGTATGATGCATGACAAGGTTATATGATGCTACTCATGGCAAGAGATGATGCATACAAGAACAACACATCAAAGCAAGTTTAAATGAGGCCGGAAACAACATATAACAATTCTAGTAACTCCCCATATGCAAATTTCGAAATTGGTCCAGATCTGAATAACACATAATGTTGAACTTGTTAGACATCAATTTAAAGTGCACCAAGATGATCTACACGGTTTTCTAGTCAAGTTACATATAAAGTTCATTTAATTCGGAGCTACGACCTAGAAGATACGAGCAAAACAAGTTAAACATGGCATTGATGCAAATGAAAGCTAAACAACATCACAAACACTCCAAACATGGACGCAACAAGGTGACATGAAACTACATGCAAAACTAAGCAAGTTACATATAGAGCATGCTCTAAACGGAGCAACGGTTCAAGACATACACTCAATACAAGTTTCACCCACAATCTGTCCAAAACAGCAACTAAGCACTTTGGAATCAAGGGAACAACATGCTACAGGAAACATATGGGCATAAACAACATGCTACAGGAAGCATATGGGCATGAACATGACGTACACCCAGATTATGACCTAGTGAGAAACAGGGTATACATGTGAGCAGGAATAACATGTTGACATGTTGGAGGCATGAAACAATGATGATATAGTGCAAGATCATGCCAAACAAAATCATGGCATTAAAGTACAGGTTAAATATGGAAAACATGATTAGTAAGCATCTCCATATGAGTCGTAGATCAATGGCAATCAACAAGACAAGATCCAATATGATATAAGCTGATTCTCAGACTTAGAGGAAATCTGGGAATGCGAACAATAACATTATGATGCTGATTTTGGAGGCACATAACAGCAAGCATAGCAACTTTAATAATTATGCAAGAGAAATGGGCATGTATAAGAGATGATATACAAAAAGTTCATATTAAGCATGGAGTAAATACTATAATGGTTGCAAAAAGGAACATGCTGTTAACATGATGAGAAATTTAGCATGATCGAAACTTGAGAGCAAGAAAGAGACAAGCTATAGCAAGTTATATGGAAACCAAGGGCATGGAATCAAATTATACATAACAAGGAGCAAATAACATCAAGGAATCATATACGTATGACTCATAGACTAGTGGGAACCATCAAGGCAAGTTTGAATGTTGTAATAGTTTTAGCAAGTGTAAAACATCAACATCAGCACAGCATGTTTGCAAGCTTGGAGCAGAGGTCATATGAAGTCCAAAACTATCAAATTTGGCATCTGTACAAAGTACTCATAGCACACTTTAATTCATTTAATTGGAGCATCTCCAAAAGAGGCATAGATTTATCAATAACAAGCTCACAACATGACATCATGAAGTTAACAGAAAACTGGAACATCATTTAGGCATGTTGAAGGCAATGAAAACATATGCTACAGGACATATAAGAGGCATCAGAAGGCATGGGATGATAGATCATAACATGGATATCAAAACATGTCAACTAGACATCTCCAGATTATGCAAGGAATAGATGGTAGCATCAAACTAACATGGCATTACAATGTAACAGTCACAGACTTAACAAAAATCACCGAGTCTCAAAAATCAGCAACATCAAGTAGCACACTTCACAAGCTTGTGCTTTTCACCAAAAGGCACATAAAAATGCATGGATTGCACCACTTTAAAGATGGCATGAAGATGCTCCTAAAACATATTGACATGATGCTCAAAAGATAAACACACAAAATGCTATGAAAGAGACAAATCAGCAAGTTACAGCAATTCTCAACAGGTCATAACACTTAGCACTCTGGCAATGATTGTTAAGGCATCAAGATGGATAGTAACATACATTAAAATCACACCAACATGTAGACCACAACGAGATGAACAATTTGACATATCATGCACGCAAAACAGAGCAACATGCACAAAGACATGGCCATCCAAAGAATGCAACATGATGCTGGATTTTTGGGACTTAGCAGTTTTCGGAAACAAAAGAGGAGCGCTAAATAGCTAAAACAGGTGCAGGCCGAGGGTTAGCGGGCTTCTCACATTGGGCTCGGCCCAGGACGCGAAGAGGAGGCAGGTCGGCGAGGCTTGGGCCAGAGCTGCGCTGCGGGGAGGTCGGGCTGGGCTAGCCGCACACGAGGACCACGGGCAGCGCTGGTCGTGCTCCTCCCGATCCCTCCTGGATCTGCAACGACAGGGGCGAGACGGCGGCATGGTCGGCGCTCTGGCGAGGGGAGGTGCGCGGCGGCTGACCGTATTGTAACACCGTCGATGCGACTATAGCTCCCACGTGTCGAGACATGACTTAGAGACATAATTGCATTGAAGGCATATGTCGCAAGTTAGGCAATCTTCACAACATCCCATGTAATGTAAATAATAAAGGGGAGATAACATAGTTGGCTTACACTCGCCACGTCAATCAAGTACATACATAACATTACATCATCCAAACACTCATGGTCCGACTACGGCGCCAAAATAAAAGAGAACCCAACATGCGACAACGGTCCCGTTCACCCCCAACTGGGCACCACTACTGATCATCGGGAAAGGAAACATAGTAACGTTGAGAGTCTTCGTCGAACTCCCACTTGAGCTCATATGCGTCTCCTGGAGCGGAATCATCAGGCCCTGCATCTGGTGTAATAGTAATCTGTGAGCCACAGGGACTCAGCAATCTCGCGCCCTCGCGATCAAGACTATTTAAGCTTATAGGTATGGCAAGGTAAATATAAGTGGAGCTGCAGCAGGCGACTAGCAAGTATGGTGGCTAACTTATTCGCAAAGGAGAGCGAGAAGAGGAGGCAAAGCGCGAGCGAGAAACTAGAGAGCAACCTGCGCAAACATTACTCCAACACCGTGTCCACTTCCCGGAATCCGCCGAGAAGAGGCCATCACGGTAACACACTCAGTTGATTCATTTTATTTAATTAAGGTTCAAGTTATCTACAACCGGACATTAAAAATTCCCTTCTGCCCATAACCGCGGGCACGGCTTTCGAAAGTTCAAATCCCTGCAGGGGAGTACCAACTTAGCCCATGACAAGCTCTCACGGTCAACGAAGGAATAGACCTCCTCCCAAGACGTTCCGATCAGACTCTGTATCTCGGTAACTCAAGACACTTCGACAGGTTAAAACAAGACCAGCAACACCGCCCGAATGTGCCGACAAATCCCGATAGGAGCTGCACATATCTCTTTCTCAGGGCACACTCAGATAAGCAATCCGTACAACTAAAACCAGCCCTCGAGTTTCCCCAAGGTGGCACTGCACGGGGCTCTAGTCTGGACCAACACTCAGAGGAGCACTGGCCCGGGGAGGGGGTTAAAATAAGATGACCCTTGAGTCTGCAGAACCCAAGGGAAAGAAAAGGCTAGGTGGTGAATGGTAAAACCAAGGTTGGGCATTGCTGGAAAAGCTTTAATTAAGGTGAACTATCAAGGGGTTCCCATTATAACCCAATCGCGTAAGGAACACAAAATCCGGGAACATAACACCGATATGACGGAAACTAGGGCGGCAAGAGTGGAACAAAACACTAGGTGAGAGGTCGAGCCTTCCACCCTTTACCAAGTATATAGATGCATTAAGATAACATGGCAATATAATGATATCCCAACAAGTAAATAAATGTTCCAACAAGGAACGGCCTCCAATCTTCACCTGCAACTAGCAACGCTATAAGAGGGGCTGAGCAAAGCGGTAACATAGCCAATCAACAGTTTGCTAGGAAAATTGTGGGTTAGAGGTTTGACATGGAAATTTGGGAGGCTTGCAAGCAAGTGGTAGGCATCGTAGCATTGGCATAGCAAAAGAGCGAGCAAACTAGCATAGCAAAGATAGTAGTGATTTCGAGGGTATGATCATCTTGCCTGCACAGTTCTCAGAGTTGACTGGATCCTCGAAAGAAAACTCAACGGGCTCCTCGTTAGCAAACTCGTCTCCTGGCTCTACCCAAACAAGGCAAACAAGCAACAAGGACACAATCAACCACGTGCAAGGATCAAGCAATATAATGCAATGATGATGTGCTATGCGGGATGCGATGCGGGATGCAAAATGCAAGATATGACAGGAAATGCATGAACCTGGACTCAACTTGGAAAACCAAGTGTGCCACTGGAAAGATGAGATGAAATCGCTTGAAAACGGTATAAAGAACGACAGAATTGGAGTTACGGTTTGGAAATGGCAAGCGATTCAAAAATGACATCGGTCTGCGATTTACAGCAAGTAGGTATCTAAATGCAATGAAATGAACATGCTAAAGCACCCAAACATGGCAACAAAATACATGGAAGGGATGCACACAAGATGCCTAACAAAAGTCTAGCACTGAGCTACGGCCAACTCATCCATTAACAGGTTCAAATAAGCATGGCAAAAATGCATATGGCAAACAGATCTCAGACTTAGTGAAATTAACACTTGTCTGGAATTTCAGATCAGGTAGCCCTCTTCGGAGCAACAAAACTACATGCTACAGGACCTTAACATGGCAAAGTAAAACATGAAATGGAGCTACTCAAAGAGCTTAACAAAAGTCCCTTAGTGACCTTGAGCCAAAAAGGACCAGAAAATACAATTGCAAGCATGTGAACATAGCAAAAACATAATCAGTTTTCAGACTTAGTGAAAACTGGAGCAAGCTGAAATATAACTCAAGTAGGCATGTTTACGAGCTCGATGAACTCACTACGGTGCAAGTCATGGCAATACAAGCATACACCAATCAAAAACTCACAAAATGCAATCTAGACATGGCAAGAACAAAAGCATGGCATGCATGGATCAACTACAACAACATCGGCAAAATTGCAAACAAGTTGACAATCTGCCCAGATGCACAAAGTAGAAAAAGTAGAGCTCGGTTGACTCAAGCTAGGTTGCTCCATAAATGCAAACAAAGACATGGATGGATATAGCACTACAATATTAACAAAACATCCTTACTGATCATCCTCAAAAGAGGCACGGATCACTAGGAAACAACATGAACATATGGCATCATGAGATAAACAGCTCCAGGACTTAGTGAAATTACTAAGTCCCTGAAAACAGACTAAGCAAGTGCACCACTTTGCAAGGTTGCACAAGTCACCACACACATCACAAAAATACATGGGTTGCACCTCTGGAAAAATGACAAAACCCTTAAAAAACACATGTAGAGAATCAGGGCATAGCATGCACACATTAATCATGGCAAAAATGACAAAAACCTAAACGGATTAGCAGATCTGACAATAATCTCAAGTAGCCCTCTTCTAACAGCATTTCGGGCGTCAAGATGAGCTCAAATGAAAATGATGCAATGGAATGCAATGATGTACTCTCTGATATGAACATTTTTATATGCTATATGCATGAATCGGAGCTACGGATGCAAAGTTACGGAGCTATGAACATGTGCATATGGACTGAGAATTTCGGGACATAGTAGAAAATATCACCCCGAGATCTAGGGTTTGCACGGATTACGAGGACGGATGGATCTGCACTGTATCTCCTCGCCGGAAATGGCACCTCGGTGGCCGGAGGAAGAAGGGCGCTCGCTGGAGGGAGGCCGTGGCCGGGGCGCTCGCCGGCGACGAGGAGGCGGCGGAGCGGCGCAGCGCTCGTGGACGAGGAGGCCGGCTCGGGCGGCGCACGGGCGAGGGGCGAGCCGCGGCGGAGCTCGTCGGCGTCCGGGTGGGCGGCGGAGGCAGCGAGGTAGGAGAAGGAGGCGGCGGCCGGGGTCGGGGAAGACGTCGGGCGGCGGCGGACGAAGGCTGGGCGGCAGGGCGCGGTGACTGGGACGCCGGGGCCCTCCCTGGGCCTCCCGGGCCGGAGCGGCGGCAGCGAGTTGGAGGCCACGTGGCGCGCTGCCACTGGCTGCGAGCGGCGGCGGCGGCGTGTCCGGCCGGAACGGACACGTCCGGCGCGGCGCGAGGTGGGTTTTAGGGTTTGAGGAGGAGGGGATCCGGGATTTTTCGAGAGGGTTCTATAAATAGGCATAGGGGGAGCTAGGAGAGTCCAAATGAGGTGCGGTTTTCGGCCATGCAATCGTGATCGAACGATCTAGATGGTGGAGCAGAGTTAGGTGGGTTTTGGGCCAAATTCGAGGGGTGTTGGGCTGCAACACACACGAGGCCTTTTCGGTCCCTCGGTTAACCGTTGGAGTATCAAACGAAGTCCAAATGATACGAAACTTGACAGGCGGTCTACCGGTAGTAAACCAAGGCCGCTTGGCAAGTCTCGGTCCAATACGGAAATGTTTAATCCACACACACGAAAGAAAGGTAGAAATGACCACCGGAGGAGAACGAAGCGCCGGAATGCAAAACGGACAACGGGGAAAATGCTCGAATGCATGAGATGAACACGTATGCAAATGCAATGCACATGATGACATGATATGAGATGCATGACAACGATAACAACACACAGAGACAAAGACCCGAACCCAAGAAAAATAAAATAACTTAACGCCGGAAACGACAAGAGTTGGAGTACAAATTGGGAAAGTTACATCCGGGGTGTTACAACACTCCACCACTACGAAAGGATCTCGTCCCAAGATCTAGGACTGAAAGAACGCCAGGTACTCAGAATGGAGGTGCGAGTCTTGCGTTCAATCTCTTCAAGAATAGCAACTAGGTGCGAATGATAAGAGAGATCTTCTTGGAGCTCAATGTCCTCGAAGTTGACGGTGCGGTCAGGAGTCTTGAAGCACTTTCGAAGCTGAGAGACATGGAACACGTCATGAACATTTGCAAAGTTTGAAGGGAGCTCAAGTTGATAGGCGAGGTCGCCTCTCTTGCTGACAATCTTGAAAGGTCCCACGTATCTGGGGGCATGCTTCCCTTTGATACCGAAGCGACGAGTACCTTTCATAGGAGAGACGCGGAGGTAAACATGATCTCCGATCTCGAAAGCCAAATCACGGTGCTTACTGTCATAATAGCTCTTCTGACGGGATTGGGCTGATTTGAGGTTATCACGAATGACTTTGCACATTTCTTCTGCTTCTGTGATTAAGTCATTACCCAAAAGTTGACGTTCACCGGTTTCAGACCAGTTGAGAGGGGTACGGCACTTCCTGCCATACAGAATTTCAAATGGGGCCTTGCCCGAACTTGCTTGAAAACTGTGGTTGTAGGAGAATTCAGCATAAGGAAGGCAATCCTCCCACTTCATGCCGAAGGAGATCACACAAGCCCTGAGCATATCTTCAAGAATCTGGTTGACACGCTCGACTTGAATGCTAGTTTGAGGATGGAAAGCTGTGCTGAAGCGGATGTTGGTGCCCATGGCCTTCTGAAAAGAATCCCAAAACTTCGAGGTGAAAATGCTGCCACGGTCTGAAGAGATCACTTGAGGAATACCGTGCAGAGAGACAATTTGAGAGGTGTAGAGTTCCTCCAATTGAGCTGCAGTGATCGACTCTTTGATAGGCAGGAAGTGAGCCACTTTGGTGAGTTTGTCGATGACAACGAATATAGCATCATTGCCATGCTTGGACTTTGGAAAACTAGTCACAAAGTCCATTTCAATGTGGTCAAACTTCCATTCTGGAATGGCAAGAGGTTGGAGGAGACCAGCTGGCCTTTGGTGTTCTGCCTTCACTCTTCTGCAGACATCACATTCATTCACGAATTGAGCAATCTCGCGCTTCATTCGAGTCCACCAATAAGCTTGCTTGAGGTCCTGATACATCTTCGTGCTCCCAGGGTGGATGGAGAGGAGAGAATTGTGAGCCTCCTTCATGATCACTTTACGGAGGTCACCTTTGGGCACAACAATATGATCCTCGAAGAAGAGAGTGTCCTTCTCATCAAGGCGGTAGCACTTGTACATGGACTGACTCTTGGCAATCCCAATCTTCACCTTTTCCACCATAGCATCAAGAGCTGGGCTTGGCGAATCTGGTCTTCTAAGGTAGGAGGGACTTGAAGGTTGGCAATGAAACCTTGAGGAACAACTTGCAGATTAAGTTTGCGGAAAGCTTCACAAAGCTCGGGTTGATAAGGCTTGAGAATCAGACTGTTGCAGTAAGCTATTCTGCTCAAAGCGTCAGCAATCACATTGGCCTTGCCTGGAGTATACCCGATACTCAGATTATACTCTTGAATAATTTCAACCCATCAAGTTTGCCTGAGGTTGAGATTAGGCTGAGTGAAGATGTACTTGAGACTCTTGTGATCAGTGAAAATGTCCACTTTTCTTCCCAATAGAAGATGTCTCCAAGTCAAAAGAGCATGCACAACTGCCGCCAACTCGAGATCATGAGTGGGGTAGTTCTTCTCATTAGGCTTCAACTGGCGAGATGTATAACCAACAACTTTCTTCGCTTGCATCAATACTGCGCCAAGACCTTGGAGAGAGGCATCACAAAAGACCTCGTACGGCTTGGATTCATCAGGCGGAGTCAGAACTGGAGCAGTGATCAATTTCTCTTTCAAAGTGTTGAAAGCAATGTCACACTCTGGAGACCAAACGTACTTGACGTGCTTCTGAAGAAGATTAGAGAGAGGCTTCGCGATCTTGGAAAAGTTTTCAACAAATCTTCAGTAATAGCTTGCGAGACCGAGGAAGCTACGGAGTTGCTTCACGTTCTGAGGAGGTCCCCAATTCACAATTGCAGACACCTTCTCAGGATTCACGGCAATGCCCTTGGCAGAGATGATATGACCAAGATAAAGAACCTCATCGAGCCAAAATTCACACTTGGAGAACTTGGCGTAGAACTGATGTTCTCTGAGCTTATCAAGAACCAAACGCAAGTGCTTGGCATGATCTTCCTTGTTCTTGTTGAAAACCAGAATGTCGTCGAGATAGACCAAAACAAAGTCATTGGTGTAGGCGTTGAAGATGAAGTTCATCATTTGAGAGAACGTCAGAGGAGCGTTGGCGAGACGAAAAGACATGACAGTGTATTCATATGAACCAAAGCTTGTCCTGAAAGCCGTCTTGGGAATATCTTGCTCATGGATACGAATCTGATGATAACCCATACGGAGATCAAGCTTGGAGAATACTTGGGCACCTTTGAGTTGTTCGAACAGCTCGTTGATGTTGGGAAGTGGGTATTTGTTCTTGATGGTCTTCTTGTTCACTGGACGGTAATCAACACAAAGTCGGTCCGTTCCATCCTTCTTCTTCACAAAAATAACACCACAACCCCACGGAGAAGAACTAGGCCGGATGAGACCCATTTTCTCTTGAATATCAAGTTGCTTCTTCAGCTCCTTCAACTCTTCAGGTCCGAGCTTGTAAGGACGCTTGCACACAGGTTCCGTACCGGGCTCAAGATCAATAACGAATTCAACTGGCCGGTGCGGAGGCATTCCTGGAAGCTCTTCTGCAAAGACGTCTTGATATTCGCAAACGACTGGAATTTGCGAGATAGCATCCAGTTCACCCTTCTCATTGAAAGAAAACAGACGGATGGTATCATCACGAGCGGCAAAGACAATTACATCCTCAGATGGATGAGTCAATTGAATCTGCCTGGCAGCACAATCAAGCTGAGCCTTGTGCTTAGAAAGCCAATCCATTCCGAGAATAAGATCAATATCCGAGTCACCAAGAACATTTGGAGAGGACAAGAACTTATAGTCACCCAAAGTGATAGTAACATCCGGAACGCATACTCGAGATGTCATTTGACGGGCCGGAGAGACGATAGCCAACGGCTTCGGCAACACTCGAGTAACAAAATCATGCTTAGATGCAAAAGGTCTCGAGATGAAACAATGCGATGCACCCGTGTCAAAAAGAACTTCTGCAGGAACATCGTTAACAGGAAGGTTACCCATGATCACATCTGACGAGTCCTCTGCCTGAGCTGCATTCATCAAGTTGACCTTGGCATGCTTGGGGTTATGCTTGACCACAGCTGTACTTGCCGATCTGACAGGAGGAGGAGGAGGAAGACGCCTCTGGTTGAAACACTTGTTGGCATAGTGACCCTTCTGTTGGCACTTGTTGCACGTGACCTCTGAAAGCGGACGGTGATACGGAGCACTCGATCTTGGAGCTTGAGACGAAGTCTTGTTCTGAAAGCCAGGGTTGGGTGGGTGGGAAGAACCACTGCCACCTTTGCTCTTCTGCTGATACAGCTGACGGAACGGAGGAGGAGGAAGCCAATACTTCTGCTGCTTGGCCACTTGAGTAGAGGAAGAAGGAGTAACATCTCTGCGAATTTTTCCAATTATGCAAAACTGCATATTTACAGAATAGTCCCTCTAGTTCATGCATATCATAACTCATAAACCGTGCATCACATGTAAAAATTTCATATATGAAAAATGGCTAGAATTTCATCTAGTTTCGTAATTTTCAACTTTCATCCATGTTAAAAATGTTTAAAATGATGTTTGTGTTTATTTGCCATATTGCCATGTTAAAATGATTTAATTCATAACTAAATAACCGTAGAATTAAACTGCAGGGGGTTCCCTTACAGTCTTTCTATCAAAACTAAATAACCGTAGCTCCATTTTAATTAATCTTTATATGTAAAGGGGTAGAAAAATGCCTAGTTTAATAGGATGCATTCACCTTGCATGTTTAACAACTCTAAAATATGGTTTAGGTCAGAACAGTACCAAATTCAAAATATGCACATGGGGATTTTCTGGGCTTGTTGCTTGTTGTTCCGGCCTCATTTAAACTTGCCTAGATAAGTAGTTTTATTATGCTTCACCCCTTGCCATGCTAACCAACATTTAATTTTGTTGAGTAGCATAACAGAGAAAGAACTAAATAAGTCATGTGGTGTTTCGTCAATATGCAAGTCGTTGCATATTGAGCTCCACTTACCTTGTAGTGTTGTTTGTTGCACTTTTCCATGCCATGCCTCATTAAACCGGACATGCATCATACTTGGTTGTGCATCGTTCCATGTTGATGTGATGGTTGTTTACCATGTTTTTTGCTTCTTTCCGGTGTTGCTTCTTGTTAGTTTCAGTAACATCGCGTTTGTGAGCATCCGTTCGACTACGTCCGTTTGTCTTCTTCATGGACTCGTTCTTCTACCTTGCGGGATCTCAGGAAAGATGACCATACCCTCGAAATCACTTCTATCTTTGCTTGCTAGTTGTTCATTCTATCGCTATGTCACGGTACCTACCACTTGTTATATCATGCCCCCCATATTGCCATGTCAATCCTCTAACCCACCCTCCTAGCAAAGCATTGTTTGGCTAAGTTACCGCTTTTGCTCAGCCCTCTTATAGCGTTGCTGGTTGCAGGTGAAGCTGAAATTTCTTCCATGTTGGAACATGGACATGTTGGGATATCACAATATCTCTTATTTAATTAATGCATCTATATACTTGGTAAAGGGTGGAAGGCTCGGCCTTATGCCTGGTGTTTTGTTCCGCTCTTGCTGCCTTAGTTTCCGTCATACCGCTGTTATGTTCCTTGATTTTGTGTTCTTTACGCAGTTGGGTGTTATGGGAACTCCTTGACAGTTCACTTTGAATAAAACTCCTCCAGCAAGGCCCAACCTTGGTTTTACATTTGCCTAACAACCTAAGCCTTCTTCCCTTGGGTTTCCGGAGCCCGAGGGTCATCTTATTTTAACCCCCCCGGGCCAGTGCTTCTCTAAGTGTTGGTCCGAACTAGAGAACCGTGCGGGTCCATCCCTTGGCAACTTGCGTTATGTTGGTACCTGTATGCTTATCTTATCCGGTGTGCCCTGAGAACGAGATATGTGCAGCTCCTATCGGGATTTGTCGGCACATCTGGGTGGTCTTGCTGGTCTTGTTTTACCATTGTCGAAATGTCTTGTAACCGGGATTCCGAGACTGATCAGGTCTTTCTGGGAGAAGGAATATCCTTCATTGACCATGAGAGCTTGTGATGGGCTAAGTTGGGACACCCCTCTAGGGTTTAAACTTTCGAAAGCCGTGCCCGCGGTTATGTGGAAGATGGGAAGTTGTTAATGTCCGATTGTAGAGAACTTGACACTTAACTTAATTAAAATGCATCAACCGCGTGTGTAGCCGCGATGGTCTCTTTTCGGCGGAGTCCGGGAAGTGAACACGGTCTTGTGTTATTCTTGAACATAAGTAGTTTCAGGATCACTTCTTGATCACTTCTAGCTTCTCGACCATTGCGTTGCTTCTCTTCTCGCTCTTATTTGCATATGTTAGCCACCATATATGCTTAGTGCTTGCTGCAGATCCACCTATTACCTTATCCTACCAATAAGCTTAAATAGTCTTGATCTCGCGGGTCTGAGATTGCTGAGTCCTCCTGGCTCACAGATACTTCCAAACAGTTGCAGGTGTTGATGATACCAGTGCAGGTGACGCAACCCATCTCAAGTGGGAGCTCGATGAAGATCCTGGTCGTTGTTTTGTTTTGTTTCCCGTTGATCAGTAGTGGAGCCCAGTTGGGCCGATCGGGGATCTAGCATTTGGGGTTGTCTTCTTTTATTTTGGTTCCATAGTCGGACCTTGATTGTACATTGGATGATGTATGTTTAACTTGTATTTGTGTGAAGTGGCGATTATAAGCCAACTCTTTATCCCTTTCTTATTCAGTACATGGGATTGTTTGAAGATTACCCCACTTGCGACTAAACTACCATGCGGCTATGCCTCTAAGTCGTGCCCCGACATGTGGGAGATATAGCCGCATTGTGGGTGTTACAAGTTGGTAATCAGAACCATCCCCGACTTACGAGCCCCCTTCTTGATCGAATCGCTGACGTTGTTGAGTCTAGAACAAAATGTTTTGAGTCTTAGGATTACATACATCGGAGAGTAGGATTCTTTTTACTCCTCAGTCCCTTCGTCGCTCGGGTGAGGCCTTCTGACGTAGAAGCTTTACTTCCCTCTCCTCAAATTTCATTATTTTTTTAGGATCACGCGGGTATCTTGGGATCGTTCCGATATTCTTGTGACGAGAACATTGTTCTTGGTGCCTCTTGACATTTAGGGGTTGTGGTAGTGTCCTGGGGAGTTGAGCTCCGAGGTGTTGTCATCACAATTTTATCGTTGCAGTTCTGGAATACCTGAGTATCGCCGACATCGAAAATCTCTTTTATGCAGTTATTGGTGAGATAACCTCGACGCCAACCAGTACTGGGGCGGGAGATTGTGAGTATTGCAATAACTCGTATAACAGGTGCTTTTCGAAGGTTGAGGTACATGATTTCCGAATGTTTCTTGGTTATGTGTTGAAGGATGGATACATCTGGATGTAGGAATTGTTAGTTTGGGTGAGATATTATGCTTCCCCTGTATCCCCAACACCTGATTGCGTAACTAGAAAATTTCAGGACTTTATAAGTGGGAATTCAAGTAGCTCCTAGAATATATTTTCAATAGACACATGATACGATATGGGATCTATTGTATGTTTTTTCCGGCTTATTTTGCTAGCCAAATCCTTTGTTTTGTTTTGAGTTGTGGTATTTGAGTTGCTTCAATGTCAAATGTTGATTCCATGCCTCTTTCTAAGTGGTGTTCTCATATTTCTATGTGGATGCTAATCCTTTGTGATCATCGGTTGTCATGACAATTCATTCCAACCGGTGCGATTCTCTTCAAGATGATTCTATCATTTTTCCCATTTGCCAGATCCAATCTCAGTTTTCCCACCGGTGTTTGTTTCATCCGTCCCAAGTTATCTTTGTTTTTCCCGCCCTCCCTACCTTTTTCTTCAAGGACTCATATTTCTTATTCAAGTATCCTTTTTATTGATGGGAAGTCTCCATTATTTTTTGTCAACGTTCTTTTCCGGTGATTCTCAAAAAGATATTAAGGAAGCTTCAAGTTCATCATTCTTCATTTATTTTTTTCTCCGGTGGATTCAACACAAACTTTGTCAATCATATATTTTCCTCGTTTCAAATGCCCTCTCATGCCGGTGCACCTCTTAATCATCCACCTCTTGCTATTCATGTTTATCTAGAGTGCTGAAGATATCCCAGAAGATTCAAGTTTCTATTCATAATCCTTTCAAGCTATTTCGAGGTCTTACCTTATTCAAGCCATTTAATTCAACCGGCACAATCTCTCTATTAAATTGTTCAACGATGTATCTTTTGAGTAGGCCATAACCCACAGGTCTTTTCCCAGGATCTTACTTGACTCTTCTAATTTTTTCTGGAGCTATTATCAAGTTCATTTCAAAATTGATTGGTAGGAAAAGACCATCGCTCGTCCCCGACCGCCACCCATAAGGAAGACAATCAATAAATAAATCATGCTCCGACTTCATCACATAACGGTTCACCATACGTGCATGCTACGGAAATCACAAACTTTAACACAAGTATTTCTCATATCCACAACTACTCAACTAGCATGACTCTAATATCACCATCTTCATATCTCAAAACAATCATCAAGTATCAAACTTCTCATAGTATTCAACGCACTTTATATGAATGTTTTTATTATACCCATCTTGGATGCCCATCATATTAGGACTAGTTTCATAACCAAAGAAAATTACCATGCTGTTCTAAAGACTCTCAAAATAATATAACTGAAGCATGAGAGTTCATCTATATCTTCAAATTAAAACCACCGTCGTGCTCTAAAACGATATAAGTGAAGCAATAGAGAAAATGACAAATTACTCCAAAAGATATAAGTGAAGCTCAATGAGTAGTCCAATAACTATGCAACTATGTGAAGACCCTCTAACATTTAAGAATTTCGTATCTTGGTATTTTATTCAAACAGCAAACAAAACAAAATAAAATAAAATGACGCTCCAAGCAAAACACATATCATGTGGTCAATAAAAATATAGCTCCAAGTAAAGTTACCGATGGACGAAGACTGAAGAGGGGATGCCTTTTGGGGCATCCCCAAGATTAGGCTCTTGGTTTTCCTATAATATTACCTTGGGGAGCCTTGGGAATCCCCAAGCTTAGGCTCTTGCCTCTCCATATTCCATAGTCCATCGAATCTTTACCCAAAACTTGAAAACTTCACAACACAAAACTTACAAAAAACTCGTAAGCTCCTTTCGTATAATAAAATAAATCACCACTTAGGTACTGTTGTGAACTAATTCTAAATTCATATTGGTGTAATATCTACTGTACTCCAACTTATCTATGGTTCATACCCTCCGATACTACTCATAGATTCATCAAAATAAGCAAACAACACATAGAAAACAGAGTCTGTCAAAAACAGAACAGTCTGTACTAATCTGTATAAAACGTATACTTCTGGAACCCCAAAAATTCTAAAATAAATTGCTGGACGTGAGGAATTTATCTATTAATCATCTTAAAAAATAATTAACTAAATATCACTCTCCAATAAAAAATGGCAGCAAATCTGGTGAGCGCTAAAGTTTCTGTTTTTTATAGCATGATCGCAAAGACTTTCCCCAAGTCTTCCCAAAGGTTCTACTTGGCACAAACACTAATTAAAAGCATAAAAACTCAATCATAACAGAGGCTAGATGAATTATTTATTACTAAACAGGAACAAAAATAAAAATTGGGTTGCCTCCCAACAAGCGCTATCGTTTAACGCCCCTAGCTAGGCATGATGATTTCAATGATGCTCACATAAAAGATAAGAATTGTAACATAAATAGAGCATCATGAAGAATATGCCTAGAACATTTAAGTCTAAACCACTTCTTATGCATAGGGATTTTGTGAAAAAACAACTTGTGGGAACCATAATCAACTAGCATAGGAGGGCAAAACGAGCATAACTTCAAAACTTTAAGCGCATAGAGAGGAAACTTGATATTATTGCAATTCCTACAAGCATATGTTCCTCCCTCATAGTAATTTTCAGTAGCATCATGAGCGAATTCAACAATATAACCATCACCTAAAGTATTTTTTTCATGATCTACAAGCATAGAAATTTTATTACTCTCCTCATAAGCAAAATTCTTCTCATTTAGAATAATGGAAGTATCATAAGAGACTCGAATACTATAAATTTTTTCCACATTATAAGAGTAATGTTCAGAAAAAGGGTAATCATAATCATGACAAGTTTTATAAATATAATCATCACTACTTTTTATAGCATAAGTGTCATCACAATAATCATCATAAGTAGCAACTTTGTTCTCATCATAATCAATTGAAACCTCTTCCAAGATAGTGGAATCACTACTAAATAAAGTCATGACCTCTCCAAATACACTTTCATAATTAGCACAATAAGATTCAAAGTCCTCCAAAATAGTGGGATCATTACTTCCTAAAGTTGAAACTCTTCCAAACCCACTTTCATCAATATAACCATCATAAATAGGAGGCATGCTATCATCATAATAAATTTGCTCATCAAAACTTGAGAGGCTAAAAATATCATCTTCATTAAACGTAGCATCCCCAAGATTGGGACAAACATTAATTGCAGCAAATATATTCTCAAACATGCCATTCTCATCGAACATAGCATCCCCAAAGCTTGGGCCTTTTCATATCATAAGCATAATCACTCTCATCATTAATAGTATGGATAGCACCAATAGTATAACAATTATCATCATCACAATGAGTAATGGGAGCAACATCATTTGGGAGGGATACATTTTTACCTTTGCTTCTCCGTATTTTCTTTTTCTTCTTCACATCATGTGTGGGTTTAATCCTCTTTTCGGAGCTCCTTATTAATGAGATTGGTTGAATAGGAGGCTCCTCCCCATTACCTGATTCATCATAAGAAATAATAGGAGAATATTGGGAAGTCTCTTCCCTTTCATTAGTATTCTCCTCATACTCTAATTTTTTTATTTTCTTTATGTAATTGGCAATATAAGGATTTCCAATGCAATTCACCGCACAATACATAAGAATTTCTTCTAGACCAATATCGAGGAATTTCTCAAGGTTATATTCTGGAATATGCTTAGTTATACGTTTCATTTCTTCATAACCCAAAAGCAAACTAAGTTCATTATGATGTGCAAGGGAAATCAAATCGTCACAATTTTTGGACACGATACGATCATGAAACAATTTGCATTTGATATTTAAATGACCATGTTCATTGCAAAGTTCACAAGGATGGTGAAGAAATTTTAAATTTTCATCACAAACATCTAGCCTTTCTTGCAACCATTTAGTTTCCAAACTCTTATGCCTCTTGCCAAATCTATCTTTCCTATTTGGTGTGTACTTGCAAACCCTATGCACTCCACAAAAATTGACATGCTTATAAGAGACATTTTCATTATGACTATTGTAATCATCATTAGTACTATGGATATTCAAGGAGTTCATACTAACAACATTGCAATCATGCTCATCATTCAAATATTTAGTACCAAACATTCTAATGCATTCTTCTTCTAGCACTTGAGAACAATTATCAGAATCCTTATTTTCATGAAAGACATTGAAAAGATGAAGCAAATGAGACATCCTTAATTCCATTTGTTTTGTAGTTTTCTTTTATAGCCTAAGTTAGTGATAAAACAAGAAACAAAGATTTGATTGCAAGATCTAAAGATATGCCTTCAAGCGCTAACCGCCCCGGCAACGGCGCGAAAAAAGAGCTTGATGTCTACTATGCAACCTTCTTCTTGTAGACGTTGTTGGGCCTCCAAGTGCAGAGGTTTGTAGGATAGTAGAAAATTTCTCTCAAGTGGATGACCTAAGGTTTATCAATCCGTGGGAGGCGTAGGTTGAAGATGGTCTCTCTCAAATAACCCTGCAACCAAATAACAAAGAGTCTCTTGTGTCCCCAACACACCTAATATAATGGTAAATTGTATAGGTGCACTAGTTCGGCGAAGAGATGGTGATACAAGTGCAATATGGATGGTAGTTATAGGTTTTTGTAATCTGAAATTATAAAAACAGCAAGGTAACAAGTAATAAAAGTGAGTGTAAATTGTATTGCAATGCTATGAAACAAGGCCTAGGGTTCATACTTTCACCAGTGCAAGTTCTCTCAACAATAATAACATAATTGGATCATATAACTATCCCTCAACATGCAACAAAGAGTCACTCCAAAGTCACTAATAGCGGAGAACAAACAAAGAGATTATTGTAGAGTTCGTACTAGAATAACACCTTAAGACACATATCAACCAAAACCCTAATGTCACCTAGATACTGCTATGTCACCTCAAGTGTCTGTGGGTATGATTATATGATATGCATCAAACAATCTCAGATTCATCTATCCAGCCAACACAAAGTACTTCAAAGATTGCCCCAAAGTTTCTATCAGAGAGGCAAGACGAAAACGTGTGCCAACCCCTATGCATAAGTTCACGAGCGGAACCTGCAAGTTGATCACCAAAACATACATCAAGTGGATCACTTCAAAGGGAAAACTCAATCCATTACAAGAGAGTAGAGGGGGTGGACATCATAAGATCCAACTATAATAGCAACGCTCGCCATACATCAAGATTGTACCATCTCAAGAACACGAGAGACAGAGAGATCAAACACATAGCTAATGGTACATACCCTCAGCCCCGAGGGTGAACTACTCCCTCCTCGTCATGGAGAGCGCCGGGATGATGAAGATGGCAACCGGTGATGGATTCCCCCTCCGGCAGGGTGCCGGAACAGGGTCTCGGTTGGTTTTTGGTGGCTACAGAGGCTTGCGGCGGTGGAACTCCCGATCTAGGTGTATTTTTGGAAGTTTTGGGTTATATAAGTGGTGTTGGAGTCGGGGAAAAGTCAGGGGGGTTCCCGAGGCGGCCATGAGGCAAGGGAGCATGCCCAGGGGGGTAGGGCGCGCCCCCACCCTCGTGGTGGCCTCGGGACTCTTCTGGCCCACCTCTAGTACTCTGTGGGCTTCTTATGGTCCGAAAATGATCTCCGTGAAGTTTCACGTCAATTGGACTCCGTTTGATTTTCCTTTTCTGCGATAGTTAAAAACAAGGAAAAAACAGAAACTGGCACTGGGCTCTAGGTTAATAGGTTAGTCCCGAAAATCATATAAAATAGCATATTAATGCATGTAAAACATACAAGGTTGATAATATAATAGGATGGAACAATCAAAAGTTATAGATACGTTGGAGACGTATCATCTGCTTTCTTCAACGCCATGCTCTCGCATTATCAAATCCATGCGCTGCATCTGGATCCCAGGTCCGCCATTCTCCTCTCCGTCTTCACCTTCATCTGCGAGGCCATGGTGGGCATTGCCCCTTCCATGGTCTTGTTTCACTATTTCTTTTCTCTTCACCTGACCGATGTCCGTCAGTGCTCGGGGTGCGTGAACTTCCAGGTTGTAGCAGCAACGGCCGGCTCGGGGATCGACTTCAAGCTCTCACCAGTCGTAGGCGGGTTTCGGAAGCAATGGGTGTTTGTTGATGTTGGCGTGCTCTGCTCCTTGCTCTTGCTCCCACGGGCACCGGCCACCCCCAACTCCGGCTGGGGGCATGCGAAGCTTGTCAATCGGCGGCTTGCCCATGTCTGGTGCCGGCTGGCCAAGCTGAAGAACCTCGGGGTGATGGCGCCCATGGTGGTGAAGGAGTTCGTTCGATGCCGCATTGCTCCTCTCCAGCGTCACTCTCAGCCGATGTGGTCCTTCTCTGGCCGGAGGAACCCCATGAGGCTTAATATGCCAGCACTTCCTTTCGAGTCTCTTCGAATAGTATTCGAGCTCCTATCGGGTGACCCGGCGCCAGCCAATTTCCCGGAGGAGGGCTGCCTCTTGTACTGCTGCTTGAGCAAGGTGGAGTTCATGTGGAAGATGCCCCTCATTGATGAATGGGGGTTGCGTGCAGGGGGGCGTGTGCCACGAGATGCCGACGAGGTAGCTGCTGAAGGAGCGGCATTGGACAATGCTCTCAAGGTGGCCACTCCCGAGGCTCGGGTGAGCCGCCTAGAAGGGGCGGCCGGATAGCCGGCACGGTTCAAGGCTCCTGAGGCGGAAGCTTCCGAGGCTCGGGTTGGCGGTCCCGAGGCAGGGGCTGAGGAACCGCCGCGGTCCGAGGCTCCCGAGGTTGCCAACCCTGAGGCCCCAACCGCCTTGGGTGCAGGCGGTCATGCTACGGGCTTTGGTCAGCTCCGCCTGAACTTCAAAGCGCTCCGCAAGGGGAAGGGATCTCCAAGATGTAGTCGTAACGCCTACCGGCCGTCGAAGCAAAGGAAATACATAGCCATAGATAAGTAAGTACCTCATCTTCCCGATTCTCTGAGTGCTACATCCATTTCTGACAATGGCTCCCCAGGGTCCCTTCGATTGGAGCGGAGAGATCTCCTGGGGAGAGGCCTCCGCAGTCCTAGGCTCGCCAATGATCCTGAGCTCTCCTTGCATGACCGCTGCATGTGGCTCAGGGCCCATTCCTGAGGAGGGCGCGTTGACCAGGGGTCTTCATCCTGCGTTTTTATTGCCGTTCCTTCGCGGTCCTTCCTGGGGTGCTGAAGGCGTGCCGAGGGCCCCTCCATTGGTCATTGTCCGTAGTTGGACGACCTCAGCCCATGCTTCATCTTCAAGCAGTCAGGCCCCGTCCTGCAGCGCCTCTGTCGTGGCCCGAGAGGCGGCAGGGAAGGCGCCGGCCTCCAGCCCCCTGCTAGGAGCTGGCCAGTCACCTCAAGCTTCCTTAATGATTCCCGGTGTGGAGGGCGGACCCGGACGCGCGTTTGATCTTGCGCGTGAGCACGGCATTGTCCGCCGTGACCTCTTCCGAGAGGCGATGGGTGCACTAAGCCAGCTTGGAGAAGAGCTTGTCGTCGTTCACGCCCGCCTCAAGGCGGAAGACCTTTGGCTAGTGGACGAGTGGCATCAGTTGAAGGTGGCCATCAACCTCGGGCGTCTCCACCACGAACACGCCAATGCGAAGGCCGAGGCTTCCCTTGCGACCTCACGCGAGGCTAGCGCCTGGGCCTTGAAGGAGGCCAGGGAGGCTGATTGCTGCCGCGAGGTTGCTGAAAAGTGTGAACAAGGGCTCCGGGCCTTTACCCTCGAGCAGCAGGTCGAGGCTCGCAGGGCTGTCTTGGCGTCAATGAGGGGGCGCCTCCTGAAGAGAAGGAGATCCAGAAGCACGAGGAGGCGTTGATGTTGGAGGCCTCGTAGCGTAGCCTCGAGCTTGAGCTGCTGGAGGTGAGGGAGCGGCATGTGGCCGTGGCCGAATATGCCATCACTGCACACGAAGCCAAGATCTAGAAGGGGGTCGACCAAAGGGTGGCGAAGGCTCATGCAGATCTTGCCAACGAGTACGACCTGAAGTTGAAGTTCCAGGAGGCCGAAGTTGAGGGAAGGACCACCGTCCTCAGGTCAAGGCTAGACGAAGTGGAGCAGCGTGAGAGGACCGCTGCGGCGGCCTAGGCCGACCTGGCCTCCACGCGTGCTGATCTACTCTCGCTTCAACAGCAGATTAACGACGTCGCGTCCCTCGCGCAACAAAACAGTGAGGAGGCATGCCATCGGCAGACGCTACAGTGTGAGCACGCCCCCATTGTCCAGGCCCTCAGGGCGAGGGCCAACCAGGCCCTGGGCATCATCTGCAAGGTGAACATCCCTCATCCTCGCCATCCACCTTCACTTCTTCACCAAAGTCATGACGCGCCTGGACGACCAGGCCGTGAGGGCCCATGAGCTTGTCGAGGATAGGAGTCGGAGCCTCCAAGGGCGCTGTTCTCACGCGTCTTTAGTCACCTTCAGAACCTCGACCCCCACTTTGACTTCGATGCCGCCATAGCCTCGGTGCCCGAGGCTATCCGGGACAACCTGGCGCACTGGGTGGACAATCACGTGGACACCCTGGTCAGGTCATTCGCCATCGAGGAAAATGCGGTGGTGGTTGGAGTGGACGAAGATGGCGCGGTTGACGAGGCGAAGACGATGCTAGCGACAACACTGGCAGTGCGTATGAGAGCGGCCAGGGTGATGCCACGAACAGCATGTCTAGTCAAGCCTGCACTCCTTCGCCTTGAACCTGCACGCAAAGACTTGGGCAAGGCCCCGCAGGGCATGAGAGCATTTCAGAGGGGAGCCCCTCGTGTACGTAAATTAATGTTCTGTTCTTCTTTTCTTGTTTTAAAGTCGAACCTAAAACGCGCTCTCACGAGCTCGTGAGCACCTGAGCAGGGTTGTCGCTATGACTTATGTTGATCGTAGCCGGCCTTGAGTGGGTCGTGAGGTTGTCGGTGCGCCTTTCTCTCGAGGCAAGCCCTTAGGAGCTTGCGGGCTCTGGGCCTCCTGAGGAGCCTACGGATTCCTCCGAGAGAGCCATGCCAGGAGCATTCTGTAGACCATGGCAGAATGCGTACGTGACAATTTTGCAGCACGTATGCTCTTGCCTCGAGGGGGTCTTGCCAAGGTTGTCCAGACACGCCTGGCGCGTTCGGCCAACCAGTCTCCGAGCCGGAGGGTCGGGGGTTGGAGCCTTAAAAACAGGGCACACAACCAAATGCGATAAAACCTATAGAAACCATAGAAAACTCCCCCAACTTTTTAGATAGTAAAAGAACTTCAAGTCTCGGTTCAACAGGCGGTGAATCAAGCTATAGAAAAAGGGGCGAAAGCAAATGGCCGCGTCCGGCACCTAGCTAGTCTTCTTGTCTTCCCACCAGCATGGAGCTAAGTGCTTTCACTGGATGTGAGCAAAGTCATTGGGAGACAGTGTCGACGACCAGCACGGAGCATGGTGCTTCCACTTTGACGTGGGTGGGAGCCCCCGAGGCTGAGGTGCGGCGCTCTAGAGACTCAAGGGCGTGTACAACCCCACTCGTTATTACTTGAGAGTGTCACGAGAGGAGACCTTCATAGGCGCGAGCCTTGCCTCATATCGCTAGGCGAGGGCCCCGCCCTGCGCCACCCCCGTCCACCATTGGGGCATCCAGAAACCAAGACGTGACCAAGGGGCAAGGGGGATGCTAGCGGCACCCTCGGCGACCATGGGCCCTCTGCTTGGGGGAAAGGGCTCGTCGGCACCTCCCCCCGGTAGAGTACCTACCTCCATGCAGTGCCTTGATCCGCGCGGCACGGGGGAGGCACTGGCTCCTGGCCCCTCCCATGCAGCCCCCAATGCGCCTCTCCTGCCGAAAGGGGTGCCACAAGCCCGGAGCCCCCGGCCGCAGCTGCAACTTGGTTCACCTGCATCCTAAGATTAGTGTAAGCATGCTCCCGAGTCACCGGTTGTACCCTACTGTCATCGTCCCTGAAGGGGTCGGTGAAGTCCCCGGGCAGCTCGCGGAAGACCCCTTGCTAGGGTGTTCCGCCTTCCCACTCGGGCTCAGGGAACGAGCTGGGACCTTCTCCAGGTGTGTACTCCTGTTCCATCATGCGGGGCATATAAGCGTCCGTGTCTGCCATGCTGGAGCCGTCGCTTGGGTGCCCCATGCCTTTGGCCACTGGCCGCGGCTCCTGGCCTTGGTGGGCACTAAGCTGCATCCCGGCACGGCCCCGCAGGGGACCGACAGCGCTTGTTAATTTTGGAGGTGGCACCGTCGTGGTAAGACACGCTGCGCCGGGGACCATGCTGATGTCATCGGGTCCCCCCAATGCTCCAGGAGGCGCGTGAGCCTGTCAGGCCCTCACACGCCACTCTGCTACAACCTGAGGCATGGGTAAGGTGCATAAGGGTGCCATACCCCTGCAAGCAGCATCGAGTAGCTCGTCGATGCGCTCCAGCAGTACGTCATGGCCGCTCTATGCCAGCCTACACTGCAGCAGCTCCCGTGCCACGATGAGTGCGGCTCGCATGTTGGCCTGCTCCTGCCGGGCGTGTGGTGCCATCACCGCAGTGTAGCCCGAAGATCCCGTGGTGGCACGCGTGCACCGCGGTGTGAGGGCAGACGGTGCTAACCCGCGCCGCCCGCGTCCGGCAGTGTTGGGCGGCAAACGTGCCGCCTGGAGCACGGAGTTGAGGTCTTCTTGAGCAGACGGCGCCGCCTGGGCAGGCTAGGCATCCCAGTGCTCGGCATGAAGCCTCGAGCCGTCTGCCATCAGATCCTCACGGATGGCGAGCTGATTAACGGAAGAGAGGCTTCGGTGCACCCCTACCCAGCGCGCCAAATGTCGGATTCAGGGCTTCGCAGACCCTTGAGAGGTTCGAACACTGAAGTGCGCATGAAGAACACTCTCTCCCTAGCATGCTCTCTAATGATCCCACAGCCTAGCTCGATGACCTCAAAGAATGAGAGACACAGAGATTTATCCTGGTTCGGGCTACCCTGCGATGTGATACCCTACTCCAGCTTTGTGTCGGATTGCCTCGAGGGGCTAAGGATGAGCTAGTACAATGGATGAACAGCCTCAGGAGTTGAGGTGTTCTTGAGCTAGATGAGCTGGTGAGATGGTCAAGGTGGAAATGGATCTGGTCCCCCTCTATGGTGGTGGCTAATTCCTAATTATTGTGGCGCATGCTAGTACATATCACGGAGCACAAAAAACACAACAAGGCATAACCATATGGGCAACAGGTTCATGGGAATCATCAAGACAAGATGCAAACATGATATAAGCTGATTCTCAGACTTAGAGTAAATCTGGGAATGCAAAACAATAAATTTATGATGCTGACTTTGGAGGCACATAATAGCAAGCATAGAAAATTTAATAATTATGCAAAAGATATGGGCATGTAGTAGACATGGTATACTTCAACTTAGTCCATGGGCACAAGTTCATATGATGCATGGAGTAATTACTATGATACTTGCAGAAATGGACCATACTGTTAACAGGTTAACAGATTTAGCATGATGGCAACTTGAGAGCAGGAAATAGACAAACTACAACAACTTATAAGGCAACCAAGGGCATGGAATCAAATTACTTGCATCAAGGCATCATATACATATGGCTCATGGACTAGTGGGAACCATCAAGACAAGTTTGAATGTTGTAACCATTTCAGCCAGTGTAAAACAGCAACATCATCATAGCATGTTTGCAAGCTTGGAAAAGAGGTCATAAGAAGTCCAAAATTATCAAACTCGGAATGCGGGAAAAGTAATCATAGCATACTTCAAATCATGTAATTGGAGCATCTCCAAAAGAGGCATAGATTAATTAATAAGAAGCTCACAACATGGCATCCTAAAGTTAACAAAAAACTGGAACATCATTTAGGCATGTTCATGGCAATGAAAACATATGCTACGGGACGAATATGAGGCCTAAAATGGCATGTAATGATAGAGAATAGCATGGACATCAAAACATGTCAACAAGGTATCTCTAGATTATGCATGGAATTGATGGTAGCATCAAGTTAACATGGTAAGATAATGTAATAGTTACAGACTTGGTAAAAACACTAAGTCTCAGAAAACAGAAAACATCATGTACCCTACTTTGCATGCTTGTGCTAGTCACCACCGGGCACATAAAAATAAATGGATGGGACCACTGTAAAGATGGCATGAAGATGCTTCTAAAACATGTAGACAAGATGCTCAAAAGATAAACACACAAAATGCAATGAAAAAAGACAAATCAGCAAGTTATGACAATTTTCAGCAGCTTATAACATTTAGCACTTTTTCAACAATGATTAGAGCATCAAGATGATCAGTAACATGCAAGCAAACAACAACACCATGTAAAGCATTCAGAGATGAACAATTATACATAAAGAACACCACCATTGGACAAATATGCACAAAGTTATGATGCTCACGAGATACATATATGATAACTTTTCAGAAAATGACTTGGGCATTTTACAGGCAACCGAGCGAAAGATAGTTATCTGCCGCTCAGGGCGAGGGATAGAGCTGGACCGGGGTAGGCTGGGGGTTCTCACCTCGCGGCCTCGGCCCGAGGCAGGGGGAGGTCCGGCAGGCACGATGGGGCAGCGTTGCTGGGCCGGCGCGGTTGGGGCCCACCCCGCGAGCGAGCTGGCGCGGTCAACAGCCAGGTGCGGTTAGGGGTTCCTCCTCGATCGAACTGGGTAGCGGTGGAGGAGCTTGACGTCGAGCACCGGCGGCGAGGTGGCGGCGGGACGCTGGATCCGGCTGGGAACCGATGGATCCGGTCGGCATTGTGCCGAATCCGGGCACGATGGGGGAAGATGGGGTCGACGGCGAGCACCAGCGGCGGTGCCGGCTTGCTATAGCGAGAGAGATGGGGCGATGAGGGAGAGAGATAGGAGTGGTAAGGAGGAGACGGGGTGGCGGGGTCCAGCCTGGGTTGCTCGCCGGCGACCAGGTCGGAGTGACCTGCGGGGTCGGCGAGGCGGCGAGGTCCCGGTGGGCAGTCCGCCGAGGGCGAGGCAGGTCAAGAGGGCGCTGCGGGGAGGCTCGGTCGGGCCCGAGCAGGCCTCCTGTGGGCTTCGTAGGGCCGCGGCGGTGGGGAGCTGGCAGGGGCCACGTGGCACATGCGGATAGGTGGGGAACGACAGCGGGTGGTGGCGCTGGCCTCTGGGCTGGCGACAAGTGGTGGCAGGGAAAGCGGCTGCATGCGGAATTCGAGGTGAAGAGAGGCTGAAGGTAGGTGGAGGGGCTAGGCTGCCCAAAATGGACAAGGGGGTGTCCCTATATAGCAGATTTGTTTGAGTTAGGGGGTTTAGCCTGTTTTCGTACCATACGATCTCGATCGTGCGGTTCCAAGCAGAGGAGGGGGTAGTTGGGCCACAAGTGGGCTGTGTAGGAGGATTGGGCTGCGAGGAGAGAGGAGGAATGCAGCCCGACAACTGTTTCCGGAGACCGAAAACGTCCGACGAATAGACCGGCTATACTGCGGCTATGTGTTTAACGGCTGGGCTATCCAACAGACTCCGAATGCGATGAAACATGGCAGGCGGTCCACCTATACCATAGCAAGACTGCATGCCAACTTTCATCCCATTTCGAGAACATTTTAATGCCACTTATAAAATAATATTTCGGACATGCCGCTGGCTCCTGCCAATGTGTCTGGCTCAGAACGGACAATGAAGAGAACTGGGGGAACAGGACGGATGTAAGTTTTGAAAAACATGCAGATGAAATGCACATGATGACATGGCAAAGTGCAACACGCAAGCGAATAACATGGCAATGATGGCGAAATAACTGGAAGACACCTAGCGCATCAGACTCGGGGCGTTACAACTCTCCTCCATTAACAAGAGATCTCGTCCTAAGATCTTAGGAACGAGACAGAAGAAAAAGAGGAAGAGGTGAAACAAGAACGCAAGTGACAAGATGAACAAAGTCACGAGCACTCATGTAGAAAAGAGAAAGGACGATTATGACAAGAATCGAAAGCTCAAGGAATAAGATAGACTCTGAAACCACTCCGGTTAGAACAAGATAGAAAAGGAATAAGAACGACAGAATTTAGGCAGCACTCCAGCTGAATCATGGAAAGACTTGAACATGAACTTGAAAAGATGGAACAATACTTGATAAGAGAAACAACACAATGCCACCGTAAGAATTGAAAGAGTTGAATGAAAAGAATGAAGAAGAAAACTGACATGTTCTACCATAATAGAGTTTGAGAAGCATCCTTACGAAGAAGGGTTGAACGAAGTTGTTGGAAATTCAACAACGAAAAGAATGAGCTTGTTGTGGGCTTATGGAAAACATCTCAAAATTATGAGGTGATAACCGGTCAGAAATGGAAATTATTGAATAGCTGAGAAGAACGAAGAAATGCAAAACTCCACTTCAAAAGAATACAAAGAATTAATTGCACTTCAAGACGCAAGAGGACAAGATACTTGTGCTCCTCCAACAAGAATCTTGATGAACACCTAAAGAATGAATTAAATCCTTACGAACCACCGTGAAGAACTCCGGTAACAAAAGGATGATGAGATAGAATTGAAGGATGAAAAGAATAAGATTAAAGCCTTGCGATGATTTAGATGGAGTTTCTGATGAGATGGCCGAGGAAACTTAGAACTCTGGAAGAGAAAAGATGAAAACACTTCGAACTGAGAATGTGATATGATGAACAAACTCTGAAAAGAAGAGATTAATCAACTTGATGAAAGAAGAATAAGAATTATATTACGCTTATTTGCCACCAATTAAATTGATGAAAAGCAATGGATTTATATACTAGTTATTCGTGTTGAAAAAAGATTAAAAGAGATATAGCGCGAACTTTGGAAGGTCTTCCACAAACCACCGGAAGAATTGAAAATGAATGAAGAAAGAGAATGAATCGCCGGGAAGAATTAAAGAATGAACGAAGATACTAGAGAGAATCAAGATGAAAGAGAACGAAGAGATTGCGAACTGATTAAAGAATGCTTGAACGAAGCACCGGTACGAATAGGGCGACGAATGAAATTGAAAACGTGGAACAAAGAAATATTCTGAAATGGAGGCCTCCGGATAATCCAAATGGAAAAACAACCCTGAAATACTCCGGATGGGAAAGAAAAGAAATCTTGATGATCGGAACAAAATAAGAGGATAGCAACAAGCTAGCACCACGAATCTCTGAGAGAACGGACAAGATTTATGTAAAAAAATCTTCTTCGGTTTTTAAATGTTGAGAATGAAGACGAGGAACACCTCCAAAATTGTTGAGATACTCCGGGAGAATGAAAAGCGAAGAGGTTGAACCAACAATGAAAATAATTTGAAATTGATCTTGGAAAAGAATCTGACTGATGAAGTTCATTCTTACATCAAACATAGAAAAGAATTTGAGAATAACTCCGGAAAAATAGAAGAGTCGGGTAAGATCCTGGAAAAAGACATGTGGGTTAGGGCCCACTGAAAATAAACATCATTGGAAAGGACTGTTGGAGAGAGACCTGATGCACCGAAACAACTGAAAGACTTGAATGAGGTGATATCCTCGAAATAAATGAATGCAGACACGAATCTTCTAAGATGTCCTAACGAGCAAGGGGAAACATTTGAGCTGACGGAAAGAATATGATTGATACCGAAAACTTGAATTGGATCCACCAGAAAGAAAATGAGACGAACAATGATTAGCTCGACGGGAATTCACCGGTTGAGACTATTGAGAAAAGAATGAAGGGGCTCCGCGTGAATGAAATTGATGCTCGAATAGGGGCTCAGACTCCTGGAAGAAAAGGGGTGGGAGGGTGGGAAAACAAAGGCAACTGGAATGGGGAGCCGACGAATAACTTGAAGAGAAAAGCACTGGTTGAACTAATTAAGGAAAAAATGCAAATACTTCACACGAGTAGGATGGATACTCGATTACGGACTCCGACTCCAAGGAGAAAAAGGGTGGGCAGGTGGGATAAGAAAGACAACTTCATACGGGGGAAGAACATCGTTGAGAAAGAACTGAGGATTGATCTTACGAAAGATAGAGAGGATTGAATCACTCCAAGAGAAGTGCGCCGGATGAAAAGAGCTGACATCACAACGAACGAAAACTAATTGCGTGATCCTAAAAAAATTGAAGGGGATGAGGAGTAAGTCAAAAACACCTACGTCAAGATTCCTTAACAGAGCGACGAAGGGGATAAGGAGTAAAAATAATTCCTACTCTCTGATATAACTAGACTCCGAAATAGTTTTTCTAGACTCGACAACGGCCAACTACGGTCAATCAAGGGGGCTCCTATGGTCGGTCGAGGCTCTGATACCAACTTGTCACGCCCCATATGCGATTCTATCCTAAACAAACTTCAAGGTCCCACCAAGGATAGAACTGCATATTGACACGCTTTGGCAAGGTGGATATCATTACATCGTACAAATACATAATAGTTGGGGAACTTACAAGACATACAAACGCCGCAAGAATACATCAAACATCATACATGAGAACAACATCCTACAATGGATGAAACACAAACAAAATCTCAAATGACATCCACCCTGCTAGCCCAGGCTGCCGACCAGGACCTATACCCTGAACGAAGGAGAAGCAGAAGAAGAACTCCAAAACATGTAAACATCGCTCTCGCGTCATAATCATCGCATTACCTACACCTGCAACTGATGTTGTAGTAATGTGTGAGCCACGAGGACTCAGCAATCCCATTACCATGGGTATCAATACTAGCAAAGTTTTATGGGTATGGAATGGTTAAGTGGTCAGGTTGCAGCAGCGGCTAAGCAATGTATGGTGGCTAACTCACGAGTACAAGAGTAAGATGAGAAACTACGCAAATGGTCACAAACTAGTAACAATCAAGAAGTGATCCTGAACTACTTATGTTCAAACATGACCCAAATGTGTTCTACTACCAAACTTCCCCGAAATGAGACAGTCATGGTTACGCATGATGTTGGAGTGTTTTAGTTGAGTTTTCTTCAAGTCCTCTACAATCGGATATTAAAAAACTCCCATCTGCCACATAACCGCGGGCACGGCTCTCGAAAGTTTAGACCCTGCAAGGGTGTCCCATGTTAGTCCATGACAAGCTCATGATCCGCGGAGACAATCCTCCATCGCATGACCCTCCGATCAGACTCTGAATCCCGGTGCACAAGACATTTCGACAATGGTAAAACAAAACCAGCAGGACCACCTGGTGCGTCGATACCCCGATAGGAGCCGCGCGTATCTCATTCTCAGGAAAACACCGTCTATGCTAAGTGGACGATAAGCAAATACCTTGAGTTGCCCCGAGGTGGAACCGCCGGCTGCTAGATAGGTGGACCAACACTCATGTGGAGCACTGGCCCGGGGGTTGATTAAGTCCACGGGGTCTGGAAAGTCCATATGCAAGTTTTAGTTAATATTAGGCAAATGGTAAAACCAATGTTGGGCCTTGCTGGAAGAGTTTTATTCAAAGCGAACTGTCAAGAGGGGCCCATAAACCCTCACTGCGTTAGGGACGCAAAATCAAGGAACATAACCCCGGTATGGCGGAAACTAGGGAGGTAAGAGTGGAACAAATCACCAGGAAAAAGGCCGAACCTTACACCCTTTACCAAGTATATAGATGCATTAATTAAATAAGAGATATTGTGATATCCCAAGATATCCATGATATCCATGTCCCAACATGGATCAACCTGCAACTGCACCTGCAACTAGAAACACTATAAGAGGGGCTGAGCAAAGTGGTAACATAGCTAACCAATGGTTTGCTAGGAAGGATGAAAAGGTTAGAGGCTATCATGGCAATTTGGTAGGCTTGATAAATAAGTGTTTGGTAGTGCGACATAACGATAGCATCGAGATAACTAGCATAGTAGTGAGATCCAAGGTGACGGTCATCTTGCCTGAAATCCCCCTAGGAAGAAGAACAAGTCCATGAAGAAGTCGATCCCATGTAGTCGAACGAACCCTCACAATCGCAATGAAACAGGAACTATCGAGAAGGAGCACAACCAGAACGAAGCAAACAACATGGAAAACACACAACACATAAACATGACATGATGCTCAACCAAGTATGATGCATGACAAGGCTACATGGTGCTACTCATGGCAAGGGATGATGCATACAAGAACAACACATCAAAGCAAGTTTAAATGAGGCCGGAAACAACATATAACAATTCCGGTAAGCCCTCAAATGCAAATTTCGAAATTGGTCCTGATCTGATTACAACACAATGTTGAAGTTGTTAAACAACAAGTTAAGATATACGATGATGATCTACACAGTTTTCTAATCAAGTTACATATAAAGTTCACTTAATTCGGAGCTACGGCCTAGAAGATATGAGCAAAACAAGTTAAACAAGGCATTGAGCCGAAAGCAAGCAAATAACAATAACAAACACTCCAAAACATGTATGCAACATGGCATGATGAAAATACATTCAAAACCAAGCAGGTTTCATGTAGAGCACGCACAAAACGGAGCAACGGTTCAACACATACACACGAAACAAGTTTCAAACACAATCTGCGCAAAACAACAATTAAGCACTTTGCAACACAGAAAACAACATGCTACAGGAATCATATGGACACAAACACTTCAAGTACAGACAACATGCTTCAAATATCATTAAGGTTCAGGTTCATAGGCATCAAGATTAATCCAAGATGATCAATGCAAAAAGCAACTTATTAACACAAATTATGACTTGGTGAAAAAGAGAGCATATGCATGAGCAGAGTTTATACGATGGCATGTCGGAGGCAAGAAATAATTAAGCTACAATGCAAGAACATGGCAAGCACAAGCATGACATGCTAGTACATATCATGGATCTCAAAAACACACAATAAGGCATGACCATATGAGCAACAAGTTCATGGGAATCATCAAGACAAGATGCAAACATGATATAAGAGGAAATCTGGGAATGCAAAACAATAACATTATGATACTGACTTTGGAGGCACATAACAGTAAGCATCACAACTTTAATAATTAGGGAAAAGACATGACAATGTAGTAGACATGATATACTTCAACTTAGTCCATGTGCACAAGTTCATATGATGCATGGAGTAATTACTATGATACTTGCAAAATGGAACATACTGTTAACAGGTTGACAGGTTTAGCATGATGGCAACTTGAGAGCAAGAAAGAGACAAATTACAGCAAGTTAGAAGGCAACCAAGGGCATGGCATAAAATTACTCATAACAAAGAGCAAAAAAATTCAAGGCATCATATACATATGGCTCATGGACTAGTGGGAACCATCAAGACAATTTTGAATGATGTAACAGTTTCCACAAGTGTAAAATAGCAACCTCAGCATAGCATGTTTGCAAGCTTGGAACATAGGTCATAAGAAGTCCAAAATTATCAAACATGGAATGTGGTAAAAGTACTCATAGCGTACTTCAAATCATGTAATTGGATCATCTCCAAAAGAGGCATTAATTAATTAATAAAAAGCTCACAACATGGCATCATGGAGTTAACAGAAAACTGGAACATCATTTAGGAATGTTCGTGGCAATTAAAACATATGCTACAGGACATATCTGAGGCATCAAAATGTATGGCATGATAGAGCACAAGATGGACATCAAAACATGTCAACTAGGCATCTCCAGATTATGCATGGAATTGATGATAGTATCAAGTTAACATGGCAACATAATGTAACAGTTACAGACTTAGCAAAAACACTAGTCTCAGAAAACAGCAAACATCATTTACCCTACTCTCCATGCTTGTGTTAGTCACCACAGGGCACATAAAAATACATGGATGGCACCACCGTAAATATGGCATGAAGATGCTTCTAAAACATGTTCACATGATGCTCAAAAGATGAACACACAAAATGCTATGAAAAAGACAAATCTGCAAGTTATGACAATTTTCAGCAGTTTATATCATTTAGCACTTTTGCAATGATAATTAGGGAATCAAGATGATCAGCAACATGTAAGAAAACTACACCACCATGTAAAGCATTCAGAGATGAACAATTTGACATAAAAATACCACCATCAGACAAATATGCACAAAGTTATGATGATCGCGAGATGCATATATGATAACTTTTTAGAAAATGACTTAGGCGTTTTACAAGCAACCGAGCACAAGATATTTATCTGCCGCTCAGGGCAAGGGATAGAGCTGGACCAGGGCAGGCTGGGGGCTGTCACCTCGCGGGCTCGGCCTGATGCAGGGGGGGTCCGGCAGGCCCGATGGGGCAGCGCTACTGGGCCGGCGTGGTTGGGGCCCACCCCGCGAGCAAGCTGATGCGGTCAATGGGTAGGTGCGGATCGAGGTGGTGGCGGGACGCTGGATCCGGCCGGGAACCGGCGGATCCAGTCGGCGCAGTGTCGGATTCGGGCACAATGGGGGAAGACGAGGCCAACGGCGAGCACCAGCGGCGGCAGTGGCTCCCTGGAGCGAGAGAGACGGGGAAATGAGTGAGAGAGAGAGAGGAGAGGTGAAAGGAGGAAATGGGGCGGCGGGGTCCGGCCTGGGTTGCCCGCCAGCGACGAGGTCAGAGTGACCTGCGGGGTCGGTGAGGCGGCGGGGTCCCGGCGGGCAGTCCGGCGAGGGCGAGGCATTTCGAGAGGGAGGCATGACCGAGCGGCTCGGGTGCTGTGGGAAGTCTCGGTCGGGCCCAGACGGGCCTTCCATGGGCTTCGCAGGGCCACGGCGGTGGGGAGCGGGCAGGGGCCACGTGGCGCATGTGGATAGGTGGGGAACGACGGCAGATGGCAGCGTTGGCCTCTAGGCCGGCGACAAGTGGCGGCTGGGGAAGCGGCTGCATGCGGAATTCAAGGTGGAGAGAGGCTAGGGGTAGGTGGAGAGAGGCTAGAGGTAGGTGGAGGGGCTAGGCTGCCCAAAATGGACAAAGGGGTGTCCATATATAGCAAATTTGTTAGGGTTAGGGGGTTTAGTCCGTTTTCGGACCGTACGATCTCGATCTTGCGACTCCGAGCGGAGGAAGGGGGTAGTTGGGCCACAAGTGGGTTGTGTAGGAGGATTAGGCTGAGAGGAGAGAGGAGGAATGCAGTCGGGCAACTTTTTCCGGAGACCGAAAATGTCCGACGAATAGACCGGCTATATTGCGGCTATATGTTTAACGGTTGGGCTATCCAACAGACTCCGAATGCGATGAAACTTGCCAGGTGGTCCACCTACACCATAACAAGACAGCACACCAACTTTCATCCCATTCCTAGAACATTTTAACGCCACTTTTAAAATAATATTTCGAACATGCCGCAGGCACGTGCTAGTGTGTCTGTCTAAGAACGGACAACGGAGAGAACTGGGGGAACCCGGACGGATGCAAGTTTTGAAAAACATGCACATGAAATGCACATAATGCCATGGCAAAGTGCAACACGCAAGAGAATGACATGGCAACGACGGAAAAATAACTGGAAGACACCTTGCGCATCGGATTCAGGGCGTTACACTATGTGTTTAATCTATCTATCTCTCTCTCGTGTTCTTGAGATGTCACGATCTTGATGTATCGCAGGCTTTGTTAATGTAGTCGGGTCATATGGTGTTTTTCCCTCTTTATCTTATTGTGAATTGAGTTTTCCCTTTGAGATTTCATTTTATCGGATTGAATACTTTTATGGATTTGAGCGCACTTGATGTATGTCTTGCTATGAATACGCTTGGTGACAATGGGGTATCATATTGATTCACTTGATATGTGTTTTAGCACTCAACTCGTGGATTCCCGAGGTGACATTGGGGTAATCTATGTATAGGGGTTGATGCACATTCTCATCTTTTGTTTCTCCGGTACAAATTTTGGGGTATGCTTTGATGTTCTTTGTGTTGGATTGAGTATTATGAATCTGAATTTGCTTTGGCGTTATTTTAGTACGAACTCTTGATAGATTGATCGGAAAGACTAACTTAGTGTTACTTTAGTACGAACTCCTGATAGATCGATAGGAAAGAATAACTTGGTGTTATTTTAGTACGAACTCTTGGATAGACCGATCGAAAAGAATAGCTACAAACAATTTCTTCTTATGTTCTATGCTAGATAGGAACTTTGGAGTGATTCTTCATCGGACGTGAGGGATGGTTATATGATCCAATTATATTAGCATTGTTGAGAGATTGCACTAGCGGAAGTACGGACCCTAGGCCTCAGTTTCAAGCACTGCAATACCATTTGTGCTCCGTTTTACCAATTGCTACCTTTCTGTTTTTTAATTTCTAGATTATAAAAATATATTTCTACGATCCATATTACACTTTTATCACCATGTCTTTGCCAAACTAGTGCACCTATAAAATTTACCAATGTATTTGGTGTGTTGAGGACACAAGAGACTTTTTATTATTTGGTTGCAAGGTTGTTTGAGAGAGACCATCTTCATCCTACCCCTCCCACGGATTGATAAACCTTAGGTTATCGACTTGAGGGAAAATTGCTACTGTCCTACAAAACTCTGTGCTTGGAGGCCCAACACAAGTATACAAGAATAAAGTTGCGTAGTAGACATGAAGTGCGTTTGCTTCCACTCCGCCTACTAGAGCAAACTTTTCAAGGAAACTGGAGATAATTGTACATGCACATAAAGCATTCAGAATATTAACTACAACTCTAGAAACAAAAAAGTCAAATTATGTTTGCAATATGGCTCATTTATAACCGCGCGTTAAATGTTGTCCATTAGCAAAATCAGTGGTAATCGTATTCTTTTTTTTCTGATGCTTCAATTCAAACATATTTTTCTCTCTTGTGGCATGGTTGAAATATACGTATACATGTTAAATTAGTTTGATTTTATATTAAGAAAACTTTCTTTGTACACTTGTAGTTTAACTTTTGAAGTCCGACGCATGTGTCGCACCACAACTTCGGTGCACGGATAGACCTGCCACATGCACGGGTTTTCGCTCCCGTATATTTTTTTCTGCACCACCATCACAGAAATGTTTCTCGCCTGCGTGCTTGCCCTAGCCTCCCCTCGCTTGTTGCTTCCCTAGCTAACATCTTTAAACTAGCGCCTCCCAATTAAGTCTAGTGAGCTGAAAAAGCCAGGTGCCACGTTGGGAACTACACAATATGGCTCTGGACATAAAGTACTACTCTGTAGCTCTTGGTGTTGCATGCCTTGACTTTGCTCCTTTATCGGCTCTAAACTCTACTAGTTAGTTGCATGTGCTTTGCATGTTAATACTTAGTCTTGCGCAACAATAATGAATAACTCAGCATGGCACGGCTTGCAGAAGATTTTCCATTTTTCAATGAGCGTTGCAAAAAATAGTGTCCATGAATGTTATAAATAAAGCATATCATAGGATGGACGATATCATAGAAAAATTAATTTCTAATTTTTTAGGTGAAGCTAATAAATAATTAATTCAAAGATTTTGGTGTTCATCGGTTGCAAGAAAATTGAAAATGAGACCAGTCGGTTTAACCTTGCGTCTGATGCCGCGATAGGTGTGATGGTGAGGCCGATCTAGGAGTGACCCGGGGTCGGGGACTATGCGACAACACCATTGTCGATGGAGGGGAGTCGTAGGTTGATGGGTTTGTGTGCAATGGGGTGCAGGGAGCTCGCCAGTGATGGAATCTGGCAAGGTTTAGAGGAAGGCCGAGGGGGCAAAGGAGGTGGAGTCGAGCAGCGCAGAGGGCGGGGTGGTCCGCTATTGGGCAATGGTTTTAGAAAGAAGAACAACAACACCAAAATGAGGAGGAATCTGAAGTTGTGGCCGCTGAACCTGAATCGGACTGTGGACAGAACGTAATGAAATAAATTATGTGTAGGCACATGAATGTAGGTGGCTCCTTAATTCAACATTTAAGAGATCAACATAAAAACCTGAAATAAACCATTCATGATTATCATTTCATAAATATTTAAAACATGTAAAGTTGATTCTCATGTCCCCATACATTGGATGATGCGAAGGTACAGGATGCAGCATAAGAAAGTATTAACAAATTTACAGAAATTTTCCTAAATACTAAAATAATCACAATGCACCCATCTTGAATCTAAACATAAAAACGTTGATATTTATTTTGGGATGTTCTCAAATATGTAGTTAACATTTTATCTAAGACACATGTGTTCCTGCATGAAATAATTGTATCATCAACACATATCTTTTCAATTATTGATTTTTATAACACAGAACATAATCTATTCACATTATGTCCATATGATTTATGTAGTTGGGAAAGTATGAAATATAAATATTTTTTGGTGAAAATAATACGTATTTAACTCTATGCAAATATTGCTTTAAATATAGATAGATAAGTACTGTGATTGAATAAATAGTAATATTTAGTTTAGAGAAGTATATAATAATCCAAACAAATAGGAAGCGAAAAATTAAATTGGTAGGTGGACCAGTAGGTCACTTTTTTGCGCGAACACATCAACACAGATTGGTCTCTATTTTGTACAATTATCGAGCCAAATCATGGAGTTGAAGCATTTGAGGTTGACATTTCTTCTGGAGGTTTGTATTGAGTTGGCCTTCCTTTTAGGTTGTGAAAAGAATCGGTAGAGTAGCTATCAATTTTTTTTAAAAAGAAAGCTCTGGACTTTACTGGAACAATGCAGGATGGACCCCGTATGTCACATGCCCAGTACCAATCTAAAGGATGCCATGTGCGCATGCAGGAGCCAGGCTGCACCATGGAGAATCCCTGGAATAACAGCGTACAATTGTCTTATCCAACGGTATGTTTTCACCAGAATCCAAGCCAACAAATGTGAGCCATTCAATTGAAACTATCCAACAGTCCATATTGTGAGTTACACGTACACTATGTAGGAGTATAGATAAAATTTCCTCTTGACGCGATTTTTTTAAACGGAGGGAAAATCTTTGCCTCATCTCATTAATAAAGAAGGAAGGACCAATAAACAAAGTTCAACGAGATCCATTACACCTCCACAAATGGAAAAGAAAAAGCCTAGTCTCACGGTATCAAAGAACTCAAATGTTCTGCCCTCGCGGTAACCGTCGCTGATAAACAGGCTGCTAGTGTGTGCAAGAGAGGAGCGGCTGAGTAGGCCAGCTAAGCGCTGGAATAGAGCAGGGAGATAACGCAGATTTACTTTCCATGCATTGATAGTACGCCGATTGTTCTAGAGAACAGTAGTACCCTCCACTTGCAACTGTAGCTCCTTGGCCTTGAGATTCAAGAGTCCAAAACTGGTGCAATATAAAATTAGAGAAAGTACTACTACTATAGTACTAGTAAATAATAACCGCGCCATCGCACTACCACTAATGCATGCCCGCATAATTTCCTTAATGATGGGACGAGGCCCTGCAGTTACCCTCTTATCTCCTACTTGCCAGTTCCCCTCCCCCCAAAGGGACCGAGGTAGTTTGTGCTCCTGCCATCGATTCGCCAGGTGGTTCTTCTCCTCGTTGGGACTAGTAGACCTTGGATGAGGATCCTCTGGGAGAAGTCGCACGCTGTTTCGGCTTCCTCACTACCGAAGACTCGGTGCTTCCTATACCAAGTATTTTAAGACGGTGCGTAAGCAAGCTTGGGACAAGGCCATGCTTGTTGGTCTTCCATGCATCCTTGAGGAGAATGTTATTCAATGGGACAATCCATTGAATAATCTGTCAGATTTTGGGTTCCACAGACCCATGAGAGATTCGAACTCTGGGGTGCATGCGAAGAACTCGTTCTCCCCAGTCTGCCCACTCTCTAATCACATGGCCTATCTCGACGAACCAAATTGGAAAGAGATATAGCAGTTTACCCAGGTTCAGGCCACCTAGTGGTGTAAAACCCTACTCTTACTTTGTGGTGGATTGGCCTTGAGGGGCTGAAGATGAACTAGTATAGTAGAGAACAACCTCAAGAGGAGAGGCGTTCTTGTGATGATGAGTTAGTGGGTGTGAGGATTATCTGAATGATCCATCCATCTCTATGTTGGTGGCTAGGTCCTATTTATAGTGGCCTTCATCCTCTTCTCAAATGAAGGTGGGAAGTGATCCCACAACGGCCAATTTTGAAGGGAGACAACTAGTACATACTATCCTAACAAAAGTGGTCTTCACCTGCAAAAGTCTCTGGTGGTGATGCCGCGGTCGGCTCGGCGATGACCTCCATCCTGCCATCCTGGCGGTCTTGGTCTTGTTGCCCTAGAATGGAAACCTTTGCTTGATTCCTCGGGACTCCACGCCTGCGCTTGCCTCCTTAGCACAAAAGAGGAAACTGGTACACTATGCCTGCTGGCGCCCACCTGGCCTTGGTCGTCATCACTCACGTCATTCAAACATTGCGGGTGAGCCTTGCATAGATATCTCTGCTCCTCAGGAGCCAACCTGAGGAGACTGCTCCACATGGAGGTCTTGGTTTCATCCGCCTCGCGAGGCTAGGCCCCTCATGAGGGTCTTGAGTTGTTGATGTTGAAGTTGGGCCGTACCAGGCCATTCGTGGAGCCACGCCATGGGCCGCAGGCAGCCAAGTCTGGGTGCCCCCATCCCCAGAACACCGACATAATCCCCTGCAACGTTGCTGTGGTTGCACGTTGACTCCGCTAGAGTTGCCGACATTGAGAGGTAGTCGGATTTTGTCCAATGAGCGGGTGAGTCATGGAGTTTGATCATATAGTGTATATACTAAACATAGTTCTTGGTTATTCCATCCCGTAATTTCTCCGCTGCCCTTCGTCGCATATATAGGTTTGGGTTGGTGCCAACGAGATTGGCTTGCATACCTCCGGCCAGATACCACCATCATTTTGCACAACATCCACAGCAGTGTGGCCATTCCCGTAGACCCCTTGTCCACCATCGGGATCGACCTTCCGGACTGGCTAGGCTTGAATACGTATGATGATGCCACCATGAGATTGAAGAAGATAGAAATTGTGGACCTGCTGATAATGCACCGCAACTATGACGATTACTATCTCATCGCGGTGTTCGACATAAGGATTAACATCAATATAAATGGTCGTAACAAGAGAGGCTGGCACATGTTGGTTGCAGCAGATTTGTACCCATACATGTTCGAAGACGTTGTGTGCTATGTTGGCTGCATCTTTGTAGTAACAAGCCAGGGACTTGGTTCATATGGATGCCATCATACAGTACGGGAGATAACAAATGGAATGCACAAACCATCATTTGCATCCCTAATGGTACTCCATTATTTTGCAGGGGCTAGGCATCACCTGGTCATCAGATCGCCAATACTGGATGTGCATTTTCATCCATGATTTAGTCTAACATGGAACCTTGTAACTGACTTTGGCAAATTGGGATCAACTGTCTTAGCAGTCATTACCCATGGTACCATTGATGTGCAACAAGGTGACACGATCTACCACGATCGGACCGTCACCATCTACCTAGGTATTCCATTCTCTCATTGTTGTGTGTTAGAGTAGTAGTACTTGTTAGTTCTTTTCTTTTCTTTACTAGGACATGTTTACTACTAGTACAATTTAGTATGTCGCATGGACCATTAGAGAGTAGTACTTTTTACCCATGGTACTAGATCCCATCATTTTTGTTTTTCCATGTATTACTATCTCATCCATGTAGCAAAGAGTGGCTACATATAATAGGCTGGTTATAGTACTTCCTCTATACTAGAGTAGTATTATAGTAGTACCACTTGCTGCACAATATTATTGAGCATCATATTTGAGCACAACATAATCGTGCATGGACCTTGACCATGTATGTCACCATGTGTCCAGATTGAGATGTTGTGTGTACTAGATGAATGGCGCCGAGTTCGACCCCCGTGATGCTATGTTGGAGCCGAGGAACACTTTCCTAGAGTACTCGCTTTTCATTGGGTACAGCTACCCATTGTGAAACAGATGCCACCTTCTGTGCACGACATTGAAGGCCTGCCATTCATGAAGGATGATTGTGTCTTCAGTGCGCACAACCGGATGAATGACATGCTGGGACATGCTATCCCTAATTTATGCCACTTCAGCTTGGATGAGTGGAGATGAAGTAGAGATGAACTTGTGTGTCATGTTTGCATTTGTCCTTTAGAACTTACTAGTAAATGTGTTATGTGTACGTGTAACTTGTGCAACTATTGCATGAGCTCCAAGACGCTTTGTGAGGAAAAAAGTGACATAGCTTTGGCTATAGGTGACGTGGCAGCATCATATAGTAGAGATTGTTCGCTATACTAGTACTACTACGACGACAACTCATACTCCTATAAACCTTGCGCTTGGCTCTTCCCATATTTGGGAGGTCAAACAATTTGTACTCCTATAAATCTTGAGCTTCGCTCTTCGCTTCTTTGGGAGGCACAACAATGATGATACTACAGCACAATATGGTTGCAAATATGACACCAAATTAACTGTTGCACACCCACCGTGAGGGTGAGGGCGAGGGAGAGGGTGTTGGCGTACGTGGTAAGCAAGCTTCTCATCGTCATGTGAGCCACCGCATACGTGTGCGAGAGAGAGGGCGTAGTAAGCAAGCTTCTCCTTGTTCATTGAGTTGGTGGGACAAATCGAAGTAGTAGTCCATACTATGTCCTTTCCGGTTAATATGGCTTAATTTGAAACAAGATAGATACACTAGCGGTCAACATATTTGTAACAATATGGTCACTAGACTTGATACTACGCTCATTATGGTCACTACATAGTTTTTAGGTGACCATACGGTCACTAGCTCACTATAGAGCACCGTATTGCACCCTGTTAACTGGACAAATAGTCTACGTGGCACTTTGCTGACTAGTTAAATTGGCACGTGGTATCTGTGTCCCACCTGTCAGTGGGCAGAGCAAAGGAATAAGCTAAACAAAACTTTACGCAGGCGCGCCAGGAGTCCTGTTGGAGATATGCCCTAGAGGCAATCATGTGATGATGATATTTCCATATGTATTCATGGGTCCTTTGTATTGTCCTTGAACATCATCAATGATATATAACAATAAGTATGTCACTAATTTGTGGAACTATGTATTGTATGATGATTGTTCTAATGGTCCCTAGTTGTTAAGGCCATGCGAACACATATCCTTGACCAGTATACAACTCGGTTGATGACTATGTTTCACAAGTCATGTGCATGGAGATGATAAACCGATAGTATGGACTCGGGGATGGAGATCACCGAGTCAGACAGACCCACTTTGAGACACAGCGAGATATAGTCATCTATCATTCTCAAGTACAATGTGTAGGCCATGCACTGGACCTGAGGTCCTCACATGTTATCGGGATGAGGATCGACTCACTTTGTGTCTATCAAACGCTACTCCATAACTGGGTAGTTATAAAGGTATCTTTCGGGTGAGTCGTGAGACATGTCGCGAGACATGGCTGACCGAGATGTGATTTGCCCCTCCTATATGGAGAGATATTCTCTGGGCACTCTCGAGTGATCAGATTCGGAAAGCATGGCCATGCGACTTGGGTTAAATGTTAACCCAGTTCGGGATCTGTGTCGCGTTTCGAGAAGAGAGGTTGAGCTACCACAAGGGTGATAGGTACTTGCCTTGAGCTCGACAGCATATATCATGAGGAAAAAGGAATGTTGCATATGACACATTGTCGAGGTTCGTCAAACGACTTTACGCACACAGGGGAGTTGGCACGTTCTTCTAGGAGCCGCTACCAACTATCGACTTGATCGTGTCCATGTGTACGTGAACCTATAGTTCACACACTTAAGGGGCTGCAGCCCATTCAGATTGGATCTGAGTGGAAAATGGACGCAGACTCCTAGTAGGCTCAAATGTTGAGCCCACCTCAGAGGTATATATAAAGGGGAGTGGGCGCACCACTTAGGGTTAATCCCCTCTCACTCTAGTTAGGCGCTGCCACTCCCCACGCCCATGTTGCGCGACCGGACCTAGCAGTCCACCGCTCGACGCTACTCCTCGTACGTGTGGATACCTTGGAGGCATCACAGCTGCGGTGCTTGGACGAACCATTTGAGGGAACCGCGATGTCACACCCTAGCTAGTTCATGCATTAGAGTGTTTGCATCATGTTTAATTTTCCCAAAAAGATGAAATGGGGATAACAGAACCCCCAGCACCCCCTTAAACCAACTAGGGTTTACTAAAATTGGTTTCAATGAACCCAAAATGCCCTTCACAAAATGTTCATCATTTCTGGATTGGGCTAAAACCCCTGGCAAAAATGGTGCACTCTTTTCTAGGACATTCTGGATTTTTGAACTAAATCATAAGTATTTGAACTTGGACATTTAAGTTCTATAAAATATTTTAAATGTCCAAATAATCTTGAAAGCATTTGTGGGCTGTTAGAAATAAACTAAACAGAGCCTATGATTATTTTCAGGATTTTTGTAAGTGCTTAACTATTTTTTATAAAGCCACAAACTTACAGAAAAATAGAAAAAGAAAAACAAAGCAAAGCAAAGGCTTACCTGGAGCCCACCTGGCATGCCCACCTACCGGCCCAGCCCAGCCACCGCTCCAGCGAGCTGCTTGGCTCGGCCAGGCAGGCAGCCAGGTGCTCAACGCCAGCACCAGCGTGCGCCACGCAGCTGCTCGCCGCCCTGCTTCCTCCCCTCGCCGTTCTGCCGCCCTGGGTTGGTCACCCACTCCTCCCCCGAGCTTGCAAACACGCCCTTTCCTCCCCAGCTCCTCTCCCTCGCTCTCCCGCACCATGGCCGACGCCGCCGCAGCCGCACCGCCGTCGTAGTCGCGCTCTACGTCGTCCCCGTGCCGCACCACTGTGTCCGTTCGCTCCGCCGTCATCGACTACGTCGAGCAGGCGAGCCCCGAGTGCTCGCACGCCCTGCACCGCCTCCACCGACCCCGTCTTCATCGACCACCGCCAGAGATCCCCTTCGCTGTCACCATCGCAACAGGCCGTCCCCGACCTCGCCGTCAGCTCCGTTGCAACCATCGTGAGCCTGGCCACCTCCCTATCCTCTCTGTCCTCCCTCTCGAGCCCCGTAGCGACTGCATGTAGCTCACCCGCACGCGCCGCCGTGGAGCTCGTCGCCGACGATGCTACGGCCACCCACTGGCCACACCACTGTGTCCAACGTGCTCACCGCATCCCCAGGAGCATAACACACCACCCCACATGCCTCTCTGTGCCCCGTGGCCTCGGGTTCATCTTCACCCGACTCCGGCGGCCGCACAGCTCGTCGCCGACGACGTTTCCGGCAACCCCGAGCCCAACCACTACCACCAAATGTTGCGGCTTGCTCCCAGCAACACGTAGATGCAAATGAGAGCGAGAAGAGAAGGCAAAAGCACAGTCGAACAACTATGATCAAGAAGTGATCCTAGAACAACCTATGTCGAACATAACACCAACACCGTGTTCACTTCCCGGACTCCACCGAGAAGAGACCATCACGGTAACACACGCGGTTGGTGCATTTTAATTAAGATCAACTTCAGGTTTTCTACAACTGGACATTAACAAATTCCCATCTTCCCATAACCACGGGCACGACTTTCGAAAGTTCAAATCCCTGCAGGGTTGTCCCAACTTAGCCCATCACAAGCTCTCACGGTCAACGAAGGATATTCCTTCTAGAGGAAAGACCCGATCAGACTTGGAATCCCGGTTACAAGACATTTCGACAATGGTAAAACAAGACCAGCAAAGCCACCCAGATGTGCCGACAAATCCCGATAGGAGCTGCACATATCTCATTCTCAGGGCACACTGGATGAGCCAGATGTCCCTGGTAGCCTCGGACATTGCTCAGTTTGGATCAACACTTAGAGAAGCACTGGCCCGGGGGGGTTAAAAAAAGATGACCCTTGAGTCGGCCGACTCAAGGGAAAGAAAATGCTAGGTGGCAAATGGTAAAACCAATGTTGGGCCTTGCTGGAGGAGTTTTATTAAAGGCCAACTGTCAAGGGGTTCCCATTATAACCCAACCGCGTAAGGAATGCAAAATCCGGGAGCATAACACCGATATGACGGAAACTAGGGCAGCAAGAGTGGAACAAAACACCAGGCATAAGGCCGAGCTTTCCACCCTTTACCAAGTATATAGATGCATTAATTAAATAAGAGATATTGTGATATCCCAACAAAATATCCATGTTCCAACATGGAACAAACTCCAATCTTCACCTACAACTAACAACGCTATAAGAGGGGCTGAGCAAAGCGGTAACATAGCCAAACAACGGTTCGCTAGGACAAGGTGGGTTAGAGGCTTGGCTCAATAATATGGGGGGCATGATAAGCAAGTGGTAGGTATCGCAGCATAGGCATAGCAAAAGAGCGAGCAACTAGCAAGCAAAGATAAAAGTGATTTCGAGGGTATGGTCATCTTGCATGAGATCCCGCAAGGAAGAAGAACGAGTCCATGAAGAAGATAAACGGACGTAGCCAACGTATCCTCACAAACGCAACGTTATCGGATTACCGAGAAGAAGTACACCGGAAAGAAAGCAAACAACATAGTAAACAAACATCACATAAGCATGGCACGATGCGCAAACAAGTATGATGCATGTCCGGTTTAATGAAGCATGGCATGGCAAAGTGCACAAGCAACCCTACAAATTAAGTGGATCTCAATATGCAACTCCGTTGCATACTGACGAAACACCACGTGACTTATTTAGTTCGATCTTGTTTATGTACCCAACAATATTAAATGTTGTTAAAGATGGCAAGAGGCTGAAGCAAAGTAAAACTACCTATCTAGTCAAGTTTAAATGAGGCCGGAAGCAACGAACAACAATTCCGGAAAACCTCATGTGCAATATTTTAGGTTTGGTACTGATCTGCCCTAAACACAATTTTAGAGCTATTAAACATGCAAAGTGAGTACACCATGTTAAACTAGGCATTTTTCTACCCCATTTACATATAAAGTTTGTTACAAACCGAGTTACGGTTATTTAGTTATGAATTAAACCATTTTAGCAAGTTATTTAAGCAAATTTAAACAAACAACATTTTAAACATTTTAAACATAGATGAAAGTCGCATATTATTAAACTAGATGAAATTCTAAGCAAGTTTCATATTAAGTTTGTTTTAATCCGATGCACGGTTGGAGAGTTATAAAATGCATGATGCATAGGGGCTATACTGTAAAACTGTAAAACTTGAGATAAAAGGAAAATCACTGGACGAAAAAAAACACGTAACGGGCTGGATCTGGAACAGAGGTGGGGAGCTTCTCACATTGGGCCTTAGCAGGCCGGCTGTTGTAGAGGCTGGCAGGGGAAGGAAGCGCCTGGGCCGGGAGGCCAAGCGCTGTGCCTTGGCACTGGAAGGGAGGCAGCCTAGGCGGGTAGCGAGGCCGCTCGGTCAAAACGGAGGGAGTCAACAGAAGCAGGACTCGGCGCGGGGCGAAGCAGAAAGGATCCCCGGTTCAGGCGAAGCAGAGTCAGCGACGGCGGGAAGCTCTCCGGCGAGGGCGCCGCTTGGGGAGGTGGAGAGGAAGGGATCTGGGTGGATCTAGCCTCGAGGATTCCGTTGCAGGCAACGACGAGGTTCTCCGGCGACGGACAGGGCAACACCGACGACAGGGAGCGAGGCGCAGGCGCAGGAAGGCTCGGACGATGTAGGCGCGACGGTGGCAGGTCTTCGCGAGGACGCGGGCAGCGGCGGAGCTGGAGCGAGGGGGGACGACGAAGCTTGCCTGGGTGATGGGCTCCAGGGCATCAGGGACGTGTGAAGGATGGCAAAGTAGGACAAAGACGAGCCGGACAGGAACTTGGCGCAGCGACGCGGCTTGATGTAGAGAAGACGATGACGCGGGAGGAGGAACACGTGGCCCGGCGGGCATGGGAGGCTCGGGTAGTCCGGATCTAGGGCACGGGGTCAGACTCGAGACACGCGGAGCCACGTTGCGGTCGTGGCTACAGGCGAAGTTGATGCAGGGAGCGACGAAGCTTCAGGTCAGGCGGCCATGGCTTCGATCCCTGACAGAGGGAAACAGGAGAGGGAGGTGAGGCGAAGGGAGAGGCAAGCGGCGGTGAGGAAGGCATGTTGGACATGTGGCCGCCGGTGGCGACGCTTGGAGGAAGGTCCGGCGACCTGGGGAAAATCCGGGCAGTGAGGAGCTCCTTGCAGCATGGGATCCCACCTCCTGGCGGCTTGCACGGGCTGTAGGAGGGAGTCGCGGGGTCACGAGGCCGAGGCAGGGGTGCTCGGGCAGAGGAGCAGATGCTCCTGGACGAGGGGAGGCGCAGGAGATCGGGTGCCGCGGTGATCTGCTCCCCGGCGAGCTCAGGTGAGGTAGAGGGGATCCACGGGCACGTGGGGACTGCAGTGGTTGATCGGGGATGCAAATTGAGAAGGTGGGTTAGGTCGGCCGGGTGGAGTGGATGGATTGGATCGGGGATCCCGAGGAAGATGTGGCGGCGGCTGAAGGGACAAATCCCTAGATTTTAGGGTTGCTGATTTATATAGTAGGTGGGTTAGGTTAGGGGCTAATCCGGTCCCTTCGATTTAGATCGGACGCTCGAGATAAATAGGCTAGGGAGACCAAAAAGAAAAATGGAGATGTTTTGTAGACGTTTGGGGATGATCCGGACACAACGGTAACGACTGCTCGGGTCGGGTCCGGGACAACTTTTGGACGCGCGCGAGGGGTTCGGTGCACTGTGCAGAGAGGGTTTCGGGGCCTGGCGGTTGACAGCGGACTATGCAGAAAGCTTTGGCTGAGAGAAGAGAAGAGAGATGCAGCCCGACAACTATTTCCGGAGACTGAAAATGTCTGATGTTAGACCGGCTATACTGCCGCTATAGTTATCCGTTGGGGCATCAAAATATCTCCGAAAGCGATGAAACTTGACACGCGGTCTATGTACACTATAATAAGACCACACATCAACTCTCATCCCATTCCGAGAACATTTCCCGGGCACTTATAAAATACTATTTCGGACATGCCGCGGGCGCGTGCAAGTGTGTCTGGGCTCAGAACGGAAAACGGATGGCACTGGGGGAACCCGGACGGATGGAGGTTTTGAAAACATGATGATGCAATGCACATGATGACATGATGAAATGCAACACGCAAGCAAATGACATGGCAACGCCGGCAAATAACTGGAAGACACCTAGCGCAACGGTCTCGGGGCGTCACAAGTAGTTTCACTAGTATTGTAATAGTTGTATCCTCCACAGTCCTGCATGACCGTGGGATTCGACTTGGTGTGTATCACGCTCCCGAGGTGTAGAAAAATAATGTGTAGGAGCTTGGAATGCCTCCGATGAGATGTCATGTCTTTCACCGTAGTGGTACTCTAGCATGGGCTTGTACTAAACTATGTACGGTGTGTATGACCAATGGTATATATATGGCAGTTTCTATATTACCATGTCGTGCAATGAACATCTTAGCATTCCATGTTATCCATTACATTCTGCACTTCCTTGCTAAGTTTGTGCCATCCTTGTCTAAACCGTTGTCTTGTTTTTCCTAGGATGGTCAACACCCGCAGCAACCCTGCTGCCCCGGAGCAGGGGGAAGCCAGGTGCAGCTAGGGGTGAAAATCTGCCTCACCCGCCTTCTCTGGCCGAAGTTATGCTGGAGGCGGAAAGAAACAAGCGTGAGACTAACCGCTTGCTGGAGCGGATTGAGCAGAACACTGCACGCCATCAGCGAAACGACTTGGTGTCAATCAATGACTTCATCAAGTTGTACCCACCAAAGTTTAATCATTCCGTCGAGCCCCTCGACGCGGATGACTGGCTCCGCAGCATCACACACAAGCTACGTTCTGCCAACGTAGCCGAAGCTGATAAGGTTACCTATGCTGCCTATCACCTCGAAGGCCCTGCTAGCCTTTGGTGGGAAAACTTTGAGGCTATGCGCCCGGTCGGCCAAATCACTACTTGGGCTGAATTCAGTGAGGCTTTCCATGAGCATCACATCCCGGAAGGTCTCATAGATCGTAAGAGGGAAGAGTTCTGCAATTTCACCCAAGGAAGACTGACTGTGGATGCATATAGTCGTGAATTTGGGAATCTGGCACGATATGCTCCCAAACAGGTATCCTCCGACGCTAAGAAGCAGGCAAGGTTCCGCAAGGGACTTAGCCCTGAGCTTCGCCGCGATCTTCGTCTGCACGAGTGCACCTCCTTTCAGAAGTTGGTCAATAAAGCCATCAGTGCTGAGACAAGACAGTCTGACTATGACGCTTCACGCAAGCACTCTCGTGATTTGGGCTCTTCATCCGACTCTGGATCTTAGAAGCGCCGGGTGTGGATTCCAAGCACAGCACTGCCACCCAGGGTCATTCCGAGGCCATCCTTTGAGGCGCCTCGCCCCAACCAGCAGTTTGCACCGTCTAAGCCCTATGGTGGCCCCGCCCCAATGTTGTGACATGTTTCAAGTGTGGAGAGCCGGGTCACTACAGTCGAGAGTGTCCCTAGAACAACAACCCCAATCAGTCTGGAAAGTCTATTGGCCATGGTAAGCCAGCGGGAAAGACATTCTACGTCAAGCCAGCCACCACTACACGTGGCCAAGTCAACTATATCTCAGCTGAGGAGGCTCATGATGATCCTAACGTCGTCCTTGGTATGCTCCTTGTTAATTGCCATCCGGCATCTGTTCTTTTCAATACTGGACCATCTCATTCATTCATATCTGAGAACTATGCTCGATTGCATAACACGACATTCTGTGACATGCCCACTTCCATGGTAATTCAAACTCCGGGTTCCAAATGGCAAACTTCTAGAGTAAGCCATGGGAACGAATTTCTTGTCGATAGACTTGTCTTCCTTGCATCCTTAATAGCTCTCAAGTCCTCGGACATAAACATCATCTTGGGTATGGACTGGATGTCAGCTCATTATGCTAAGATTGATTGTGCCACTAGAACCGTTCAACTTAGTCACCCATCGGGTAAGACAGTCAATGTCTTAACTCGAGTGGCCAAGCGCCAGCTTTACTCACTAAATGCCAACCTCCTTCCAGACCTTGAAGATATTCCGGTAGTCCGAGACTTTCCGGATGTCTTTCCAGAAGAACTGCCAGGTGTTCCACCTGACAGGGATGTTGAGTTCATGATAGACCTTGTTCCAGGAACTGTTCCAATTTCTAGAAGATCCTATAAGATGGCACCCTTAGAACTAGCCGGGCTTAAGAACCAACTCGATGAGAACTTGAAAAAAGGGTTTCATCCGTCCTAGTTCCTCTCCTTGGGCTTGCCCCGTCCTCTTCGTCAAGAAGAAGGATGGAACGGATCGGATGGTTGTAGATTACCGACTTGTCAACTTGGTCACTATCAAGAACAAGTATCCACTTCCCAGGATCAATGATCTGTATGATCAGCTCGCTAGATCCTCAGTCTTTTCCAAGATGGACTTGAGGTTGGGCTACCATCAAATCAAAATCAGAAACGAGGACATTCCCAAAACGGCCTTTGTTACTCGTTATGGCCAATAAGAGTACACCGTTATGTCCTTCAGTTTAACCAATGCCCCAGCCACCTTCTCTCGGTTAATGAACTCGGTCTTCATGGAGTATTTGGATAAATTCGTCGTAGTATACCTCGATGACATACTCATCTACTCCAAGAATGAAGAGGAACATGCCGAACATCTAAGGCTGGTATTGACGAAACTTCGAGAGCATCGCCTTTATGCCAAATTCTCCAAGTGTGAATTTTGGTTGCCAGAAGTGACCTATCTAGGCCATGTAATTAGTTGTAAGGGTATTGCTGTCAATCCCGAGCGAGTTCAAGGCATCCTTGATTGGACTCCACCAGAAATGGTCAAGCAAGTTCGGAGCTTCCTTGGCTTAGCGAGTTATTGTCGCCGCTTCATCGAGAATTTCTCCAAGGTTGCTAAACCTCTAACCGAACTCCTCAAGAAAGATAAAAAATTCGAGTGGACCCCATAGTGCGAGTTCAGCTTTCAGGAACTGAAAAGACGCCTGACATCTGCTCCTGTACTGGTACCACTAGATTTCTCCAAGGACTTTATTATCTATTGCGACGCCTCGCAACAAGGACTAGGTTGCATACTCATGCAAGATCGTCAGGTAATTGCCTATGCTTCACGGCAATTACACCCCCATGAGGAAAACTATCTCACACATCATCTAGAGCTTGCAGCTGTAGTCCATGCACTCAAAACTTGGCGACATTACCTTCTCTGTAATCGTTGCGAGATCTTCACCGATCACCAAAGTTTGAAAAATATCTTCACCCAACTGGATTTAAATCTCAGGCAAAGACGTTGGGTCGAGTTGATCTCGGACTACGACTTAGGAATAACTTACACCGGGGCTGATGCGCTAAGTGATAAATATTATTGTAACAACATGATGTTACAACAAAGTCAACCACTTCTCCACGAGGAATTTCGTAAGCTTAACCTTCACATTGTTCCTCAAGGATTCCTATCCACTCTGGTGGCGAAACCTGCCCTTACGGATCAGATCATCAAGGCACAGAAGGTAGATCCGGGAATCTCCCATATTAAGAGAAACATTAAGAAAGGAGTCGCAAATTGTTTCTCCGTTGATGATCAAGATGTCGTATAGTTTGGAAACCGCTTAGTGGTTCCCAAGGCACGAAACCTGGGGCGGCTAATTCTTAAGGAAGCTCATGAATCCCCTCTCAGCATTCATCCCGGTAGTACTAAAATGTATCAAGACCTACGCTAGAGGTTTTGGTGGACTAGGATGAAGAGAGGAATTGCTCAATACATTGCTAGTTGCGACGTCTGTCGTCGTGTTAAAGCAGAGCATCAACGGCCTGCTGGCACCCTTCAACCTTTGGCTATTCGTGAGTGGAAATGGGATAAAATCAGTATGGATTTCATTACTGGGTTTTCCAGGACCAAGAGAGGGAATAATGCCATCTTCGTCGTGATTGACCGTCTTTCCAAAGTAGCCCATTTCCTACCTGTTCGTGAGAGTATCACCGCTAGCCAGCTAGCTGACCTATACATCTCTCGAATAGTGTCTCTTCATGGTGTCCCATTGGAAATTAACTCAGGCCGTGGGAGTCTCTTCACCTCTCGATTTTGGGAAATTTTCCAAAATGCTATGGGAACTTGTCTCTCTTTTAGCATCGCCTTCCACCCTCAATCCAGTGGTCAAGTAGAGCGAGTAAATCAAATTCTGGAAGATATGCTCCGAGCTTCTGTCATCTCATTCGGAATGGATTGGGAGAAATGCCTTCCATTCGCGGAGTTTGCTTATAACAATAGTTATCAAGCTAGCTTGGGCAAAGCTCCTTTCGAAGTTCTCTATGGACGAAAATGTCGAACGCCTCTTAATTGGTCAGAAACTGGGGAAATACAACTCTTTGGCCCGGATATGATTCAGGAAGCAGAAGAGCAGGTTCGCGTTATTCATGAGAAACTGAAAACAGCCCAATCTCGTCAAAAGAGCCAATATGATCGTAAACATAAGCTCATGACTTATGAAGTCAGCGAGAAGGCTTACCTTTGGGTTACTCCGTTAAAGGGAACCCATCGTTTCGGTATCAAAGGCAAATTGGCTCCTCGTTACATTGGACCCTATCGCATTCTTGCCAAACGAGGAGAAGTTGCCTACCAATTGGAACTACCTCCGCATCTTTCCAGAGTTCACGATGTCTTCCAAGTTTCTCAACTCAGGCGTTGCTTCGCAGATCCTATCCGTGGAGTGGACCACGAAACGCTTGATCTACAAGATAATCTCTCATATCGGGAATATCCCGTTCATATCCTTGATCAAGCCGAGCGTACCACTCGACGCCATAACATCAAGTTTCTCAAGGTTCAATGGTCACACCATTCCGAGAAAGAAGCCACCTGGGAAAGGGAAGATCGTCTTCAACTCGAGTACCCCACCTTCTCTCCAACAGATCCTAAATCTCGGGACGAGATTCTTTTGAGTGGGGGTGAGTTGTCACACCCTAGCTAGTTCATGCATTAGTGTGTTTGCATCATGTTTAATTTTCCCAGAAAGGTGAAATGGGGATAACAGAACCCCCAGCACCCCCTTAAACCAACTAGGGTTTACTAAAATTGGTTTCAATAAACCCAAAATGCCCTTCACAAAATGTTCATCATTTCTGGATTGGGCTAAAACCCCTAGCAAAAATGGTGCACACTTTTCTAGGACATTCTGGATTTTTGAATTAAATCATAAGTATTTGAATTTGGACATTTAAATTCTATAAAATATTTTAAATGTCCAAATAATCTTGAAAGCATTTGTGGGCTGTTGGAAATAATATAAACAGAGCCTATGATTATTTTTAGGATTTTTGCAAGTGCTTCACTATTTTTAATAAATCCACAAACTTACAAAAAAATGGAAAAAGAAAAACAAAGCAAAGCAGAGGCTTACCTGAAGCCCACTTGGCAAGCCCACCTGCCGGCACAGCCCAGCCACCGCTCTAGCGAGCTGCTTGGCTCGGCCAGGCAGGCAGCCAGGTGCTCGACGCCGGCACCAGCGCGCGCCACGCAGCTGCTCGCCGCCCTTCTTCCTCCCCTCGCTGTTCTGCTGCCCTGGGTCGGTCACCCACTCCTCCCCCGAGCTCGCAGACATGCCCTTTCCTTCCCAGCTCCTCTCCCTCGCTCTCCCGCACCATGGCCAACGCCGCCGCAGCCGCACCGCCGTTGTAGTCGCGCTTTACGTCGTCCCCGTGCCGCGCCACAGTGTCCGTTCGCTCCGCCGTCGTCGACTACGTCGAGCAGGCGAGCCCTGAGAGCTCGCACGCCCTGCACCGCCTCCACCGACCCCGTCTTCGTCGACCAGCGCCGGAGATCCCCTTCGCCGTCACCATCGCAACAGGTCGTCCCCGACCTCGCCGTCAGCTCCGTTGCAACCACCGTGAGCCTGGCCACCTCCCTATCCTCTCTGTCCTCCCTCTTGAGCCCCATAGCGACTGCATGTAGCTCACACGCACGCGCCGCCACGGAGCTCGTCACCGACGATGCTCCGGCCAGACACTGGCCACACCACTGTGTCCAACGTGCGCACCGCATCCCCAGGAGCCTAACACACCACCCCACATGCCTCGCCGTGCCCCATGGCCTCAGGTTCATCTTCACCCGACTCCGGCGGCCGCACAGCTCATCGCTGGCGATGTTCCGGCAACCCCAAGCCCAACCACTGCCGCCAAACGCTGCGGCTTGCTCCCAGCAACGCGTAGATGCTCTCCGCCACCCATTTGGTTGCCGGAACGCGTAGATGCACTTCCACCGCCACGTCTGGCCTCACCGGCAGCTAAACGCCGGCGGGTTTGACCCGTTGACTTTGACTAGGTGGGCCCAGGTTAACTCCCCCTGAGTCTATGACAAGTGGGCCCCCCTCTGCTAATTAACCTAGGGTTAGCACTAACCAATTTTAGTTAGTTTAGGTCACTGACATGCGGGCCCAGTCCCCACTGACAGTTTAGTTAGTGTTAACTTAACCCTGTTAATTAGTTGTTTCACTAACGTGTGGGTCCCAGCCATCAGGTTTGACCTGGGCTGACGCCTTTGACTTGCTGACGTCATAGTGACGCAGTGCTGACGCAGTTATTTATTTTCTGGATTTATTCTTATGTAGGAAATTCCAGAAAATAGCCAAAACATCTAAAAATCATAGAAAATCAACCATAGCTCCAAATCAAACAAATTATATATGAAAAATGATCAGAAAAATTCAATCTTTCCATCTGTAGTGGTTTCATGCATGACAAAACACTTTAACCTTCCTGTTTAGGTGAAACAAGCTAATACACTTATTATGCATAAGAACTTAAGCTTCCTTTTGAATCATTGATTCAAATGGACCCATTTCAACTTGTTTCACATTGCATTAGGCAAGACACCTCATTTTGCCATGTCATAGCATGCATCATATTGTTGCATATTGCCATGTGTTGATTATTTTTCTGTGGTGTCTTTCGTGGTAGGTTCTGCCTCCGAGGATATCTCCGAGTATCCAACTGAAGGGTAGTACCCTACTACCACTCCATCAGGCAAGCAGCCCCATTGATCATATCGATACAATCCCATGTTCTCGCTTCTACTCTCACTTACTGCATTAATACAACAATGTTTCAAACTGCTGTGTGCTGTGGTAGTTGAACCCTTATCCTCTGCATGACCTGTCATTGCCACAGTAACTAGTTGAAACCCACTAGCATGTGTAGGAGTTGATTGAGCCATGTATGTGTTTCCTACCTTGCTATGCCTGCTATGCTTAGAGTTGTGCAGGTCTGGTTCATCTGGGTGATGGGCTAGAGTGAAATGATTATATCGGTAATGTGAGGGATGTGTTGAACATGATTTGGTAAAGGTATCGGTGAGAGGCCATGTAGGAGTACATGGTGGGTTGTTTCATTGAGGCTGTCCCTAAGAACTGAGATCTGTATGTGTGATTTAAGAATCAGCTACTACCATACATTGGGCCCGAAACCAATGGACCCTCTCGGCTTCTTAATCACCCTAGTACTCTGTCCAGGAGTTGCAACTAGTTTCTGGTGTTTGTAGGTTATGTGTTGGCGGCCGTGTGTAGCGCTGACCCTAGGGGTGGGCTATGATGCGGTAGATACACCATGGCACGGTGTACCGAGTCACCTGTTTGGTGTCTCGGGAACCCTGTTCACATCGTTCGGGGCCGTATGTGGAAACCTCGGCCGGACTCCCTGCGGATGGAACCTGGATAGGCGATAAATTTGGACTAGAGACTTGAGTGTTGAGGTAGGCCGTGGCCGACACCCTCGTTGGGCTTCCGCTTGAAGGTTGCCGAGTACATGTCGTGTAAACGATGGTAAGTGGTGAGAGCGTGTATGAAGAAGTACACCCCTACAGGGTTAACATCATCTATTCGAATAGCCGCGTCCGTAGTAAAGGACTACTTTGTTGCCTATACGGTTCATAGACAAGTTAATGGTTACTACTAAAAGCCTCAAGATAAGTGTGAGTACCGAGGATGGCCCTCTCGTAGGATGACGAGGGAGGATCCCCGGTGGAGTATTGTGTTGGTGATTAGTGGACTCGTGTGCGAAAACTATTTTACTAGTGGTGTCTTGTAGGATAGCTTAGCCAAGAGTCAAAGCTGGTTTGCTGCAATAACTCCACCACCTTCTTGAGAATGAGCATGTATAGTAGGTTTTGTTGTAAGACTTGCTGAGTACCTTTGTACTCATGTTTTCTTTAATTATTGTTTTCAGACGACAACACCGCCCCCTCTGATGGGTTTTATGTAGACCTCGACGTCGATGAGTAACTTGCCACCCAGGTGGTGATCCTGGCCACGGAGGGCCCTATGTAGATAGACAGGCTTCGACAAGCCTTCTTCCTTTCTAGTGACTGTACTTAGACTATTTGCTTCTGCATGTGCTTGTATGCTTGTATGACTTGAGTGTCAAGTCATGTGACCCCTACCTGTATGAACATGTTATGTATGGCTCTCTGGAGCCTTTAAATAAAGTACATGAGTTGTAGAGTTTTGTTATGATGCCATGTTGTATTTGCACATATCAAGCATATTGTGTGTATGATTGAAATGCTTGGTATGTGTGGGATCTGACAATCTAGTTGTTTATCCTTGGCAGACTCTCTTATGGGGAAATGTAGTATAGTGCTCCTCGAGCCATAGTAGTCCGCTACAGCCCGGTTCACCGGAGTCCTGCTAGCCCAGCACTACTGCTCAGGACACTTGACTGGCCGTCATGTGTTTCACTTCGTTCCTATGTCTGTCCCTTTGGGGAAATGTCATGCGGTGACTTCCGGAGTCCTGCCTAGCCTCTAAAGCCCGGGTTCCCCGGAGTCCTGTTAGCCCAGTGTTACAGCCCGGATTCACACGCTGTTGACCGACATGCTCGATGTGATTCATGTATGCCTGTCTCCATAGGTCTGTGCCGCTTTGGGTTCATGACTAGCAATGTCGGCCTGGGTTTTCTGTCATATGGATGCTAGCGACACTATCATATACGTGAGCCAAAAGGTGCAAATGGTCCCGGGCCATCGTAAGGCGACACCCGTGGGGATACCGTGCATGAGGCCACAATGGGATATGAGGTGTTACCGGCTAGATCGATGTGACTTGGAATCGGGGTCCTGACACACGAGGTGCCATTCACGGGTCTTCGCTTTTCGCGGGAGATCGGCAGCACGAGGAGGAGACGGGCTGAGAGATCGACTATAGCGCATCACCAACTCTACTTCTGTTGTGGTGACTGTGCGTCTAGTGGTAAACCCGATCTCGTAATCTATTTCCAGCAGCATGATCTTGGGTGCATGGTAGAATTTTTTTATTTGCCGCTAGCCTAGCGTACCGCGTCTTCCAACAGTGGTATCAGAGGCTCCACTGTGTGGTGATAGATTTGATGATATGCATATGAGATATGTAGATCGGTTCAAGTGTGGGTCGATGAGATCGGCCGCGCACATCAATATTGGAGGTTGGTTTCGTGATCTTGTTTCCATGATCGTGACGCAGAGGTCGTGACACGACTTACCCCTACCGGTCAGTTTCCGCCATCAGGGTAGACAATGGAACGTAAATCCGGATGCAGCACGTGAAGATCAATGAGATCGATCGAATCGGAATATAGATCAACACCGTGGAAATGTGATTTCTGCAGTGCTGAAATCTATTAGAGCGGTCTCGGTAAAACGGTTGTAACTTTTGCATACGAACTCCGATTTTTCTCCACGACCTGTCAAACTGAAGCTAAGGAAAAGTTGTATTAGCAGAAAAATTTGAAGTGGTATTTCAGCGCTCCTTGGTAGGCCAAAATCCGCTTGGAAAATAGAATTTAAGGAGGTTTTATCTTCAGTGGTAGAACGTCTGGCTCGTTTTTGCAGGGAATGAGTGTGATTTGGTGTAGCCCATGAATGTTGTGTGTAAATTATTGTTTCATGACCTGCGTGTCATGAGTACAGCAACCGGCAGGAGCCATATGGTTGTCCCATTATTGTATTAATGCCCTGCGTGTCAACAAGAGAGGCCACGTAATGTAGTTTACTTCAGTAGCTATTAGTTTGTAATAGCATAGTATCTTATGTAACACTTGGTGGTTGAAACCATGGCATGGAGATGGAGATCACCACGAGGACAACCATGCATTGAGATGGTTGTCCTCGTGGTGATCTCCATCTCCATCTCCTCGTGGTGTCCTCATGGAGATGGAGATCACCACGTGCCCCTTTTCACAACCATGCAATTAGGGAGGCATTTATAATTGACATTCTTTGAGGGATCACCCTATTTAAAACATTTGCCATGCAAAAGAAGGGTGCATAAAAGGGACAAACTTTCACAGGCAGTTTATATATGTGTGATATGGTATAGCCCCTTTTCACAGTGCATGGTGATCTCCATCTCCACGTGCGCGGTCTACCCATCTCCAAGTTCTAGAGAATCCGCTTCCAAAGGAACCTGCCGATAATGCTAATGCCATAACCATAAATGCCTACCAGAAACTCGTTGATGGATCAAACGAGATCATCTATTATATGCTCGCTTCTATGGCGCCCGATCTACAGTAGCAGTTCAAAAATATTGAGGCTTTCGATATGATCAAGAACCTTAAGAGCATGTTTCAAATGCAGGCTAGGACCGAAAGGTTTAACATCTGGCAATCCTTCATGGATTGTAAGCTGAAAGAGGGTGATCCACTGAGCACGCATGTGATCAAGATGATCGGGTACATGCAAGCTCTGGATCGGTTGGGCTTCCCACTTGGGGATGAGTTGTACACAGATACAATTTTTGGTTCTCTTCCGGATAGCTATGGGTCGTTCATCTCGAACTACCATATGCATGGGACGGAAAAGAAGCTCGCTGAATTGCATGGGATGCACAATGTGGTAGAGCAGGATATCAAGAAAGGTACACATCGTCACGTGTTGATGGTGTAGAACTCGGCTAAGTTCAAGAAGAGCTGGTCCAAGAAAAAGGCTAAGGCAAAGGGCAAAGAGAAGGAGGCAACTCCAACTACCGCCGCTCCGACTAAGTCAAGGATGGCTTCCAGGAGTATTTGCTTTCATTGTAAGGAACCCAGACACTGGAAAGGAACTGCATCAACTGGCTTGCCGAGAAGAACAAGAAGACTGGAAGTATGACTTCTTCTTTAGGTACACTTGTTGTATATGTTATAGACATTTATCTTGCTAATGTTTCTAGTAGCTCTTGGGTATATGATACTTGATCAGTTGTTCACATATGCAGCTCGATGCAGGGGCTAAGCAGAACTAGGAATGTCGCAAGAGGAGAAGTTGACATACGCATCGGGAATAAAGCAAGAGTTGCTGCATTGGCCGTCGGCACTATGCAACTTAATTTTCCTTCAGGATTTGTAATGGAACTTGATAGTTGTTATTATGTTCCTGCTTTAAGTCGAAACATTATTTCTGCATCATGTTTGATGAGGCAAGGTTATGGATTCAGTGTTAAGGATAATGGTTGTTCTATTTACTTGAATAATATGTTTCATGGCTTTGCACCCGTTGTGAGTGGGTTATTTATCTTAGATCTTGAAGGTGAACCAGTCTATAACATAAGTGTGAAGAGGCATAAGCCTAATGAGATAAATCCGACTCACATCTGGCATTGTCGACTAGGACACATTAGTCAAAAGCGCTTGAAGAAGCTCCATGATGATGGAATTCTAACTTCGTTTGAGTTTGAATCATTTGAGACATGCGAGTCTTGCCTACTCGGTAAGATGACTAAGACTCCTTTTGCAAAGAGTTGCGAGAGGGCGTCCGAGCTGTTGGAACTTATACATAGTGATGTATGTGGACCAATGAGCATGAAAGCCAGAGGTGATTTCCAATACTTCGTGACTTTTACCGACGACTTGAGTAGATATGGATATGTCTACTTGATGAGGCACAAGTCAGAAACTTTTGAAAAGTTCAAGGAGTTTCAGAACAAAGTGGAAAATCAACTCGGCAAGAAATTCAAACTTCTACGATCTGATCGTGGCGGTGAGTATATGAGCCAGGAGTTTGATGATCATCTAAAGAGTCGTGGAATAGTACCACAACTGACTCCTCTAGGTACGCCAGAGAGAAATGGTGTGTCAGAGCGGAGAAATCGGACCCTGTTGGACATGGTCCGATCAACAATGAGTCAGTCGGATTTACTCTTGTCATTTTGACGATACGCTCTAGAAACTGCATCTTTCACACTAAACAGGGTACCATCTAAGTCCATAGATAAGACACCATATGAGATATGGACTGCGAAAAGTCATGGTTTGTCTTTTCTGGAAGTTTGGGAATGTGAAGCATATGTCAAGCGACTCCAGTCGGACAAGCTCACACCAAAATAGGACAAGTGCATATTCATGGGATATCCAAGGGAAACCTTGGGATATGACTTCTACAACCGTGAAGAGGGCAAAGTGTTTGTCGCTCGACATGGAGATTTCCTTGAGAAAGAGTATCTCAATCGGGAGGCTAGCTAGTGGGAGGACGGTCCAACAAAGAAATTCGAGAACCACACGGGGACGTTCTAGTAGGTGATTCTCTCACAACGCAATTAGTCAGGGAACACGTGGTGGAGTCAACGTCGGTTCCACGGACATCGGAAAGGTTACACAATTGCATGACTGCAATGTGTTTTTCTTGGAGAATAATGAGCCGACTACGTACGCGGAAGCGATGGAGAGCCCTGATTTTGAGTTATGGCTTGAGGCAATGAGATCCGAATTAAAGTCCATGGATGACAATCAAGTTTTAAACTTGGTTGATCTGCCAGATGCCATACGAGCCATTGAGTGTAAGTGGATCTTCAAGAAGAAAACTGATATGGACGGAAATTTCACAGTCCATAAGGCTCGACTTGTTGCTAAAGGTTATCGAAAAGCTCATGGATTTGACTATGATGAGACTTACTCACCGGCAGTGATGCCTAAATCAATTAGGATCATTCTTGTTATAGCTGCATATATATTTTGACTATGAGATATGGTAGATGGATGTCAAAATGTCTTTCCTTAATGGAAATTTAACCAAGGATGTGTATATGACACAGCCCGAGGGTTTTGTCGATCCAAATAAGTCTATCATGGTATGCAAGCTTTAGAGATCCAATTATGGATTAAGGCAAGCATCTCGGAATTGGAACATTTGTTTTAATATTATATGCGGTCAAGGAGTTTGGCTTCATCAAGAACGAATGTGATCATTGTGTATTCAAGAAGGTCAGTGGGAGCTCAATTGCATTTCTAATATTATATGTGAATGGCATATTGTTGATTGGAAATGATGTTCAAATACTTGAATCTATCAAGGACTCATTGAAAAATAGTTTTTCGATGAAGGACTTGGGAGAAGCAGCTTATATTTTGGGAATAAAGATCTATAGAGATAGATAGAGAAGGCTTATTTGATTAAGCCAGAGTGTGTATATTGACAAGGTGTTGAAGCGGTTCAACATGCAAGATGCCAAGAAGGGTTTCTTGCCCATGTCACATGGCATTAGTCTTAACAAATCTTGGAGTCCTTCAACACCTGATTAGCGAAGACAGATGGATGGGATTCCGTATACTTCGGCTGTTGGGTCCATCATGTATGCTATGGTATGTACTCGTCCCGATGATAGCTTTGCTCTTAGAATGGTGGGAAGATACCAGGCTGATCTAGGTAAGAGTCACTGGACAGCGTTTAAGAATATCCTTAAGTACTTGAGAAGGACTAAGGATATGTTCCTGGTTTATGGAGGTGAGGATGAGCTCGTTGTAAAGAGTTACACTAATGCTAGTTTCCAAGCCGATAGGGATGATAGTCGATCGCAATCTAGTTTTGTGTTCATTCTGAACGGAGGAGCAGTTTGCTAGAGGAGCTCCAAGCAAGATACGGTAGCTGATTCTACAACATAGGCTGAGTACATTGCAGCTTCTGAAGCTGCAAAAGAAGGTGTTTTGGTAAAGAATTTCATTTCTGGTCTAGGTGTGGTTGAGGGTGCATCTAAGCCATTGGACCTCAATTGTGATAATAGTGGTGCCATTGTGCAAGTCAATGAACCATGGAACCATCATAAAACCCAATACATACTCAGGCACTTTAACCTTATTCGCGACATTGTTGAAAGAGGTGATGTAAACATATGCAAGGTACACACGGATGAAATGTTGCTGATCCATTGACGAAACCTCTCACACGGCTGAAGCATGTGACGCACATGAGCTCCATGGGCATATGATGCCTAAATGATTAACTCTAGTGCAAGTGGGAGACTGTTGGAGATATGCCCTAGAGGCAATCATGAGATGATGATATTTCCATATGTATTCATGAGTCCTTTGTATTGTCCTTGAACATCATCAATGATATGTATCAATAAGTATGTGACTTGTTTGTGGAACTATGTATTGTATGATGATTGTTCTAATGGTCCCTAGTTGATAAGGTTATGCAGACACATATCCTTGACTAGTATACGACTTGGTTGATGACTATGTTTCACAAGTCATGTGCATGGAGATGCTAAACCGATAGTATGGACTGGGGGATGGAGATCACCGAGTTGGACAGACCCACTTTGAGACTTAGCGAGATATAGTCATCTATTAGTCTCAAGTACAATGTATATTCCATGTCCTAGACCTAAGATCCTCACATGTTCTCGGGAAGAAGATCGACTCACCTAGGGTCTATCAAACGCTACTCCGTAACTGGGTAGTTATAAAGGTAGCTTTTGGGTGAGTCATGAGACATGTCACGAGACATGGCTGACCAAGATGGGATTTTCCCCTCCTATATGGAGAGATATTCTCTGGGCCCTCTGGAGTGATCAGATTCAGAAAGCATGGCCATGTGACATGGGTTAAATGCTAACCCAGTTCAGGAATCTGTGTCACAGTTTCGAGAAGAGAGGTCGAGCTACCACAAGGGTCACAGGTACTCGCCCTGATCTCGACAACATATATCGCGTGGCAAAAGGAATGCTGCATATAACACATTGTTGAGGTTCGTCAAACGACTTTACACACAAATGGGGGTTGTCATGTTTTGCTAGGACCCGCTACAAACTATCGACTTGATCGTGTCCATGTGTACGTGAACATATAGGGTCACACACTTAAGGGGCTGCAGCCCATTCAGATTGGATCCGAGTGGAAAATGGACTCGGACTCCTAGTGGGCTCAAGTGTTGAGCCCACCTCGGAGGTTTATATAAAGGGGAGTGGGCGCACCAGTTTGGGTTAATGCTCTCCCACCTGGTTAGCCGCCGCCACTCCCCACACCCATGCCACGCGGTCGGACCTAGCAGTCCGCCGCTCGACGGTGCGCCCCGTACGTGTGGATACTTTGGAGGCATCGCATGTGCGGTGCTTGGAAAAACTTTTCGAGGGAACCGTGAGGTGCCGTTCGCCGGAGATCACCGTTCGCGGGTCTTCACTGTTCACGGGAAATCAGCAACGTGAGGAGGAGACAGGCTGAGAGATCGACTACACACATCACCAACTCTACTTTCGCTGCGGTGACTGCGCGTCTATTGGTGAACCTGATCTCGTAATCTATTTCCAGCAGCATGATCTTGGGTGCGCGGTAGAATTTTTTTTTACTTTATAATTCCCCGCGCGTTGCCATGGAAATTCAAAGCAGCATATAGGGTCAACATACATAGAGTGAAGGAGAGTAATCTGCCTCACAGTATGGTAGGTGAAAGATAGAACATAGATAAGTGATTGCGTATTGTTTAGAATGTTTGCATGAAACATTAGTGTTAAAACATGCTAAAGAGTTATATCGGATCTATTCTTTATTTTGAAAGCTGATTTTGGTAAGGGGTTGCTATTATTATTAGTGATCACGGTAAAATCAATGGAATTTGTTGTTCCATTCCTTATGCAGTCAGTAGTTACAACTGGATAATCATAAAGTTGCGGTTGTTTCATAGTATTCTCAACTTTATAATTTCAGCAGCATATGAATGTTTCACGAATTTGGTGGCATTCATTTTTGTCGTGGGTTGAAATAGGTGTTATTCTTGGCAAAGTCTAATGCAGATTGTTGATTATGGTAGAAGCATAGATCAAAAAGGAAAAATATGCAGTGAAATTACTTTAATAGAGGTATATGCCAATTCTCCATCCATCCATATTGTCATCTATTAGTACCAAGTGTAGAACCTTGCTTGGATGCCAAAGAATGCTCATGTTCTAAGAATTTGGTTAACGTGGGTTACTTGCGATCTAATAAAACATCTTACGAACAATCTAGGTAATGATAAAATAAACCTTCCTACACATAACACTTCACTTAATATTTAGGGTGCCCCGCCCCCCTAAAAAGTTTTAAAAGTGTGTTTTCGCCCATCTATCTGCTGCAGCAAAACTGTACTCCATAAAAAAGCAGGGGATGGTTAATACGTGGAGGTCAAACCCAAGCAAATTGCTCGGGTTCTCCTCTCCTCAAGAGATAATTCCTTGTCCAAGCAGTTGCTACTGTGGTCCGTGTCTCCTTTGTCCTCTTTCATCGCTGGTCCTCCTGGCTCACCGCTTTCGCCCTCCGTGGTCCGTCCCCGCTGGTTTCCCAAGGCACCCAATCGCCCGTCCACACCTGTTCGCACAGACATGAGGGTATTCCTATATTTGGCAGTTTAGAAACCATAACCATGTATGATGAAATCCCACTCTAATTCAATCAGGAAAGTTCTCATTATGTGGCAAGGAAAGAAAATATACTATGTTTAACGAAGGGATACTTCTGGTTGCAATGAGCTTTGTCTAGAAGAGAGGGGAGATGTCAGGTCGCCCCCTTGAAACAATCATGGAGAGGTAGAGGTAGTTAAGGGGTACTGATTCTCAAAAAAAGAACATTTCAGCTATTGCATCGATCAGGAACAGGAATGCATCCATCCATCAGATCAGGGATCAGCACCACACACACATCCATCGGGTCATCTACAGAAAACAGTGGGATTGCAGAACACACAACTAACAGATCCATGGGGGTAGCCTGATGAGTACTGTTTCCCAACGGTCGAGAGTTAAACACTAACGCATGCATATGGGGCGATAGTGGTTGACCGATCTGCAGGGATGCATATGGAATTCATCTACCCTGCACATAGATCGACATCCCTCATGACATCTTGGAGGAATGAGGAAGGACGCAAAAGCCATGACGGTCATCCTACAGCAGCATAGATGAATACATGATCATTGGGTCTGGGGGAATTAACCTCTCTTGCCAGGAAAACGATGGCATGGATCTGACGCGAGTGCCAACGCTAGAAGCAGAGAAGAGCCCTGGCATGCTCGAAGGATGAGGCAGCATCAATTGCAGGAAGCATGGTCTAGAGGCAGTGACCTGGTGCGGGAGGAGGCGTGGGAGGAACGCGGGAGAGGAGTGTAACGCCCCGAGACCGACGCGCCAGGTGTCTTCCAGTTATTCGCTGTTGTGTCTTGTCTTCTGCTTGCGTGTTGCATCTTGCCATGTCATCATGTGCATTGCATCATCATGTTTTCAAAACTTCCATCCGTTCGGGTCTCCAAGTTCCTTCCGTTGTCCGTTCTGAGCCCAGACACACTTGCACGCGCCTGCGGCACGTACTAAATATTATTTTATAAGTGGCCGAAAATGTTCTCGGAATGGGTTGAAAGTTGGCGTGTGGTCTTATTATAGAGTAGGTAGGCCGCCTGCCAAGCTTCATCGCATTCGGAGTTCGTTTGATGCCCCAACGGTTAACTATAGCGACAATATGGTCGGTCTAACGTCGGAATTTTTCGGTCTCCGAAAACCTTGTCGGGCTGCATTTCTGTCTCTCTCTTCTCAGCCCAACGCCCCTCTTCACAGCCCACTCCCACTCTAAACCAGCCCACCAAACCCCCCTCCGACCGGAACCGTCTGATCGACATCTGAGGGTCCAAAAACCCCCTAGACCCAAACCCTAGCAAAATCAGCTATATATAGACCCCCCCTAGTCCATTTTCGGACTGATCCTAGTCTAAAAACCCTACCCCTGGCCTCCCCTAACCCTCAGCCGCCGCCACCTCCCACCTCTGCCTCGTTATCCGCCACCGACCAATCCCTCCCCACCACTTGTCGTCGCCGGTGCCGCTCTAGATCTGGCCGGGAAGGGGCTCCCCACAATTGGATCAGCTGCCCTCGCCAGTTTTGCGCCTTCGCCGACCTCCCCTACTTCTACCTCGAGCAGTAGGCGACGCTCGCATGCGTTCTCCCGCATCTCCATTGACCGTACTGGTCAGCGCGTGGGTCACAAGGGCACCGAGGCCCAGCAACGCCTTTCCGTCACCAGCTCCTCCGGCACAGCTCCCGCGTCAAGCCTGCCAGCCTTCGCGGGTCAAAGGCCTCAAGGGCCCAATGTGAGCAGGCCAGTCCACCCCAGTTTCATCCCGTTATGTTTTTTTCTTGCCAGGACGATTTTTCTATTTAATCCACAGAGTCCAGTTTTGCAGAAAAGACCCTAGCCTTCATGCATATAATTACTCATGAACCGTGCATCAGAATTAAACAAACTTTATATGAACATGCTTAGAATTTTGTGTAAATTAATAATATCCAACCTTCATCCTTGTTTAAAATGTTTAAAATGATGTTTGCATATAATTTGCCTTTTGACATGCTAAAATGTTTTATTTCATAACTAAATAACCGTAACTCCAAATTAGTAAATGGGGTACAAAATGCATAGATTAATGTGGTGTTCTTACATTGCATGTTTAATAACTCTAAAATCATGTTTAGGGCAGAACCGTACCATCTTTAAAATATGCACATGAGGATTTTTTCGGACTTGTTGTTCCGGCCTCATTTAAACTTGCCTAGATAGGTAGTTTTATTATGCTTCACCTCTTGCCATGTTTAATAACATTTAATATTGTTGGGTACATAAACGAGAGTGAACTAAATGTTTGAATGTGGTGTTTTCTTTAATACGCGACTCATTGCATATTGAGCTCCACTTAACTTGTAGTGTTGTTTGTTACACTTTGCCATGCCATGCCTCTTTAAACCGGACATGCATCATACTTGATTGTGCATCATGCCATGTTTATGTGATGGTTGTTTACTATGTTGCTTGCTTCTTTCTGGGTTGCTTCTCTCGTTAGCTTCGGTTTCATTCGGGAGTTGTGAGGATTCGTTCGACTACCACTATGTCGCGCTACCTACCACTTGTTATATCATGCCTCCCATATTGCCAAGTCAAGCCTCTAACCCACCTTCCTAGCCAACTGTTGTTTGGCTATGTTACCGCTTTTGCTCAGCCCCTCTTATAGCATTGTTAGTTGCAGGTGAAGCTGAAGTTTGTTCCATGTTGGAACATGGATATTTGGGATATCACAATATCTCTTATTTTAGTTAATGCATCTATATACCTGGTAAAGGGTGGAAGGCTCGGCCTTATGCCTGGAGTTTTGTTCCACTCTTGCCGCCCTAGTTTCCGTCATACCGGTGTTATGTTCCTTGATTTTGCGTTCCTTACGTGGTTGGGTGTTATGGGAACCCCTTGACAGTTCACTTTGAATAAAACTCCTCCAGCAAGGCCCAACCTTGGTTTTACATTTGCCTAACAACCTATTACCCTTCCTGTCGTGGGTTTGTCATGACAGATGTCCTCGTGAAAGGACTTAGTCATGGAGCCATCGCTATGGGTTAGCTTAAAGGGGTTAAACCGGACAAGGGACACAAGGGATTTTATACTAGTTCGGCCCCTTCGATGAAGGTAAAGGCCTACGTCTAGTTGTGATTGGTATTGCTAGGGTTTCGATGACAAGGGAGTGAATCCGCTTTGCCTGGCTCTCGAGTTGTTGTCTGTTGTCCTTAAACCGCGGCCGGGTCGTCCCTTTATATACATAGGTTGACACCCGCCGGTTTACAGAGCCCCGAGGCCGGATCATAAACGTGTCCGACTCGGTCTCAATTCCTTCTAACTTACAATACAAGTTACATGAAAGAGTCGGTTTACATCTACGGGCTTTAACTCGCATTTGGGCCTTGGGCCTTCGTAAAGCGCCACCATTCTTACGTCTTCATGGGCTTCTATATTCGTGGAGTCAACCCAGCCACTCCTAGCCGATTTACCTCCAGTAGTCATATCCCCAACATTAGGCCCCAGATTGATTTGAACTTGTTCATGTCAATCTTCAATACTTAGAAAAATTCTTGCCCTGGCACCTTCATATGAACCTGGTAAACCGCTGTGATGTCATCGTTTAGATCCGTAGTAAACCACCATGACATCATCTATCCGTTGAAGCCGAAGATACCCTTCATTAATGAATATCCAACCCTCGAGGCGACATCCTTATTAACTATCCATTTTAAGCTCCTCGATTTACACACTTGTCGCTTATCGGTTCACCTTATAAATAGGACAAAGGGCCATTCTCTTTTCCCCCTTCGCCTCCTTCGCTTCTTGTTCCTCCTTGCGATACCTCTACACCCGAGCGCCGCCGCCATCACCGAGCTTTGTCTCTGTCTCTCTGTTGGCCGCTACATCAACTTGGTTGCACCAGAGAGCCGCGGCGTGCCTCCGTTGCTTCAACAGTCGATGTAAGTCTCTTCCTTTCTTCCTTTGTAGATCTGTCTAGGGTTTTCTTGTTCATCTCAGTTCGTCGAAGTTCATCGAGGCTCCGGTGCTGCTCTTCCCTGTTCCTCCTTAGTCCATGGATAAAAAACCTCAAGCTTGATATATTCCGCGTAATGGCTTATCTTCCACTACCACAACAAACCCCTTGTGCGCATAAAAACTAATCTGGACCTCTACGAACCGCTTCGGGACCAACGCTTTTTAGGTCAAAATATTTTTGCTTTCCTGTCTTATGGTAGATCCAAAATTTTCATGTACCCTTGTGAAACCTGTTTTACCTTACTTAGTCGTTCTTGCCTCAGATCTGCATCCTCTTTATCACTTCGGCGATTTACCTTTATAAAAGCAATCTATCACATACCATTAGTCCCCTGGTGAACCGGCAAGCCCTTTATCTCCGTTGTCATACTCCGGTTTAACAGCATACATATACATTTGTCCTGATATTGCTTTATTATTCATTATTGAAGTAGCCTCCGGTTTACGAAATTTACATACTTGTATATCTTTATTCCGTTGCACCTCATGCACCACCATGAATGAATTGTAAACCGGTATTTCTTTGCAGCTTTTCACTTGCAATGGCCAAACAGTTTTATGCCTGTAACTGGGCTCCTTCCCGGGTTAACGAGGTGCAGCTTAATGGAATGGTCAGAATTGGTACCTTACCAAAAAAGAATGAGATCCGGTGGAGAGTTCCTGGACCGGAAAATCCTCCCACTCCTAAGCAGGGTGAGGTAGTGGTATTTGTTGATCACATAGGCCGTGGTTTCAAACCGCCCGGGTCAAGGTTTTTCCGGGATGTGCTTGCCAGTTTCTAGCTCCACCCTCAAGATACTGGACCTAACTCAGTATCCAATATATGCAATTTCCAAGTCTTCTGTGAAGTGTACTTACAAGAAGAACCAACTGCTGAGCTGTTCCGGGATTTTTTCCATCTGAATCGGCACACTGAATTTGTAGACGGACCCAACACTGAACTTGGTGGCATCTCTATTCAAAAAAGAAAAGAGGTTGAATTTCCTCATGCCAAGCTGCACAGTCACCCCAAAGAGTGGAACCAAACTTGGTTCTACTGTAAAGACACTTTCCCTGAAGACGAAAACCATCTGCCGTGTTATCATGCCCACCGGCTTTCCAACAGTCATCCACTGCCGCAACGTCTAAGTGCCCAGGAACGGGCCTCATATGCCCCTCAACTCGCCAAGCTCCGAGCCTTTATGGCCAACGGTTTATCAGGCGTCGACTTTGTGCATTGCTGGATATCTTGGAGCATCTTGCCATTAAGTCGCCGCTCCGGTTTAATGTGTGAGTACACTGGTGAAGTAGAAGACCCCCAACGTCGCATCAATATTCAGTTAACCGATGAAGAAGTCACTGAGGGTGTCAAGAAGATTTTGATGAATCGGAATCTGTCTGCCGCCAAACCGGCTTAAACCCCTTTTACGCAAAAAACAAACCGCCTGCTGTAAGTACTGCCTTCCACTTTACACTTGATATCCTTGTACTGTACAAGCTGTGAATATCCCTTGCCCCTCTTTGAAACAGGGTGATGATCCGTTCTGGAAAAGGAAGCCTCAGGAGAAAGCGGCAAAGCCTTCCCGACCTAAAACAAAAGCTGTCAAGAGAACCTCAAAGCGGAAGGCAGCTGAACGCATCATCATGGAACTTGATGACGATCCGGATGAACCGGAAGTTGAGGTAGAACTTGATTCACTTGGTTCCCTTTTCTTGCATCTCATTAACAATGATACTTATCAGGAGGACGTGGAGGGCAGCCAAGCTGATGGTGTAGAGGTAATTACCCTTTCCTCCGGTTTAGACTCTATGCCAACACAAAAAATCCATCAAGCAGTCCGGAAAGTAAGCTTTTCACATCCTCTTGCTCATTTGGACCCAACATTTATTTTGAAGACACAGCAGCACGAGGCTCGCCGCACCACCCGGCATAGCGGCCAAAAGGTCACGTCCACCGGTTTACCTGACACTCCGGTTCAAAAGCGCCGATCTGAGGTCTCACCCACTTCTGACAATTCTTATCCCAAGGCAGGTTATTTCTGACAACCTCTTAATCCGTCTCATTCAAATTATCAGCTGACACCCCGCACATCCTCTGCTGACTCAACAGCGACCCAACTTCCTCCTCTCAAAACTGTAGTTGGGTAAGTACTTGAACCCCTTCCTTGAATGTTTGCATACTTTGTATGGTATGCTTTAACTGTTGCATCTTTTTTTGTTTTTTAGAGCCAAAGCTAGACCCAGCAAAACGGCTCGGGTAGACAATCCGCCCGAAGACCAAGTGGTTCTTGAACCAGAGCAAACGGTTGAACCGGAACAAACTGTTGAACCGGAGGGTCCCAATCCTGAAGCTACTTTTGATGAACCACCCCCTCAAGATCACAATATCGATGAACAACCAGAAGTTGACATTGTTGCGCCTGATGCTGAACCGGCGGATCCAACCTGGGCCGATGACAGGTCTTCTAGTCCGGTGAGAGCTACTGACACTCCATCAACTCCAAAAGCGGTTGCCGGAGACAAAGAAGGAGAGGTGACCATTAGTGGCATTGGCCACACCTCTCCTGGCCATCGTGTAATCTTGGCCAAACATAGTTCCAAGGAAGAGCGTGCTGCCATGGAGAAGGGTAAATGGAGCACTGATTTGTCAAGCTACACCCATCTCAGTGCTCAAGAACTCCACTCTGGTTTTCTGAACCGTTTGTACTCCAACTGTGATTATGAAGCCGGTATGGTGAACCTGATGAAGGAGCGCTATGAGGTATTTTCCTCACTTTCCTTTCTTGAATCCAAAGTACAAACATCCACCCAAGTAGCCCCCAAGGGCCGGTTTATGATGACAATTGTAAACCGGGACTGTATAATACCTTAACTGTTACAAACTTGCCCTTCATATACCAACTGACCTTTTGAAGTAAATCAGACGTGATCATTATATTCCTGTAGTTTTTTCACCTGTGTAGCCCCCAAGGGCCGGTTTAGCTTTGCGAGGTAAACCGGGTCTTAAAGCAATGCATTAGCTTTGAATAGATGTACATTAGCCCCCAAGTGTTAAGGATAATGCTTGCATTGTACTTGTGACTTGTGAAAAATATGTTAATGATAGAGCAAATAGGCATTAGCCCCCAAGTACAAAGGGCATAACTTGTTTATATGCTTGGTACTTCATAATCTGTTGTGATAATATATCTCACCTTTATAGGTTGAGCTAAATAAGAAGGATGCTCAAACCGCAGACCTTCAAGAGAATGTAAAATCTCAACAAGCAGAGGCTACCAAAGACAAAGAAGAGCTGACCAATGCCTTGGAAGCTATGGAGAGGCTGAAAGAAACCTTCAACAAAGAGTGAGCTGACTGGGAAACAGAAAAGGCCGGTTGTGCATGCCTTGCATGCAAGTCCCCGCAACCAACCATCCATGCATGCACTCACGTGTACAGGAGAATGGGCACCAATATATTTGGATGCGCCAGGTGATCCCGAGAATAATGACTCGTAGATGTTTTGGTCTCTGCTAGCCTACCCATGTACCAAAGTTGAAGTAGTCCAGATGGGACACCGAACCGACTCAGCCGCGCAATCAATGTTTAATAAATAGATAGTATACGTTAGGGTTTTAGACTCGGGTTTTATTTATTGTCTAGCCATCGCTACAATTCGCATCTACGAGACGTGTAGGACTACCGCCTTGTCAGATCCACAACGGAACCCCAACTTTTCATCTATTTCGTGTGCTCAATTTTTCATCTGTAATTTCATATTGCAATTCACCTTGTTCTTGCCTGTTCTTCATTTTCTTGCAGTAACTCGAACCTCGTTGTTCAGGTTGATCGTGCCCACGACAAGGTCAATAACCGTCAAAGATTGGTTTAGCGATTGTCAGGTACGGTATAGCCGGATCGTCAATGTCAAAATCCACCAAATCGATAGTTATCCCCTCTCTCATCAAAAGATCGGGCCGCCGTCACATCAAGTTTGTATCAGTTTTCTAGTTCATCGGTGAAAAATTTACAGTTTTCGTAGTTTAGTTTATTTTTCTGTCCAATAAACCCACCAAAAACCAAAAAAATTAAATTAGTTCATCCATTACACTTACCTTTTTAGCCTTTAGACATTTTTGCTTCTAGTACTTGTGTAGTTGAATTTTTGGTTGCATACATTCTAGTATTAGTGCTGGTTTAGATTAGTCAGGGAGTAAAATAATCTACTGGATCGATCTTGTTTTGTCCACCTTCATAACCTTTGGAGCCACGCTAACTCTCAGTCTAAAAAAAAGATCCCACAAAAATAGGAGAAGCAATATTACATCGGTTTGTTTCTATTTTTTAATTTTCTTCCTATTTTTCTACTGTATTTATTGTGTGTAATCCGGCAAGTCATCAGTTACCATCCTTGCAGACTTGCAGTGTCCTATATTAGGGGGGAAAATCCTTGTTTTCCACCGCCTACACGCCTTCGTGGCAGTGCATGCCTTTTCTAGTACACATCACAAAGACAACCTGCGCCAGCTCTGTCGTGTCATCTCAGACATCCAGGTCTACGAGTGTGTGCCATCTAGCGCCATTGTTTTCTTTCACTGCATGATCTTGCATGCAAGTTATCTAGTTATATTTTGCTAGTGGCACAACTCCCCACAACTTCCTTCAAGTAATATGATCTTTATAGACGTATCACACTAGTTGCCAATCACAAAAACAATACATAATTATGTAGCTTCTAGTAGCACTCAAATCTGGACCTTTTGCTTGTGTAGGTAACCAGCCTGATAAAAAACAGAGCAATAAAAAAGAGAAAAGAAAAAAAGAAAAAAGTGAAAAGGAGAAAGAAGAAAGGTTGCAAAGTTCAGGCCGGCAATAGCACTTTTTGGGCAATTTATTTTTCCGTCCAGACTTGTTCCTCTCTACTATATTTGTGATAACTGCTGAACATTTTTTCGCTCTTGGTTATGATACACTGTTTATACGTCACTTATATCTGGCTATTTAGAGGTCTCAAATTTTCATCGGTTTCCACTCACTTGTTTTAGTATCAGGGCTTAGATTGTTTTCTCTCTTACTAGTCGACTGCCAGCACTAGTTAGGAGTTTGAGCAATTGTTCAACTTGCATCACTTTTTGCTAAATTGTGCCATTGATACTGTGAGTTGAGGAAACCTTAACCAAGCTCCACTTCCTATATTGTATCTTGGCCGGTCGACTTGGGAATCGCTATATCCAACGTTTGATAACTTTTGACAGCGCCAAAGGCCGACAACCACTGCATCACGGTAAGAATCGGTAAGAGCTTGGTAATTTCTAGAGTGTTGAGAGAATTTTCCCCACCACCTCTGAATAGTACTATAGGAACATTATAATTGTGATTTTGTTTTTTCTGTTGTACTAACCATGGCAGATTCTAGAACGGCCAACAGCTGGGTTTCGTCTACTATGGGAGATGACTTGCCACATGTTGATACAAATCACTATTTCCCACCAAAGAAGATACGATGGCCGTCACATGACGTACATCATGGTAGAAGCACATATTATTGGATTATCTCTTTGCCAAATTTCGAAGGTAAATATGACCCCGATTCATATATTGATTGGGAAATTGAGGTAGAAGAAATATTTGGTAGCCATGATTTTTCTGACCATAAGAAAATAAATGATGTCACTAAAAGATTTTCCGGTTTTGCTTCAGTTTGGTGGAGAAATTATTGCAAGGAAAATATTGATAATAGGCCTTCTAATTGGAAAGCTTTAAAACATGTTATGCGAGACTGATTTGTTCCTTCATATCGTACCAGTGATTTTCTTAGAAAATTACAACATTTAGCACAAGGCAATAACATTGTTGAAGAATATTATGATAGTTAGTGTACTGCTTTGCTTTGTCTTGGCTTAGAAGAATGTGAAGAAGATTTTCTAAATAGATTTTGGAGAGGTTTAAACCATGTTATACAAGACATAATAATGCATGAAGAACTATATTCGATCGACCATTTGTTTTGTCTTGCTTGTAAAGTTGAACAGAAATTAAGAGCACACGTCTACAAGATGAACAAGCATGCGATGGAACCCCCATGAAAGAAGGTTACTTCCTTCCCCGCACCACCAACTATGATTACTCCACATGGAGTTTATGAGGCATCATCACCGACCATTCTTACTTCATGTGAGCGAGGACCACAAGGTAAAAAGGAAGGTATTGATTTGCTCACACCACCTATTTTAGATGATCATCTTGCTCATTTAAGTTTACATGGTGAATATTCCCTTCCACATGAGATTATTATATTTCACAACGAACTGAAAGCTTCAAGTGTTTAGTTGAATGAAATGCCACCTGTTTCGATCACTCCAATTGTTATGGATATATGTGGTCCTAACTTGGATAAATTGTGTGATCTGATAGTTGAAGAATATCATTTTTCGATTGTTAGTAATGAGCCATGCGAGACCTTTGTTCATGATTTTGGTTATGTAGAGATAATAAAACATGAAGAATTGGTTACACCTATTTCACACGTTAATTCTATGTGTGATATTATGCTTGATCAACCTATGAATTTGCCGCATGCCAAGAATAAAATTTCTGAGTTGACAAGTCTGAATATTTTACTAGTGTTCATATTCTTGGAAAACTTAAAATTAAATTTATTTGAGAACATGGTATGAACAACGTGTTTTTGGTACACAGAATTTGCATCATATATGAGAATTTTTCAAATTTAAAACTTGTTGATGATGAACGTTATAAATTGGATGACAAAAATATGTGCAGACTAAGTTGTAATATTTCACCTTGGTATATTTCTTGTACTAATTATTTGGACTTTCATCTCATATCATATGCTAATTACTCATGTATCAAGATATTAATAGTGCAACAACAAAGAAGAGTAAAAACATGTGACTTATACATATACCATATGTACACATTGTCTCTCTAGTTAGTACATTTTCAGATTATCCAAAGCCAAGGACAACTTTGTTTTCAAGAAAGGGAGGATGATGTGGACGACTTTATTTTCACATTGTCTCTCTAATTATTTGGACTTTGTTTTACTCTCACACTTATTAATCTCAATCCTTTAATCCCTTGCACACTTGCATATGGAAATCTGCCTGCACCATGAAAATGAAAATGTTTGCTTGGGTGCTCATTATGGATAAATTAAACACTAAAGATATGCTGGAAAGGAGGCATTGGCATATGGAAGATGGAGTGAATTGTGTGCTCTGCCCTCTGCAGAACAGAGAGACAAGGGACCATCTGTTCTTCAACTTCAATTTCAGTGTGAGGGTGTGGAACTATCTTCAAATAGATTAGTCATCTGGTGATTCAATGAATGAGCTAGTTATTCGGGCGAGGAGAAGTTTTGACAAGCCTTTCTTCACTGAAGTGGTTTTCATTGCTTGCTGGAATATTTGGATTGTTAGAAATGGCAGAGTGTTCAGGAATGAAAGGGCTAGGTTTAATAAATGGGGAAGTGCCTTCATTCATAATATCACCCTTATGAAGTACAGAATTAAGTCTGCTATCAAGGATGAACTCTTGGGATGGATATCTTTTATGCCTCCTTGAGGTTCTTTGTTGCTTTGTCCTTTTTTTCTAGTTCCATAGATTAGTCCCCTGGTTACAACTTGTAATCCTTGTATGTATTTGTAATTCCTTTTTATTAATAAATCTTTTGATATGCTGTGGGGGTATTGCCCCACAGTTTCTAGTAAAAAAATTAAACAAGAGAATTCTACAAGTACAGACTGACAACTGGGGTCCAGTAGGTATAATGTTTTTTGAGGTCGAGCAACTATCAATTGGGTTCTAGACTTCCTAGGCTAGGTTTTGTTTTTTACAGGCCTAGCCCATGACAACAATGGGGCACAAAGATCTAGCAGGTATCAACTAGCCTCTAGGCCACCAGCCTTACTTATATTTTTTCATAGAACATCCGCATGCCAGTTTTTCTACTGAAGAAAACGCATAGCCTAGTTCTATTTTCCTCTAAAAACGCCATGTCCTACTTCCATTTTCTGGTCTCTACCTATAGTTTTATTAGTTCATATACATATATTATTATATTGAAAATAAGGAAAGTTCCCTTTTCACCTTTGTGTTCGCACACGAACATGTCACCGTGTACCCTCAACGTCGGGCGTGATGCACCGCAGCTCACATCAAAGGAGACCCGCCGGAAGCGCGGTACGCAAGACAATCCGGCGGGCGCTTTTGGACACCCGAAGCCCCACACGCTTGGGAGGGACATCGTCAGAGCATGCGGTGTCTATGGGCTGCCCTAGATCGGCCTGACCGCCCCTAAGGCCTCGAGGTTCGCCGCCCTACAAAAGAAGGACGAACGAAGAACGAGGAAGATGAAGAACAAGGGAGAAGATAAAAGATAAAAAGTGGTAGATGATTTGATCAATTGTGTGTTGCTCAATCGGCCGTCACCTCTCATCTATTTATGAGGCGGTTGGATTTCCCGTACAAGAAAAGGACGAAAAATTCCGTTTAAAACATCAAAAACCCTAACCTAACTCGGAGAGGAATCTTCGGCAATTTTCCGGGTCGACTCGGTCTCACCGATTGGTTTGCTTCGGTCCCACAGAGTTAACGTGGCCAACTCTTTGTAACTTTCTGAAATTTTCCGGATCAACTCGGTCTCACAAATTGTTTTGCTTCAGTCCCAGAGAGAGGACATTGCCAACTCTCTGGTAATTTTCGGGACCAACTCGGTCGGTCCGAAATGACTTTGCAGCTTCTATTTCTGACCTTATTTTGCCTCCACATGTTGCATCCAAACTCAGATTAAGATGATGTTTATATGAAAATCAATGGTTTCGACGAGACGCACAACTTTCATGTGGAAACAGTTTCCATCAGACGCCATATTGATTGAGTTTCATGCCTTTCTTTACTCTGGTGTCAACATGAGCATCTCTGAACGTGTCATAACTTTTGCATTCGAGCTCCATTTTTGACCATCTTCATATCCATCTTGATCTTCATGAAGAGAGACATTCCAAGGTGACTTACAATCATAAGTTTGAATTAGTATTGATATAACCTAAGCTAATTTTATAATTGTGCCAATTTTGAGCATCAACAACATCCTTATTTTTTGTTACTGTTTTCCCAATGCTGATTTTTTTACCATTGGTTTTCCCTAAAACCAACTCAATTTTCCCATGTTTTATTAGCTTATGAAAATAAAACAACATTTTAGTTGGCAAATCAATAAGTTCTTACAAAATAAATGTTTATCATTATCAGTTGGCATGTTAATCATGCTAATTACATTCGAAATTATTACAAAACGTGTTATGATTTTACGAACCAATGTAATAATAAACTTGCAATGACGTCTCAATGTACTAGCATGTTTATGCTCCCATCACAACTCACACGCATATTGTCTACCTTCATAATAAATTGCCCAAACCAGGTTTATTTTAGCATTACCCGGTCTAGTCGTGCTTGGCTGCAAATCATTTTCTTTTTTTGCAAATTGTTGGGCTGGAAATCTTTCAAGACGTGGATGGATCCATTCGACTTGCCCAGAAAATGTGCTCTAATAAGTAATATGAAACCGGTTGTAATAAGTACTAACAAATGGGTTGTAAATATAAAAGCAGCAAACTGGCAATTACCCCTTTAAAAGCAAGCTGGCAATTATTTTCAAATTTCGGTTTTTTCTTCCAATTTTCAGATTTTAAATATCATTAGATTTTAAGCTAATTGTTTCTAATTTTTTTCGCTGACTCGAAATTTCTGGATTAAAATAGTTCAAACTCCACTGAAATAGCAAAATTAGGTTGGACTTTTTGACCATGGTCCTAGGTAGAAAATGGGCCGTAATAAATTCCTTAAGAATTAGCAAGTGGGCTGAAAATTATCAAAAAATAGAAAATGGATTGCATGTTGTCTGCCACAGATTTGGAGGCTGACTTGTGGGCCTACTAAGTTGATGCGTACACAAGGTTTCTCAAAAAAATAAACTTAGTCAACAATCGACTCTACCAGCGTGAGGCCGTTAGATGTCAATCCAATGGCAATTGTGCTTCTTCAATTTCTGATCTTCCTCCTCCAGCCGCCCAAAAAAGCGTCGGCGGAACCGCCTGCTCCCGCCTCCCGTGGCGGGCTGTGCTGCCGAGCAGGCCTCACTGCCCCGCCCTACTCGCATCACTGGCCTGGCCATCCCTCGACTCACTCACACCTCATGTTATTCTTCGGCGACGGCAGCCTCACACTGCAGCCAAACCAGTAAACCCTCGTACTCCCCTCTGCGTTGCAAACAACTGTCGAGTCTTCCTCGGCTCTGAGTTGTTCTCTTCCTAGGCCTCGCCATCATCCATGCCTTGGTGCTCTCGGCGCGGCGTGGTCAATGAACGACATCCATTAGAAAAGGATTGTACGTGGAGAGGCTAACAGGTGGGTCCATGACCGCGCGCAAGGAAGTGCCTCCTTATTACACGCAAAATATTGATTCCTCCACCTGACAGCAGGGACCCACCGGAAGGGCCTCTGTATTTTGTGAAAAAATGTTCCCCCCACTAACAGCTGGGACCCACCAGCTATATCTTCGCATGCAAGGAAATGCCTCCTTATTACATGCAAAAAGAAGATTCCTCCCCCTGCTAGCTAGGACCCACCAGATTTGGAGACGGACTTGTGGGTCTACTAAGTTGATGTGGACGCAGGGCTTTGTCAACTTAGTAAATATAAACGGCTCTAGCTATAGTGACTGCAGGATGTTAATCCAATGGTCGTGCTGCTTCTTCAACCTCTGGTCTTCTTGCACCAGCCGCCCAAACCAGCATCGACTGTACCTCCTGATCCTGCCTCCTATGGCCGATTGTGCTGCCGCGCATGCCTCATCGTTGGCCTGGCCATCCCTCTACTCACCCACACCTCGTGTTATTCCCCAACGATGGCAGACAAACCAATAAACCCTCATACTCCCCTCCGTCTGCGCAACAACTTATGAGTCTTCCCCAGCTCCATGTCGTTCCCATCCTAGGCCTCATCGTGATCCATCGCCTTGGTGCTCTCAGCATGGTGTGGTCAACGTGGTCAACGAACGACATCCATCGGAAGAGGACTGAACGTGGAGAGGCTGAAAGCTGGATCCATGGCCACACGCAAGTAAGTGCCTCCTTATTACGCGCAAAATAATGATTCCTGCACCTGACAGCAAGGACCCACCATAAGGTCCACTATATTTCATGAAAAAAATGTTTCCCCCTAGTAGCCGGGACCCACTAGCTACATCTTTGCTCAGAAGGAAGTACCTCCTTACCCCCTGAGAACTGGGACCCACCAGGTCGAAGCGTAGGTAGCGTTATCTGTCTGGTCATGAATGCATACATACATAATGGTCGATCGGTCTCTATGCAACAATGAACCGTGGCCAAGTAAGGAGTGGCACGTGTCGTAGTAGAACCACCGACATATCATGTCTAGTAGTCCCGTCTATATCGTGTACACGTACATATAGCCATGCTACAAGAAACTAAATACGGCTACATACATACGGGTGGGGTCTCGAACGCCCAAAGTGACGGCGTCCTATTCATCGACAGCCAACTGGCTGGGTTAGAACGGAGGAAATAGCATTGAGTTCATCGGGAGGCAACCAACTATGTCAGAATATGTCATATTCATCGGGATCAACTGGCTTGGATAGAATAGCCGAAAGAAGGTCTGGCGTACTGCAGAACGGAGGAAACGGCCTTTTTTTCGACCGCGTACGGTCGAAATGGGGTCCTGTTCATCACGAAGGGTCTAGCGTACCGCAAAACGGAGGAAACAGAGTTGTCCCCAAACTGCCTACGGTCGAAATGGGGTCCTAGTGATCGAGAGGGGTGTGGCGTACCGCAAAACGGAGGAAATGGACTTTTGTTCGAGCGCCAAAAGTCAAAACGGGGTCATGTTCATTGGGAGGTGTCTGGCATACCACAAAACGAGACTCCACGGGCTACTGTTCATCCACCGTCTATTGCCTCCCACCAGCCTCCACGGGGTACTGTTCATCCACCATCGACTTCCTCCAGCCTCCACCTGTTACTGTTCATACACCATCGACTTCCTCCATCCTCCACATGAAAGAAAATATGCCCTAGAGGCACTAATAACGTTATTATTTATTTCCTTATTTCATGATAAATGTTTATTATTCATGCTAGAATTGTATTAATCGGAAACTTAGTACATGTGTGAATACATAGACAAACAGAGTGTCACTTGTATGCCTCTACTTGACTAGATCGTTGAATCAAAGATGGTTAAGTTTCCTAACCATAGACATGAGTTGTCATTTGATTAACGGGATCACATCATTAGAGAACGATGTGATTGACTTGACCCATTCTGTTAGCTTAGCATTTGATCATTTAGTTTATTGCTATTGCTTTCTTCATGACTTATACATGTTCCTATGACTATGAGATTATGCAACTCCCGAATACCGGAGGAACACTTTGTGTGCTACCAAATGTCAAAATGTAACTGGGTGATTATAAAGGTGCTCTACAGGTTTCTCCGATGGTACTTGTTGAGTTGGCATAGATCAAGATTAGGATTTGTCACTCCGATTGTCGGAGAGGTATCTCTGGGCCCTCTCGGTAATGCACATCACTATAGGCCTTGCAAGCAATATGACTAATGAGTTAGTTGCGGGATGATGCATTACGGAACGAGTAAAGAGACTTGCCGGTAACGAGATTGAACTAGGTATTGAGATACCGACGATCGAATCTCGGGCAAGTAACATACGGATGACAAAGGGAACAACGTATGTTGTTGTACGGTTTGACCGATAAAGATCTTCGTAGAATATGTAGGAGCCAATATGAGCATCCAGGTTCCGCTATTGGTTATTGACCGGAGATGTGTCTCGGTCATGTCTACATAGTTCTCGAACCCGTAGGGTCTACACGCTTAACGTTCGGTGACGATTTGTATTATGAGTTTATGTGATTTGATGACCGAAGGTAGTTCGGAGTCCCAGATGAGATCGGGACCATGACTACGAGTCTCGAAATTGTCAAGACGTAAAGATCGATATATTGGACGACTATATTCGGACATCGAAAGGTTCCGAGTGATTCAAGTATTTTTCGGAGTACCGGAGAGTTACGGTAATTCGTATTGGGCCTTAATGGGCCATACGGGAAAGGAGAGAAAGGCCTCAAAGGGTGGCCGCACCCCTCCCCATGGACTGGTCCGAATTGGACTAGGGAGGTGGAATCCTACTAGGACTAGGGAGTCCTAGTAGGACTCCACACTTGGGCGCGCCCTATGAGGGCCGGCCTCCCCCTCCCTCCATCCTTTATATACGTGGCTAGGGGCACCCCATAGACACAACAAGTTGATCATTGATCCCTTAGCTGTGTGTGGTGCCCCCCTCCACCATAATCCACCTCGATCATATTCTAGCGGTGCTTAGGCGAAGCCCTGCGTCGGTAGCAACATCATCACTGTCAACACACCGTCATGCTGACGGAACTCTCCCGTGAAGCTCTGTTGGATCGGAGTTCGTGGGACGTCATCGAGCTGAACGTGTGCTGAACTCGGAGGTGCCGTGCGTTCGGTACTTGGATCGGTCGGATCGTGAAGACGTACGACTACATCAACCGCGTTGTGCTAACGCTTACGCTTTCGGTCTACGAGGGTACGTGGACAACACTCTCCCCTCTAGTTGCTATGCATCACCATGATCTTCCGTGTGCGTAGGGAATTTTTTTGAAATTACTACGTTCCCCAACAGTGGCATCCAAGCCTGGTTTTATGAGTAGATGTTATATGCACGAGTAGAATACAAGTGAGTTGTGGGTGATACAAGTCATACTTCTTACCAGCATGTCATACTTTGGTTCGGCGGTATTGTTGGATGAAGCGGCCCGGACCGACATTACGCGTACGCTTACGCGAGACTGGTTCTACCTACGTGCTTTGCACATAGGTGGCTGGCGGGTGTCAGTTTCTCCAACTTTAGTTGAACCGAGTGTGACTACGCCCGGTCCTTAAGAAGGTTAAAACAGCACTAACTTGACGAACTATCGTTGTGGTTTTGATGCGTAGGTAAGAACGGTTCTTGATCAGCCCGTAGCAGCCACGTAAAACTTGCAACAACAAAGTAGAGGACGTCTAACTTGTTTTTGCAGGGCATGTTGTGACGTGATATGGTCAAGACGTGATGAGATATAAGTTGTTGTATGAGATGATCATGTTTTAAGTTATCGGCAACTGGTAGAAGCCTTATGGTTGTCTCTTTATTGCATTATATGCAAGCGCCAAATAATTGCTTTACTTTATCGCTATGCGATAGCAATGGTTGCAAGAGCAATAGTTGGCGAGACGACCATGTGACGACAAATTGATATAGATCACGATGATGGAGATCATGGTGTCATGCCAGTGACGATGGAGATCATGATGGTACTTTGGAGATGGAGATCAAAGGCGCAAGATGATCATGGCCATATCATGTCACATATTTTGATTGCATGTGATGTTTATCTTTTATACATATTATTTTGCTTAGTTCGGCGGTAGCTTTATAAGATGATCCCTTACTAAAATTTCAAGGTATAAGTGTTCTCCCTGAGTATGCACCGTTGCGACAGTTCTTCGTGCTGAGACACCACGTGATGATCGAGTGTGATAACCTCCTTGTTCACATACAACGGGTGTAAGCCAGTTTTGCACATGCAGAATACTCGGGTTAAACTTGACGAGCCTAGCATATGCAGATATGGCCTCGGAACACTAGAGACTGAAAGGTCGAGCGTGAATCATATAGTAGATATGATCAACATAGTGATGTTCACCATTGAAAACTACTCCATCTCACGTGATGATCGGACATGGTTTAGTTGATTTTGATCACGTGATCACTTAGATGATTAGAGGGATGTCTATCTAAGTGGGAGTTCTTAAGTAATATGATTAATTGAACTTTAATTTATCATGAACTTAGTCCTGATAGTATTTGCATAACTATGTTGTAGATCAATAGCTCGCGATGTAGCTCCCTGTTTATTTTGATATGTTCCTAGAGAAAAACTAAGTTGAAAGATGTTAGTAGCAATGATGCGGATTGGATCCGTGATCTGAGGATTATCCTCATTGCTGCACAGAAGAATTATGTCCTTGATGCACCGCTTGGTGACGGACCTATTGCAGCAGCAGATGCAGACGTTATGAACGTTTGGCAAAGCTCGGTATGATGACTACTTGATAGTTTAGTGCACCATGCTTTACGGCTTAGAACCGGGACTTCAAAAACGTTTTGAACGCCACGAAACATATAAGTTGTTCCAAGAGTTGAAACTAGTATTTCAGACTCATGCCCGTGTCGAGAGGTATGAGACCTCTGACAGTACTTTGCCTACAAGATGGAGGAGAATAGCTCAACTAATGAGCATGTGCTTAGAATGTCTGAGTACTACAACTGAATCAAGTGGGAGTTAATCTTCTAGATAAGATAGTGATTGACAGAATTCTCTAGTCACTATCACCAAGTTACTAGAACTTCTTGATGAACTATAATATGAAGGGATAACGGAAACGATTCCCAAGCTCTTCGTGATGCTGAAATCGACGAAGGTAGAAATCAAGAAAAGCATCAAGTGTTGATGGTTGACAAGACCACTAGTTTCAAGAAAAGGGCAAAGGGAAGAAAGGGAACTTCAAGAAGAACGACAAGCAAGTTGCTGCTCAAGTGAAGAAGCCCAAGTCTAGACCTAAGCCTGAGACTAAGTGCCTCTACTGCAAAGGGACTGGTCACTGGAAGCAGAACTGCCCCAAGTATTTGGCGGATAAGAAGGATGTCAAAGTGAACAACGGTATATTTGATATACATGTTATTGATGTGTACTTTACTAGTGTTTATAGCAACCCCTCAGTATTTGATACTAGTTCAGTTGCTGAGATTAGTAACTCGAAACGTGAGTTGCAGAATGAACAGAGACTAGTTAAGGGTGAAGTGACGATGTGTGTTGGAAGTGGTTCCAAAATTGATAGGATCATCATCGCACACTCCCTTTACCTTCGGGATTAGTGTTGAACCTAAAATAAATGTTATTTGGTGTTTGCTTAAAGCATAATATGATTCGATCATGTTTATTGCAATATAGTTATTCATTTAAGTCAAGGATAATTGTTATTCTGTTTACATGAATAAAACTTTCTATGGTCATACACCCAAGGTGAATGGATTATTGAATCTCGACCGTAGTGATACACATATTCATAATATTGAAGCCAAAAGATGCAAAGTTAATAATGATAGTGCAACCTATTTGTGGCACTGCCGTTTAGGTCATATTGGTGTACAGCGCATGAAGAAACTCCATGCTGATGGGCTTTTGGAATCACTTGATTATGAATCACTTGATGCTTGCGAACCATGCCTCATGGGCAAGATGACTAAGACTCCATTCTCCGGAAGAGGACTGAACGTGGAATGGCTGAAAGCTGGATCCATGGCCGCACACAAGTAAGTGCCTCCTTATTACGCGCAAAATAATGATTCGTCCACCTGACAGCAGGGACCCACTAGAAGGGCCGCTGTATTTCATGAAAAAAATGTTTCCCCCTGGCAGCTGGGACCCACTAGCTACATCTTTGCTCAGAAGGAAGTGCCTCCTTACCCCCTGACAACTGGGACCCACCAGGTCGAAGCATAGGTAGCGTTATCTGTCTGGTCGCGAATGCATACGTACATAATGGTCGATCGGTCTCTATGCAGCAATGAACCATGGCCAAGTAAGGAGTGGCACGTGTCGTAGTAGAACCACCGACATATCATGTCACGTAGTCCCGTCTATATCGTGTACATGTACGTACAACCATGCTACAAGAAAGTAAATACGGCTACATACATACGGGTGGGGTCTCGAACGCCCAAAGCGACGGCGTCCTATTCATCGACAGCCAACTGGCTGGGTTAGAACGGAGGAAATAGCATTGTGTTCATCGGGAGGCAACCAACTATGTCAGATATGTCATATTCATCGGGACCAACTGGCTTGGACGGAATAGCCGAAAGAAGGTGTGGCGTATTGCAGAATGGAGGAAACAGCCTTTTGTTCGACCGCGTACGGTCGAAATGGGGTCCTGTTCATCACGAAGGTTCTAGCGTACCGCAAAACGGAGGAAACAGAGTTGTCGCCAAACCGCCTCCGGTCGAAACGGGGTCCTAGTGATCGAGGGGGGTGTGGCGTACCGCAAAACGGAGGAAACGGACTTTTGTTCGAGCGCCTAAAGTCAAAACGGGGTCATGTTCATTGGGAGGTGTCTGGCATACCACAAAACAGGACTCCACGGGCTACTGTTCATTGGGAGGTGGAGGTGGTGGCAGCGGTTCAGGATTCTGACGCGTTGGAGGAGCCATCCTGAAGAGGGTGACATTCGTTAGCATCATGACAGACATATATTCAAGCTGAATCAAATGGATGAAATTTCAACATATAGTCTTAACATCCGAACAAAATGAACGAATGCATTCCAATTGAAATGGTCACACTTCCATATATTGAGAAGCCACTTAGATAGAGGGAGAAGAATAAAACAACATGGTACGGGCAAGAACAAATACTTGGTGAGGATTACCCAATCACAAAGAAAATATCCGTGGAAGAAATACTAGAGCTACAAGAATTCCCACCTATGAAACACCCGAACGTTTATGGTTATGCAATCAGGTGTTGGGGATACAGGGGAAGGATGATATCTCACCCAAATCTAGCAAATCCTACATCCAGCCGTATCCATCCTTCAACACATAACCAAGAAACCTTCGGAAATATTTTACCTCAACCTTCGAAATGCATCTGTTATACGAGTTATGGCGATACTCCCGAACTCTTGCCCCAGTACTGGGTGGCGTCGAGGTTATCTCACCACCAACTGCATAAAAGAGATTTTCGATGTCGGCGTAACTCAGGTATTCTAGAATTGCAACGATAAAATTGTGATGACAACACCTCGGAGCTCAACTCCCCGGGACACTGCCACAACCCCTAAATGTCAGGAGGCACCAAGAACAATGTTCTCGTCACAAAACCATCAGAATGATTCCAAGATACCCGTGTGATCCTAAATTTTTTTAGTGAAATTTGAGAAGAGAAGAGTCAAAACTCTACGTCAGGATGCCTCACCAGAGCGACGAAGGGACTGAGGAGTAAAAAGAATCCTACTCTATGATATATATAATCCTAAATGACTCAAAACATTTTTTTCTAGACTCAACAACGCCAGCGATTCGATCAAGCAGGGGGCTCCTATGTCGGGGAAGGCTCTGATTACCAACTTGTAACGCCCACGATGCGACTATATCTCCCATGTGTCGAAGCATGACTTAGAGGCATAACCGCATTGTAAGCAATGTCGCAAGTGGGGTAATCTTCACACAACCCATGTAATGAATAAGGAAAAGAGGTACATAGTTGGCTTACACTCGCCACGTCACACAATAGCATAAATATCATTATATTCATCCAGATACAATCAAGGTCCGACTACGGAACCAAAATAAAGAACAACCCCAAATGCAACAAAGTCCCCGATCGCCCCAACTGGGCTCCACTACTGATCATATGGAAAAGAAACATAGTATCATACTGAGTCCTCGTCGAACTCCCACTTGAGCTCAGTCGAATCTCCTGGAGCGGTATCATCAGTCCCTACATCTGGTTTTGGAAGTAATCTGTGAGTCACGGGGACTCAGCAATCTCACACCCTCGCGATCAAGACTATTTAAGCTTATAGGTAGGGGTAAAAGGTATGATGTGGAGCTGCAGCAAGCACTAGCAAATATGGTGGCTAACATACTTAAAAGAGAGCGAGAAGAGAAGGCAAAGGCACGGTCGGTAAACTATGACCAAGAAGTGATCCTAGATCAACCTACGTTCAAGCATAACATGAGACCGTGTTCTCTTCCCGGACTCCGCCGAAAAGAGACCATCACGGCCACACACTCTGTTGATTCATTTTAATTAAGTTAAGTTTAAGGTTTTCTACAACAATACATTAACAAATTCACATCTTCCCATAACCGCGGGCACGGCTTTCAAAAGTTCAAATCCCTGTAGGGGAGTCCCAACTTAGCCCATCACAAGCTCTCACGGTCAACGAAGGATATTCCTTCTCCCAAGACAACCCGATCAGACTCGGAATCCAGGTTACAAGGCATCTCGACAGTGGTAAAACTAAGCCAGCAAAGCCACCTGAATGTGCCAACAAATCCCAATAGGAGCTGCACATATCTCGTTCTCAGGGCACACCGGATTGTCCAAACTTCCGGTAGACCAACCAGAGTTGCCCCTGGTGGCCACCGGTGGCTGACAAGTTGGACAAACACTCAGAGGATCACTGGCCCGGGGGTTTAAAATAATGATGACCCTTGAGTCCGCGAAACCCAAGGAAAAAGAGGCTAGGTGGCAAATGGTAAAACCAAGGTTGGGCCATGCTGGAGGAGTTTTATTCGAGGCAAATTGTCAAGGGGTTCTCATTATAACCCAACCGTGTAAGGAACGCAAATTCAAGGAACATAACACTGGTATGACGGAAACTAGGGCGGCAAGAGTGGAACAAAACACCAGGCATAAGGCCGAGCCTTCCACCCTTTACCAAGTATATAGATGCATTAAAGTAGACAGATATAATAATGATATCCCAACACGGTTTGCAAATGGCAAGCAAAACAATAATGGCATTGATCTGCGATTAACAGCACGAGGCCACATAAATGCATCAAGAACAACAAGCTACTGCACTATAACATAGCCACAAAATACATGGCAGGGATCCACTCAAGATGCTTGACAAAACATGAACACTGAGCTACGGCTAATTCACACAATAGCAGGTTCAAACAAGCATGGCAAAAGTGCAAAAGATATCAGGTTACAGACTTAGTGAAAATAACAACATGTCAGGAATTTAACATCGGGAAGCAATGTTTAGAGAAAGGTAACAACATGCTAGAGGAACATATCATGGCAAAGAAAGGCATGGCATGAAGCTACTCAAAGCATATAACAAAAGTCCCTTACTGACCATAAGCCAAAAGGGATCAGAAAATACAATGGCAACCATGTGAACATAGCAATTATCGTTAACAGATTCAGACTTAGTAGAAAACTGGAACATGGCAAAACAGATATTAAGTAGGCATGTTTACGAGCTCGATGCACTCACCACAAGGCATTGCATGACAAACTAAGCATACACCCAGCAAGTAGACATGGCATAGAAGCTAAACATGGCAAGAGCAACCTCATAGCATGCATGGATCAACTACAACAAGCTCGGCAAAATGCTTAACACATAAACATTCTGCCAAGAACATTTTATAGCAAAAGTAGAGCTCGATTGAGTCAAGCTAGGGTGCTCCAAAACTGCAAACAAAAATATGGATGGATAGAGCACAACAATATCTACAAAACATCCTTACTGATCATGCTCAAAAGAGGCATGGATCACTCCGTAACAACAAGAATACATGGCATAAAAATATTAACAGGGCAAAGACTTAGAAGATTTCTAAGTCCCTGAAATCAACAACATTATGAGAGCTACTTTGCATGCTTGTGCTAGTCACCACAGAGATCACAAAAATACATGGCATACACCTCTGTAAAGATGGCATGGCATACTTCAAAACTCATGTAGGGTTCAAGTTCATAGGAGGCACACATCAATCATGGAAAAAATGACAAAAGTCCAATTACTGATAAGAATCTGAAACTAACATCAACTAGCACTCTTGCAACAGCATTTAGGGCATCAAGATGAGCTCAAATGAACATGGTGCAATGGTATGAAATGAAGTACTCGTCGAGACGAACAATTTGATATGCTACGCGCCCAAAACTGAGCCACGGATGCAGAGTTATGATGCGATGAAATATGCATAAAAAATACTGGGAGTTGGACAAAAAGTGAACCGCTAGAGTTTTTTTCAGATCCAGATCCGGATCGGCATGGATGACGAGGCGCTCGTGGAGTCGAGGAAGAGGGGCCCGAGGTCACCGGAGCAGGGGGACGCCAGAGAGGAGGGTCGCGGGACGGCGCCGGCGAGCTCCTGCGGCGGCGCGGCGACGCGATGTGGAGGCGGGTCGGGGCGGCGGCCACCGGCGACGAGGTGGCGCAGCGCCGGCGGGGAAGGGAGCCGGGTGGCGCGGCTGACGACGCGGCGGCGGAGCAGAGACGAGGAGGCGCGGGGGCGGTGACGGGCTTATGACAGAATCAAGATAGTCATACCTGTGCTGTCGTAGAAGTGTTCCATGACATTACCAAAATTATCATCATGGAAGTGTGCACTTCCATGATGATAAATCGCGCATCACAGAAGTGCTTTCGTCAAGGGTGACCGACACATGGCATCCACCGTAACGGAATGCCGTTAAGCTATTGGGTCGGGTTTTGGATCCGATAACCCGTTAACAGCCCCAACCAATGGGGATTTTCCACGTGTAAAATCATCATTGGCTGGAGGAAACACGTGTCGGCTCATCGTTGGGACAGATGTCATCCACTCATTGGACGGAAGGCCCCTATGATACATCGACACGTGGCACGGCCCAACATAGGCCCATTCCTATGAAAAGGCCGGCCCGTTTGACTTGGTCAAAAGGTGGCGGGCCGGCCCATGGAAAGCCTGTTAACGGCATGTTCGCATATAGCCCATTTACAACCCACTAACCCAAGGCCCGTTACGCCCTATCCGAATTAGGCCCAGTAGAGTCATCTGGGCCATCCAATATGATTCCAGCCTGTTTTCACTTATGGCCCATGTATGGCCCATGACGTCTTTCGGCCCATATGAGGCCCTATGTAACTCTTGGCCTATTAATGGCCCGTGGTGAAACTGGCCCATAATGAACAGTGTATCACTTTACACCCATTAACGGCCCGTGGTGAAACTGGCCCGTAATGTACAGTGTATCACTTTATACCCATTAACGGTCCGTCATTCCGTTGGGCCGTTTCTAGCCCATGTTATATTTCGGCCTTCTCAGAGCCCATTTATTCTTGGGCTCATTTCCATCATTCGTTTACTTACGGCCCGTTACTGTCATTTTCTGCATGTGGGCCAAATTCAGCCCGTGGTTATAGTCGGCCCGTTTGTGGTCCGTTAATACGTTGGGTCGTTTTCATAGCGTCATCAAATACAGCCTATTAACGATGGCCCGTTATGGTCGGCCCATGAATGGACGATTCGAACTCTAGCCCGTTTACGGCCATAATGCGGCCTGTTATTGGCCCATGTTTGGCCAATCGATCATACGGCCCGTATAAGGACCATTGATGATACGGACCATAGAAGGCCCATTGTTTCGACGGTCCGTAGAAGGCCCATTGTTTCTACGGCCCGTAGAAGGCCTACTGTTTCTACGGCCCGTATAAGGCCCACTATTTCTATGGCCCGTAGGAGGCCCAGTGTCACTGTAGTAAATATATGCCCATGGTTATTGTGGCCTAGTTTTAAAAAATAGGTTATTGTATCCACTAGCAAACCGCGGAAAAAGAAATGCACTGACTACAAGCAAACAAATAAACAAGACAACAAGGAAATAAATAAGCAAGCAACTTATGCTAGGCTATCACGGCTATTACACATATTACATCCACTGGGCATCAAAGTTCGCCACCAGTGCAAATATAGGGAACAAAGAAGCATATAAACGCCGCAGCAAAACAAGTCCAGAACTGAAACCAATTCAGAAGAGTTCAAGAAACAATATCTTGAGTACCTATAATGCTGGCAAGATGCTTAGCAAGCTTATTAACTTTCTCTTGTTTGGCACTTAAATCCTCCAGCGCTTGCTGTTGCACAAGAAAGTACGCATCTAAATTCTGCAGGGACTTCCTCAGTCCTTCGGCTTCTTGCCGCAGCACAGCTGACTGATGCCTTTCAGTTTGTAGCTGAGACTGAAGAAGCCGAAGTGATTCAGGCAGCGAGTTCGAAGAGCTTGTGCCAGCGGTACTGGCCAGTAACTCGAACACTACATCAACGCAGGACTGTGGGGTTTTCTCACTGTCTAGAAGATCATTTTTATCAACTTTCTTGGAGACCAACAGGGTTGTCTCACTTTCTTGAACCTTATCTGCATTATCTTCTCTACCATTGCATAGTGGGGTGCTCTTCTCCAATATTTTGTTTGCATACTACAAGAGAAACAAGCAGACACATCACAAGTTTAGCTTGTAGTATACGAAACTCATTTTGGTAAACCGGTTCAGTAGTAAGGTGGACAGGATAACAGCATGAAACAAACATATATCTATGTACTATGGTCACTGTATTGTCCATATCATTCTAGTTTATGTTCCCTAATCAAGATAGAGACACAGTTCAACTCATATATTTTTAAGACACAGTAGCATAGACAGAATATAAGTGTGAGAAACTACACAGCATTGGGAGCACTTGTAATGTGCATCACATGAGAACATAACTATTTATACAACTTAAACTGAAATCAACATCGAGCAAGAAGTTAGAACAGCAATCCAGTTAAAGAAATAGGTTTAAAACATACATGTTGCGCCATTGGAGATTCAATTCGATCCTTCAAATTCGAAAGTAGTTGGTATGAGTAAATACAGTGATGCAACAACAAAGGAGTATGGACCATAGCTATGGAATCTGACCTGAGAACAGTTGCTCTTCTTCTTTAAATGTGGAGTTTGGGTTAGCTGTGGTGGTCTTCGTGCTTTGGGCACTGCAGTAGCTTTACAAACTGCTCGTGTGGGGGTACTCTGTGGTGGACATGGTGCTTTGTCAACTATAAGTGGGTTACTATCCACTGGGGTTGCGGTTAGATGGGTTGTAGTTGGTTCTCTGCCCAACGGTGTAAGTGTGCAATCTGGAAGAGTCTCGATTATGTGTGGTGCGGCTAGTTTGTGGGCCAGTACAACCATGGTTCTATCTGCATCAACGGGTACCACTGCCTTTTGTGAAGAACTGGTTTTTGCTCCCTTAGATACTGCCATCACCCCCTCCAATTCAAATGGCTGATAAACAAGAAAAGAAATTGAACGTACAGACATTGTTGATAGACAGATGTGGTAATTCACATATATGTTGTCTAACCAAACAAGACAACATGACACAATTTCACATATATGATGCCTAACTAAACATGATAGCATGACACAGTTTCAGATATATGATGGATAACTTAACAGGATATAATGGCATAATTCAACATATGTTGAGTACCTAAACAGGATGACATGACAAAACTATATGATGTCTTTCTAAAATAGGTTGGGATGAAATAATTCACATACATGTTGTCTAAGTATACAGGATTGCATGATATAATTGACATAGTTGATTCATATACTAAGCAGCTGGCACTCGCATGTATGATCTCTAAACTAAGCAGATAGAATTCAATATTGTGCATATGATGTCTAAACTAAGCAATGCAAGACACCACATGCATCATATGAGAAATATAAACATTGCAACTTAGAGCATACACCTCGGGTGGGATATAGGACTGGTCATCTGTCTCTGAATCCTCCTCTGAGGAGCTCCCTGTAACCATCGGCATATATGCTTCAACAGGTACCACTGCCTGCTCTGAAGACCTTGTTTTCACTCCAGATTTTTCCATAACCGGCTCAAATGGCTGATACACATGAAGAGTAGTTCAATATACACAGATTGTCGACAAATGGAATACATAATGAAAAAAAGATGGCATGAGATAATTCACATATATGATGCTTGGCTCCATGGTGGTGCATAATTCACATATATGATAACTGGCTGAAAAACATGGCATTGCATAATTCACATATCTGATATAGAAAGCAAACGTGAGATATTTACACAAAGCATGTCTAATCTAAGCAGATGGCATGGCAATGCAAGACACCATATGAATGATATGAGCAATATAACCCAGCCAAGTTAGAGCATGCACCTCGGGGGGCGAATACGACTGGTCATCTCTCTCTGAATCCTCCTCTGAGGAGCTATCTATAACCAGCAAGAAATCTGCATCGACAGGTAGCACTGACTGCTCAGAAGACCTTGTTTTCACTCCAGATTTTCCCATGACCGACTCAAATGGCTGATGCACAGGTAGAGTAGATGAATGTATAAACATTGTTGACAAATGGAATACATTATGGAAAATAATATGGCAGAATACAATTCACATATACGATGACTGGCTAAATAGGATGGCATTGCATGATTCACGTATATGATGCCTGGCTAAAGAAGATGGCATTGCATAATTCCCATATACTCCCTCCGTTCCTAAATATTTGTCTTTTTAGAGATTTCAAATGGACTACCACATACGGATATATGTAGACATATTTTAGAGTGTAGATTCACTCATTTTGTTCCATATGTAGTCACTTGTTGAAATCTCTAAAAAGACAAATATTTAGGAATGGTGGGAGTATGATATAGAAACCAAACAGGTGGCATTCACATAAAGCAAATCTAAACTAAGCTGATGGCATATAAGATGTATATTGTAAGCAATGCAAGGCGCCATATGCATGATATGACCAACATCAGCATGCCAGGTTAGAGCAAACACCTCAGGTGGTAAACAGGCGTGGTCGGCTCCTTCTGAATCTCCATCTGAACAGTTATCTTCCTTTGGAATACAATCTGGAAATGCACGAGGGGGCCACTTCGCCCACCATGGAGCGGCGTCTGCATGACATTATATTCGCACGCACCGGTCTTCTCTTTTTCTCTACATGTTCAATACGATTGTGTACAATATCTGACATGCATAATAAAAAAATAGTTAGATTTTGTAAGGCCTAAGGGGTGCTTGCAAAAATCAAGACTGATGGTAGCAAACGAGTGGATGGATCCAAAACTAATTATAACAGGTAGATTATAGCTTCAGTTTAAAAAGATAGACAATGGATCATCTATTGTTTGTTGCCCACCCAACATGAACCACATAGAAGGCCCCAGATGAACCAGATAGTAGACAGATACTATTCGTTGCTAGCTCAATATGAGACCCATGGGCAATTCAAAACTCAAGATTGAACGATAAAGTAGTAGGTAATAATAACCGATGTATAACGTAAGCAAACACGAAAGACTGCGACCTCTCTTCCGGAACTGTGTAGTCCTCAGGTTCATCTGCTCAATCGATGATGGTAATGCAGTTGGCATGGCTGACGGCAACTGGGAAGATGATGTAAGGCGGCGAAAGGAAGTCTGCAGGGGGGATCTCTGCTGCATTGAACGCTTCTGTCAATGGTGCACCTCAGGTGGGGTGGATGACGGCACGGCAGGAGCAGGACATAACACACAGAGTTTTCTTTGACGCCTATCTGAAAATGAAGTAAATCTATCAGGGCTCCTTAGAATTGGAGGATTCTATAAACGCAGGGACAGGAAAACACAGGAATAGGATAGGAATGCACATGCAAAACAGAGCATTTGGAAACATAAGATTTCAGTCAACCTGGGTATTTGGTTCACATGAATTGGAAGAATAGAGGAATGGAGAAACAAAGTGATGCGACGAGTGTACAACCTCTTTGGCATAGCCTTGTGGACCTCGGCATCATTGGGTTGGATGTGGACGATGGTGATGATGCTGGTGTGACTGTCGGAGACGGGGAAGAAGATCCGAGGCCTCTGGAAACGGCGCCGAGGGTACTGCTCCGCTGTGATGGATGATTACGTTGTTGGAGCAGCTCTGCTAAGGTGTACGGCGACGAGGCTGCAGCATGACAAGACAGACAACGTTAATCTGAAGTGGGACCCTAATATCATCTGCAATAGATGATGTAAAATACATCACCAAAAAGTGCTAGATGTAAAACGCATCAGCCGCGCCACGGCCGCTCCAACAGATGTTGTAAGTACTGTTCACTCTGAACTTAACTGAAGAAAATGAACTTCACAGTCGAAACTGAATTTTACTATTGAAACTGATTGAGCTAGTAACAGAGCGTTGCAATAGATGTTTAGGGTGTTCGAGCACTAGTAGCAGAGAAGCAGTGATCTAAATCAGTAGACGCTCGAGTAGGGAACGCACTAGCAGAGAGAAAGTCGTGCAGTAGCACCGCGAGCAAGTGCTAAAGCAGCAACTCCTGTAGCTGCCGGAGGTCGTGCAGCAGCAGCGCAACCGAGAGCAAGAGCAGAGCAACAGCACGAACAAAAGCAGGAGCAATGTAGCAGCACGACTGACAGCAAGAATAGAGCCATAGCGCGAGCGAGAGCTGGAGCAGCTACAGCTAGTGTCGTTGTGGAAGTCGCCGCCGAGGAAGCAAGGACATGGGGGAGAGACGTCGTGGATGATGTGGCTGGCGACGGCGCCGTCGATGGAGACACGCCATGTCTGCTCAGTATCGAGCACTGGCAGCCCCGTGAGATCGAATAAAAGATAAAATGCAGCGGTGAGTGCAGAACCTCCTTGGTGGCGCCGAGTTGGCCTCGTCTTCATCGGAGGAATTGGTGAGGGTGTTGTGGTTCCGGTGGGGCAGGTCAAGATGGCGCTGTGGGGATTGAGGTGGCGTGATAGACGAGGCGAACGTCGGGGCACCTCCTTGGAGGTGGAGGACGGGGCGGCTGATCCCGCGGGACGACGAGATCGACAACGGATCCTCATCCGGTGCGGTGGATGAGGGACGGCGAGCTGTTGCCGTGGACGGCGTAGTCGGGGAAGAGTCTCCGGATGGGCGGCGGTCAGGAGGCCGACGGAGGAGCATGGGGTTTCGTGGGTTTTGGCGGCCTCGGTGTACGAATGGGGGGGCAAAGGGGGAGGGGGAGCCAAGCTTAGGGACGTGCTTGTCCGAAGTGTAGGGTAAGTTACCAGCGTACCCTCACCGGTTTTGACACCGCGACGTGGAGCTTCATTTCTGGCTGAGGGGTAGAAGGGGGATTTCGCGTGTCTGGGCTGCGGGAGCAATTTCGGATGAGGAGGGAGTTCTCGCGCGCATCCAAATTTCAGGAGAACAAGGCGCGGCGCGGGTTGAAGAAGCGGGAGTTTCAAAGCAGGTGAGACAAAAGATACTCGAGCTTGAAAATTTTGGGATAACAAGGTGCGGATTCCTTGTTCAGCAGAACAAACTTAACGTGTAAAAAAAATTCATACAAGAGACAAGAGAGTCATGTCCCCTTTTACTATATTGCTATAGATGCCATTGAAAAAACTACAAGAAAAATGTAAAAAAATCGAGAGAACAAGATTACCCTGCACAGTACCAAATCGATTCGCACTTCCCTCAACAACAACAAAAAACAAATCAATTCCCACCAAAGAAAGAGTAATGTCCCTTTTTATATGATTAAAGATGCCATGATCTCGAATTTCAATTTTTGAATCCACGTTATGTTGAATTCTAATATATCGTTAGGTGACCTTGTGGTTTATAATTGATGTAGTCGTACATTTTGATCTTCCATCATATATGAACATTTTACTCCACCATGTGAACATATATATTGTCGTCTACCATATGGACTAAATTTGAATCAATTTTCCTTATTTGAATACGATTGTTGTCAAGTTATACAATAATTTAAATATTATCTTGATAACAAAAAACATACATATAGCAGTAATCATATTTCACTATGAACTACATGTACCATACGCTCTCCAATTCAAATATTTGTATCCATTTTATGTTGAATTCAAATCATAGTACATTATTGGTCTAGGTAGAGATATGTTTGGGATAATCTAAACCTTTTTTTCATACGTATAATTTTTGGCTGAATTGGGACAAGTTTTGGTATAAGCCTCTTGCAAAACCGGAGATTCTCTCAACAAGCCTCGTGGTTCCGAGAGGGAACGTGTCACCTTTGTGTGCGAAATGATATACGCTGCCTCCCCCCTGATTTTATTTACAGAGGCAACATAGAACTATATGAGTGCCCTGTTAAATTTTGGAATTATTTTGGGTTCATTTGGCCTTTTTATACATTAATTGAGTTTCTGGACTTTTACTGTGCATAATCTAAATATGAATTGCATGCACATGCTCTGGTGCACCAAAGTGGGTTGAAAAATCACATGTGTGTCCTTGGTTGAATTTCTAGGTCCCATGGAAGAAATGAGAATGAAATTTAAACATCTGGGCGTCATGACTCGACAGAGAACATCGAGAAACTTTGATTTTAAATTCATGTAAATCCAAAACTCGCCTAGAAATCATGAAACTTGGCATGGTGTCATGTCATGGCACTAACATGTTCTGGTAAAAAATTGGGCCGATTTGGAAGCTCGTGGTTCAAAGAGGGAACGTTCCACCTTTGAGTGTGAAATGGTATACGCTGCCCCCCCCTTGAGTTTCTTAACAAAGGCAACATAGAACTACATTAGTGCCCTATTAAATTTTGGAATTATTCCAGGTTCGTTTGTCATTTTTTATACATTAATTGAGTTTCTGGTCATTTAATGTGCATACGTCAAATTTTAACTACAAGCACATGCTCTCATGCACCAAAGTTGGTTGAAAAATCACATTTGTGTCCTCGGGTGAATTTCTAGGTCCCATGCAAGAAATGAGAATAAAATTAAAACATCTGGGCATCGTGGCTCGGCCGAGAACATTGAGAAACTTGGGTTTAAAATTCTTGTAAAATTCAAAACATGTATGAAAATCATGAAACTTGGCATGGATGTCATGTCATGGTACTACCATGTTGTGGTAAAAAAATTGGCCGAATAGGAACAAATTTTGGTCTAAGCTTCTTGCAAACCGAAGCTTCTCTCAAGAAGGCTCGTGGTTCTGAGAGGGAACGTGCCACCTTTGAGTGCGAAACGATATACGTTGTCCCCCTTGAGTTTATTTACAAAGGCAACATAGAACTACATGAGTGCCCTATTAAATTTTGGAATTATTCCGGCTTCGTTTGGCCTTATTTACACATTAATTGAGTTTTTGGTCATTTAATGTGCATAATTCAAATTTGAACTACAAGCACATGCTCCCGTGCACCAAAGTTGGTTGAAAATCACATTTATGTCCTCAGGTGAATTTCTACTCCCTCCTTCCATCTATATAGGTCCTAATGCGTTTTTCGAGGCTAACTTTGACCAAACGTTACAGCAATAATATATGACATGCAACTTACACAAAGCATACCTTCAAATTTGTATGTCAAAGGAGCTTCCAATAATATAATTTTCATAGTATACATCTCATGTGCTATTAATCTTGTCAATAGTCAAAGGCTGTCTTGAAGAACACATTAGGCCCTATATAAATGGAAGGAGGGAGTAGGTCCCATGCAAAAAATGAGAATAAAATTCAAACATCTGGGCATCGTGGCTCGGTCGAGAACATTGAGAAAATTGGTTTTAAAATCATGAAACTTGGCATGGTGTCATGTCATGGTAGTACCATGCCGTGGTAAAAAATATTGGTCGAATAGGAACAAATTTTGGTATAAGCTTCTTGCAAATCGGAGCTTCTCTCAAGAAGGATCGTGGTTCTGCGAGGGAACGTGTCACCTTTGTGTGCATAATTCAAATTTGAAATACGAGCACATGTTCCAGTGCACCAAAGTCAGTTGAAAAATCACATGTGTGTCCTAAATTTCTAGGTTCCATGCAAGAAATGGGAATGAAATTCAAAATTCTGGTCGTCGTGGCTGGGTTGGAAACATTGAGAAACTTAGTTTTTGAATTCCTGTACATCCAAAACACGCATGAAAATAATGAAACTTGGCTTGGTGCCATGACATGGCACCAACTTGCTGTGGTAAATTTGCAGTCCGATTTGCGAAGGCGCACACATTAACAATCAACAAAGTCATTTTGGAACAAGTGTTGTCACGTTACAATCGGAAACACAAGTATTATTGAAATCGTGGGCGTTCTACTTACTAGTACCATTTACGTGCCGCCACGCGTCCCCATTTTTTATTAGCTAGGAGGCGTCGTGTAGGGTAGCTATTTGAGTACGCGAGGCGTGCGATCAGACCCCTGCGCGTGCTTATCAGGAGGAGAGACCTTTGACCTCCATCTGTCGTCCACCTGTCTCCCAAGATCTCCATTAATGATGCCCGAGCCTCTATTTAATGGCGTGGCTATGTCTCACTCGACTGAGATTTAAGAGAGAAAAAATAAAATCTGAACGCACGAATCTTGATGTAAGATCCGGCGGACCTATATAGCATCTACTGCGACTTATAGCAAGACTGACGAATATATAAGGACAATTAATTTTTTTATCAAAGAAGGGATTGCCCCTTCCGATTTTCATTACTGAAAACCACCACAATTCACAAGAAGTTTAGCACAACTCTATCCTAACATGAAGGACTAAAAGCTACCAGATTGAAATCGCAACATCCCAAGAGGCCAACAAAGGCCAAACATCCGCGCTAGAACCCAACATTTCACAACCGATGACACAATCCACATCCTAAACCGATTATTACATCAAAAGAAACCAGGAAACTGAAGGAAGCCCAGCAGCAACTAGAATAACAACAACGCCAGGGTCGCCACAGCAAGAGCTTTCTTCATTCCAGCCTCGTAACATTGATCTTCCACAGAAAGATAAGGACATTTAATTGTCTTACATAATTAGAAAGATAATTAAAAAAGCCACATGCGGCTACGCCCGAAATACACAAGGGAAAAAGAAGAAGCAAGACAAGAATCTGGCTCACTGATCTCTACTTTCTTGATGCGTTGCTGCAGGCCGTGGGAACTAGTCTCCGCGGCAAACGGCGATGAGCTCTTTCGTGTCCTCAAGACGCTGCTTGAGAACATCCACGGATTCCTCCACCAGCCTTTGGTGCTCGTTGCTGAGCATGTCATTCTCGTCCATAAGTTTCTTGACGATGACGTCGGTCCTCTTCAACAAGGCACTGGTCTCCTCCTACTGGTCTGCACTTCGGACAATCTTCTCCCTTAGTAGGTCGCGCTCGGCCCGGAGCCTCTCATTGCCCTCCCTTAGTTGCTGGATGATGCCGGTAGCCTGTTCAAACGAGGCTTTCATGTCGTCCTGCAACCTTGCCCAGCCGGAGATCTGATCCATCTGGCTATGGACGATCGCATGCATGCGCCTGTAACAGTCGTCGCCTGCCCCCGAGAAATTTTCCCAGGCCGCCGCGGCGCGGCGGGACATCTCTGCTGCATTCATGGCGCGGCGGGACATCTCTGCTGCTTTCGCGGCATGGCCGGACCAGTCTGCTGCATCGACAGTGCGGCGGGACCTCTGTGCTGCTACTTTCATGCGGCGGGACATGTCGGCTGCTCTCGCAGCGAGGCGGGACATCTCTCGTGCTTCCACTTCCATGCTCGCCTCTCCCTGGTGGCAATCTCTCGACCCAGAACTCACGCTGGCCATGGCAGACGCAAGGGAAGGATGCTGAATGACTTGTTTGTTTTTGTGGATGAGGAGTTGAGGAGGAATGTGCAGCCATCTTGGCATACTAGTATTCATAACCGAGTACTAATATGCTCCTAAGTGGGAAACCGTTTAGGTTGTGATCGGTGTGAACAGGTTTGCAATTCAATATAGCGTGGTACTAATACACTCCTAAGTGGGAAACCGTTTAGGTTGTGATCGGTGTGAATAGGTTTGCAATTCAATATAGCATGGAGTAATTTGGAATGTGACGAGACGCAAGCTCAAAATTTATTGATGGTTCTAGTTTCGAAGTGTGGCACTATTCCCGGATGGAGTACTTCTTTTTCTACTCCGTCCTTTCCGGTTTTATAGGGCTTATCTCAAAATTTTAGTTTTTCCATTTTATAAGGCTCAATTTGGTTGTTCCCCAACACATGCTTAGATTCCAAGGTGCATTAAATTATTGCATGCAAGTATTAAAAGAAAATTGACCAATGCATGTACTTTATGCATGCATGCATTGCAATTAATGCATTGATAAACCTAATTTTTTGAGAAAAACAAGAGCATTAATTAGGTGCTTTTGCAAACTACAAAAAATATTCCACCACTCACCATCTTGGTTGGTGAGATTTTTGAATTAAGCCCTATAAACCGGAAAGGAGGAGTACTACTGTGTACGTGCAATAACTGACACCGTCGTATACATATCTTATGGTTAATGGGGCGTTCGATAGGAATAGCCGCGTGGCGAGCTCTAGGCTAGTCTTTTTTCAGACGCATTAAACCTATCTCTCGGGACTTCTCGTACGCACCATCGTGCCACCCACAAAAACTTGTACTCTGAGTTTAGTAGTATGCTATACAGGAAGAGAAGAGGTGCACGCACGCACTCGTCCTCTCAGACACGCATCTGTTTTTTTCTCGAAAAGGAGGATGATGACCCCCGGCCTCTACATCTGGGAGTCACACACGCATCTGTAGCTACAAATTGTAGTGTTCTCAACCATCAGATTGGCTCTATCATGGATGTACCTATATCCTAAAACATGTCTAGATACATCTATATTTTGACAAATGGAAGGCATGTATTGTGGAACGGAGGGAGTGCTTGTCATCAAAATGGATAAAAAGGGACGTATATCGAACTAAAATACGTCTACATACATCTCCTTTTATCTATTTTGATGACAAGTAGTACTTCTTACCCAAAGGAACTTTATATCCAACAGACACAAAATATCCGTTCGACTGTTGGAAATTACTGATCTGATGTCGAAGTAATTGCTGCATCGCCACCAAAACCCACCATTTCTCAAGCTAAAGTAGACCAAGGTAATCCCTATATTAGCATATTACTAAGATAAACAAAAGGCACTGTAGAAACATTTAGGACGTGAGCTTGTCAATCTGAATGTGGTGGGACAGAAGCTTAGCCCCGGCCAGCAGCTTGGGCGGAACTGTCAAGAAGGTCAACTCCAGCAACAGAAGGCACTGACTAGAAGTTTGATTATCCTCTCCCTCGCGGACTTAACTGCACCTGCCTTTGGCTCTATGACAGGTTGGCCACACACCTGTCGGGCCCACCTGTCATACACGCAAAGGCAGGAGCGTCCCTCCCTCGCCCATGAGCGTGGTGGCTGGCAAGACTAGGATAAGCTTTCGCTACACGCTCTTCCTCCCGCACGCGGTGAACATGCAGCAGTTCAATCGATGTCAGATGGCTAGAAGCGTACTATAGTACTCCTCCAGTGCAGTAGTTCATGACTATAGATGCATTTTATGTGTAGATTCACTCATTTTTCTCCGTATGTGGTCCATAGTGAAATCTCTCCAAAGACTTATATTTAGGAATGGATGGAGTAGTATAGTACTAGTATATACCGCATCATTCTTTGCTCCTTCTTACTACTCTGACATGTGGGAGAGCCAGCATCCGGGTCGACGTGTCATGCACCAGATTAGAGCGTGGAACGGAAGGGGGGCATCACCCCAGTCGGAGCGCCATTAATTCATGACTATAGTGAGTGGTCATATCACAAGTCTTTCCCGCAGTAACGCGTTGTCAAATCGCGCAGCCCCACTCGCTCACCCTCCTCGCCTCTCTATCAAACCGCCTACCCGAAAACTACCGCGCGTACTGCCCGGGAAAAGCCCCGCCCTCAAATTTAACTACGCGAAAATAGTTTGAGCTTATTCATTCTATATAAATACAGTACTTACTATATGTTTATTCACCCGTGGGGTTGTTCAATGAATGGAGGGGCGGGGAGCACAAGTGAACAATACTGTAGTACTACTAGTAGTAAGTAGGAGTCGTACAATAGTCACCTTAAATAGAGAATTTCTTTTCTTTAATGCCACGTACACAAATTGAAACGCTTGTTGTGGAGAGAAAAAAGATAATCCCTCCACTATATATGGATGCAGGGGCCTGAGCGCTTGCTTTACTAGGGTTGCTCTCTTCATTCTATCATCCTCTCCAGATATAAACAAGACAACGGTAGCAACATTTTCTCTCTGCTCACCGCTGGTCACAGATCCGGCCGGATCCCTTCGGCCGGTGTGTGTAGAGGACTAAAAGTTGCATCGTTCACGCGGTCATTGGCGCCGAGGGAGGAAACCCATAGCTGCCGGAGGGGCCCGATCCTCTGCCTGTGCCGTTCTCTCCGACTCAGCGCCGGCTCAGGAGGTCCTCCGACCCTTCTTCCTCCCTACCGTATTGTCCGCAGATCCGACCTGCCGCCGCCGACATCCTGGCGACCCTCAGGTATAAGTTCTTCGAAAGTGGCCTTGCTCTACTGCCCCAGCTCCCCACGTATCTGCATGTGCATCTTTTTCTACTCCCATCGGCTCTTCCAAAGACACCTAAATTTTTAGTATTATTAGAGGTAAAGCTACTTCATGCATTCAAATCTAGGGCTTTGTTCAAACAATGAAGAAAGGGGGGAAAGTTGTAGCATGAATCTAGGACTTGATTCAAAGAGGAAATAATATGGTGAAAGGAGTAGAGACCGGATACCCAACCGGTCTCTTGGTTGAAAAGGGAAATAATGGGAAAACGTAGTATAAACTGGATAAGGAACAGATCTATTATTGGTTGAAAAAAGGATAGAAAGTGGCGGCTGGTGGACAAGTCAACAGAGTATGTCCAGAATTAGATTTGCTGCCATCACATAGTAAAAGGTCTCCAGGATTAGATTTGCTGCCCTCACATAGTAAAAGGTCTCAAGATTAGATTTGCTGCCCTCGCATAGTAAAAGGTCTCCAGGATTAGATTTGCTGCCCTCACATAGTAAAAGGTCTCCAGGATTAGATTTGCTGCCCTCACATAGTACAAGGTCTCCAGGATTAGGTTTGCTGCCCTCACATAGCATGAACAAACTCGGCATCACCACTTTATGCCTCCTTGTAGGTACATTGTGCTGATGCGTCCACTGTTGCATGTCCTTATACCAACCTTTTGCTGTTGTTAATGTAAGGGCACATGTAAAATGAAGCGATCACACTGTTACCTTAGGGACATGTCTAACCAGTGTTATTGTTAATCTAATGCCTCTAGTGATAAGATGCAATTAAACTGTGTTACAAATGGCACTCCTTCTGTTTTCCCCAGTATGATAAGTAAGTTGCTCCTTTACGCTGCTGAGTGTCCTGGTGTCCCCACGGTCCCATGCCCTTAAAACAACTCTTTAGCTGCTATCGATTTACTGTGTCTGGTAAACAAGCAATGCCACCATTAAAGTAATCCCATATTTGAGGAATCTCATTGTTGA